>NW_011495084.1:7311166-7350586 GCF_000754665.1 Bison bison bison | reverse complement strand
TCTGCATATCTGAGGTTATTGATATTTCTCCCGGCAATCTTGATTCCAGCTTGTGTTTCTTCCAGTCCAGCGTTTCTCATGATGTACTCTGCATATAAGTTAAATAAACAGGGTGACAATATACAGCCCTGATATACTCCTTTTCCTATTTGGAACCAGTCTATTGTTCCATGTCCAGTTATTCATTGGAAGGACTGATGCTGAAGCTGAAACTCCAATATTTTGGCCACCTGATGTGAAGAACTTAATCATTTGAAAAGATCCTGATGGTGGGAAAGATTGAAGGCAGGAGGAGAAGGGGATGACAGAGGATGAGATGGTTGGATGGCATCACTGACTCGATGGACGTGAGTTTGAGTAATCTCTGGGAGTGGGTGATGGACAGGGAGGTCTGGCGTGATGTAGTCCATGGGGTCGCAGAGTTGGACACAACTGAGCAACTGAACTGAACTTATTAACTTTGAATATTCATGAGAAATCTTTTTTTTTAATATTTTATGTTTAACAGTTTAATCCCAACTCTAGAAAAGATAGAAATTACTTGTTTAAATTCATAAGTATTCCAGTAAGAGGAAATTATTCCTCAAAATCTTCAATCAACTCAACAAAATTAATAAGGAAAAGGCAAAAGACAGCAAATAAATTATAAAAAATAAGATAACATTCCTAAATCTATCAGATTGTAATAGCAATAAAAAACAATAAATTTGATAGCAATAAATGTGCATATGAATTAATTCCTTGAATAAAAAATCTTATATTATGATTTCTTAAATTTTGGTTTACACTATTTTTCTGGAGGAATATATGAAGTAAAGTAGCCCAAAGATAGAAAATGGAGGGAAATAAAAAAATGTAGCAATATGATAAAATAAAAAATACAAGAATCTAAATTAGCTTTTATGCACCTAAAAATGAATTTCAAAATGTAGATAGCAAACATTAATTGAAATGAAAGGAGACATTGATAAATAATAGACCATATTAATAAGAAAACAGTACATCTTACAAATCAGTGGAAAAGGAAGACAAAAAGAGAAAAACTTAAGTAACAGAAAACATAATTTTTTTTTAAATATAAAATTTATTTTTTTTAATTGGAGGCTAATTACTTTACAATATTGTATTGGTTTTGCCATATATCAACATGAATCCAACCCGGGTGTACACGTGCTCCCCATCCTGACATCCCCTCCCACCTCCCTCCCCATCCCATCCCTCAGGGTCATCCCAGTGCACCAGCCCCGAGCACCCTGTCTCATGCATCGAACCTGGACTGGCAATCAGGTTCACATATGATAATGTACCTGTTTCAATGCCATTCTCCCAAATCATCCCGCCCTCACCCTCTCCCACAGAGTCCAAAAAACTTTTATATACATCTGTGTCTCTTTTGCTGTCTCACATACAGGGTTATCATTACCATCTTTCTAAATTCCATATATATGTGTTAGTATACTGTATTGGTGTTTTTCTTTCTGGCTTACTTCACTCTGTATAATCAGCTGCAGTTTCATCCACCTCATTAGAACTGATTCAAATGTATTCTTTTAAATGGCTGAGTAATATTCCATTGTGTATATGTAGCACTGCTTTCTTATCCATTCGTCTGCTGATGGACATCTAGGTTGCTTACATGTCCTGGCTATTGTAAACAGTGTTGTGATGAATATTGGGGTACACATGTCTCTTTCAATACTGGTTTCCTCAGTGTGCATGCCCAGCAGTGGGATTGCTGGGTCATAAGGCAGTTCTATTTCCAGTTTTTTAAGGATTCTCCACACTGTTCTTCTTAGTGGCTGTACTAGTTTGCATTCCCACCAACAGTGTAAGAGGGTTCCCTTTTCTCCACACCCTCTCCAGCATTTATTGCTTGTAGACTTTTGGATCGCAGCCATTCTGACTGGCATGAAATGGTTCCTCATTGTACCATTGTGGTTTTGTGGTTTTGATTTGCATTTCTCTGATAATGAGTGATGTTGAGCATCTTTTCACGTGTTTGTTAGCCATCTGTATGTCTTCTTTGGAGAAATGTCTGTTTAGTTCTTTGGTCCATTTTTTGATTGGGTTGTTTGTTTTTCTGTAATTGAGCTGCAGGAGTTGCTTATATATTTTTGAGGTTAATTCTTTGTCAGTTGCTTTGTTTGCTATTATCTCCCATTCTGAAGGCTGTCTTTTCACCTTGCTTATAGTTTCCTTTTAAAACATACATTTTAAAAGACATAGTGAAATATTCATGAAAATTAACTGTGTATCAACCACAAGATTATTGCAGCATACATGAAATACACAAAACACACCTCTCATATTTTATGGCAAAAAATAAAAATAAAAATTAGAAGTTGATGGTATGGAAAAACAGCATAAAGAATATATATGAAAAATATTTAAAGTGAAATTCTCTTCTAAATAAAATCTTAGCTTTAATAGAATGGAAAAACAATGAAATCTTTAGAAATGAAAGAACATCAAATAAAAAGATTAATGGGATCATCCAAACCATGATATAGTTAATGCTGCTGCTGCTGCTGCTGCTAAGTCGCTTCAGTCGTGTCCGACTCTGTGCGACCCCATAGACGGCAGCTCACCAGGCTCCCCCATCCCTGGGATTCTCCAGCCAAGAACACTGGAGTGGGTTGCCATTTCCTTCTCCAGTGCATGAAAGTGAAAAGTGAAAGTGAAGTCACTCAGTCATGTCCGACTCTTAGCAACCCCATGGACTAAAGCCCACCAGGGTTCTCTGTCCATGGGATTTTCCAGGCAAGACTACTGGAGTGGGGTGCCATTGCCTTCTCTGGATATAGTTAATAATAAGCTTCAAAAGAAATATGCAAGTCCTATATAAAAATAAATTAAGATATTGATCTTTATTGACAGAATGAAGCAATCTTAAAATAGTGAAGCACCACTCTCATGGAAGATGGCAAATTTTATAAATTTTCTTTAAGCACAAACTGTAAAAATATGTTTATACCATAAAAGTAATGAATCTGTTATGGCACAAGCACAGAAAAATATAAGTAATTTGAGAATTCAGATATAAACTCTCATATAAAGTACAATATAATTTATTTTAAAGGAGTAGAACTTCAATAAATTCTGAACTATTGTGAAAAGGAAAGTTTTCTTCACTGAACAATATTTTGACATTTGAATCTTAACAGCATAGGTATGCATAATTTTTTCTGTAAAGAAATCAATGATTCACGGAAAATTGCTATTTACTTGAAAAAATAAAATTGGTCTGCTCATATATATGCAGTTTAGACAAACGTTATGTGAAGTAATTTGTAGCCATTTCAGATTAAATGAAATATATAAGTTAAAAAAGCAAAAAGTTTATAAAAATATATTTATGTTTATAAGTGTGTTTGTGTAAAAATATACGTGTATCCCATTTTTAAATTAGAAGGTCTTTGCATATATTAGACATCTATGGGAAAAGAATTAGAAGGATTAACTATACAGATATTACTGATCAAGGAGAGGAAGAAAACGAGGGTTGAGTTCTTAATATGTTTCCTAAAACTGCAATAGAAACACTGGGATTACATAAAGCATCTAATATATTGTCTCTGCCTTCTAGCGATTCACACTCTGTGGTGGCAAGCCAAACCTAAATAAAAGAATGCATGAAATGAAGGCAATATATGACTGTGCCAGAATTCTGGCCCACTGGCACTCAATCACACATGTCTCAATATTTCCAACTTAATGGAAACTTTCAGAAAGTGGCATCACAACTTTTCTCATAGCATGGGGTCAAATAATTTGGGCTGTTTCATAATTGATAGCAAGGAAGGAACAAGATTACCTGGAAAATACAATACCATGATATCCATGTTCCAGCACTGATATTTAGAAAAGGAAAACAAAAATGAAGGGCCAGGTAAAAGGAGAATAGAGGGTGATAAAGTAAAATCATTTTAACTCTTTTATAAGAATATTTTTATCCCTTAGTACACATTGCATATTATGTATTATATACAGTATGACTTAAGTACAGAAAATCCTTCTCCTAGGAAATGGTTTTCTAAACAAAGCAGTATTTGAAAAGTGTAGAAGAAGAGTCTGTCAACTGGTACTAAATGTAATTCAAGCAAATGTTTCTTCCATTAGTATAAGTGTCAAATGACAGGCTGCTGCCTTCCATTTTACTAAAATTCTAATTAGAATTAGCTTGGAAATGAAACATTCAATGGTTGAAAAGCAAAAACTTTTTTTTCAGGGGAAGATGCAGTAATGGCATAGAGTACAAACAGTTCAAGGTAGATAACATTTCTTACTTAATAGGTACCTGTGGTTTTCCATTGTTGTAGAAACTAGTTTGAATAAAATTTCTCATGAAATTACTCCTAATAATGAAAATAATAGACTAATTTTAAGTGAATTAAAGGTACTTAAACACACCTATCTAGTTTCTTTTTTTTTAATTAAATACTATCTCTGATAAGTTAAATACAGACATATAATGAAGTTTCTGCATCTATAGTAAGTAAGATGTCAAAGATATATACTCTATATTCCTATAGTAACTTGCACTATGTATTTCTGTAGGTATTTCCCCCCAGATTTGCAAATGCAGTGTCTTCATGTCAAAGCCATTTCCATTAAACAAACTAAAAAATATAATAAATTTTGTTCAGTATGCTATTGAAAAGAGTAAAAGCTAGAAGTGATGTGGGGAGCAGTAAATTTGCATATTATGTTAGTATCCAATATTGCAATATGATGTCAGTTGCATTGTTATTCTAAAGTCAATGTAAATATTTTCTGGCAAAAAAAGGGCAAATTCAACCCAAATTATTTTCTATAAAATTTATGTATGTTCTGTTTCTCTTATTACTTTCCTCCAACTTATTAGTTTTTAAAAACATTTCATATTCACATAATAACTTGCAACACTATGTGTGAGGGGGTGATATAAGAAAACTAGAATAAGCTTAATACTTGACTTACAGGAATTAGCAAGAAGTAAGACATTACTTTAAACTTAATAGTACAGAGATGGAGAGAAGGGGGTGATTACTACCTAATTTCAATATTGCTCATAGGCAGGAAAAACTAGGAAATAGTCTTCCTTTCCCCTTCCCTCCAAAAAACCAAAGAAGCTAGAAGTTTTCATAAAAGCATTAATGTATAGATAATATCTAGAACAAAATATTACCATTCCTAAATAATACAATTCAGCTCAGTTTCTCCAACTCTTTGCAACCCCATAGACTGTAGCAGGCCAGGCCTTCTTGTCCATCACCAACTCCTGGAGCTTGCTTAACTCACGTCCATCGAGTCGATGATGCCATCCAACTTTCTCATCCTCTGTCGTCCCCTTATCTTCCCACCTTCAATCTTTTCAAACATTAGGGTCTTTTCCAATGAGTCAGTTCTTTGCATCAGAAGGCCAAAATATTGCAGCTTCAGCTTCAGCATCAGTCCTTCCAATGAATACTCAGGTTGATTTCCTTTAGGATTGACCAGTTTGAGCTCCTTGCTGTCCAAGAGACTCTCAAAGGTCTTCTCCAACACCATAATTCAAAAGCATCAATTTTTTGGCATTCAGTTTCGTTGATGGTTCAACTCTCATGTCCATACCTGACTACTGGAAAAACCATAGCTTTGACTATACAGACCTTTGTCAGTAAAGATGGCTGTGCTTTTTAATGTGTGGTCTAGGTTTGTCATAGCTTTTCCTCCAAGGAGCAAGCATATTTTAATTTTATGGCAGAAATCACCATCTGCAGTGATTTTGGAGCCCAAGAAAACAAAATCTGTCACTGTTTCCATTGTTTCCCCATTTATTTGACATGAAGTGATGGGTCTGGATGCATGATCTTAGTTTTTTGAATGTTGTTTTAAGCCAAGTTTTTCACTCTCCTCTTTCACTTTCATCAAGAGACTCTTTAGTTCCTCTTTGCTTTCATAAGGGTGGTGCCATCTGCATATCTGAGGTTATTGATATTTCTCCCTGCAGTCTTGATTCCAGCTTGTGCTTCATCCAGTCCGGCATTTCACACGATGTACTCCATTTGCGTACAGATGTATAAAATTCTAAAAATAGTTGTGAATAAGAGAAAATACATTTAAAGGACTAGAACAGGCATCTAAGACATCAAAACCAGGTAAATATTGTACATTAGTATAAAAAGTAATTTTAAAGCATTCTTTCAAAATCAAAAGTAAGATGACAAAAATTAAATACCTATGGACATGATTGAGCGACTTGCCTTTCATTTTTCACTTTCGTGCATTGGAGAAGGAAGTGGCAACCCACTCCAGTGTTCTTGCCTGGAGAATCCCAGGGACGGGGGAGCCTGGTGGGCTGCTGTGTATGGGGTCACTCAGAGTCAGACACGACTGAAGTGACTTAGCAGCAGCAGCAGAAACACAGCACAGGAAACTATCTCAAGTAATTTTAAGTATCCTTCAGATCAGATCAGATCAGATCAGTCACTCAATCGTGTCCAACTCTTTGCAACCCCATGAATCGCAGCACGCCAGGCCTCCCTGTCCATCACCAACTCCTGGAGTTGACTCAGACTCACGTCCATCGAGTCAGTGGTGCCATCCAGCCATCTCATCCTCTGTCGTCCCCTTGTCCTCCTGCCCCCAATCCCTCCCAGCATCAGTCTTTTCCAATGAGTCAACTCTTCGCATGAGGTGGCCAAAGTACTGGAGTTTCAGCTTAGCATCATTCCTTCCAAAGAAATCCCAGGGCTGATCTCCTTCAGAATGGACTGGTTGGATCTCCTTGCAGTCCAAGTGACTCTCAAGAGTCTTCTCCAACGCCACAGTTCAAAAGCATCAATTCTTTGGCGCTCAGGAGTATGTATAAAATGTGAATACTTAATTAGGATATATTAGGGGATATGAAAATAGAGTTGAAATACCTCCTGTGTGACATGATTCTAAAGGTATCCATAGATGGTAGAGCTAGAAATACAGAACTCATCACATCTATTTGCTCAATGATGCACTTTATAGGATACTGCACCAGGAGAGCAGGAAAAAGCAGAAGATCTAGAATCATTTACCAGTCAGAATGAAAGGGCAGAGGATGGGAACAAATTATAAAATAAAGAGGTAGTAAAGTAATAGGGATATATATATATATATATTTACTGTGCTGTGCTGTTCTTAGCTGTTCAGTCATGTCCTACTCTTTGTGACCACCTGAACTGTAGTCCGCCAAGCTCCTCTGTCCATGGGATTCTCCAGGCATGAATACTGGAGTGGGTTGCCATGCCCTCCTCCAGGGGATCTTTCCAACCGAAGGATAGAACCCAGGTCTCCCACATTACAGGCAGATTCTTTACTGACTGAACCACCAGAGAAGCCCATAAATGTACTACGGCTTCTTTCATTCATCTTCATTCATCTGTTGATGAACATCTAGGTTGCTTCAATGTCCTAGCCATTGTAAATATTACTGCAATAAACATTGGGGTAAATTTAAAAAATAATAATAATAGGACCAAGAAGAGAGTAGTGCTTTGGAAATTATAAAAAGAGTACATTTAGAAGTTAGATAGTATTCGAGAGCACCCAGGGCTTCCCTGGTGGCTCAAATGGTAAAGAATCTGCCTGCAATGCAAGAGATGTAAGTTCAATCGCTGGGTCTGGAAGATCCCCTGGAGAAAGGAATGGCAATCCACTCCAGTATTCTTGCTTGGGAAATCCTGCACAGAGGAGCCTGGCGGGCTACAGTCCATAGGGTCCCTAAGAGTTAGACACGACTGTGCCACTAACACTTTCACTTTCCTTCACTTTCAAGAGCACCTAATACAACTGGAGATTTGTGCTCAACACAGTCTCCTAAACCAATAATTATTTGCACTATAGTATGAGCAATGCCTTTATTAGGTATTAACCTCATAATGTAATTTTTTTGTTATTAGCACTGTGCATAATTTATAGGACATAGCAAAATGATTTCACATATTAAACTCCAAAGAAATAATTAATGAGAAGCAATGTGAATTCTAAATAGATCTTGGTATTTTCTGTGTGGTCAGTTCTACCAAATGGCTATTGAGAAAGTTTTGTCTATCAGGAACTTCAGGAGCCAGTTGCAGGGGAAAGGGGAAACGGGAAACATACTATCAAATGATTTGATAGAATGCTGGGTGAAGAGAGAAAGTGTTCTATATGCAAAATCAAGAAAGTCAAGGAAGGTTTGAAAAATAGGAGAACTTTAGTTTTAAAGAGTGAGTAGAAAGGGACATACTAATAAAAGATGTTTAATGACAGAAAAAGTGAGGTTATAAAGGAGAGAACAAAAGAGCTCAGGGTTAGCTTTGCAAGAAAGCTGTGGTACATATACACAATGGAGTATTTCTCAGCCATTAAAAAGAATACATTTGAATCAGTTCTAATGAGGTGGATGAAACTGGAGCCTATTATACAGAGTGAAGTAAGCCAGAAGGAAAAACATAAATACAGTATACTAACGCATATATATGGAATTTAGAAAGATGGTAACAATAACCTGGTGTACGAGACAGCAAAAGAGACACTGATGTATAGAACAGTCTTATGGACTCTGTGGGAGAGGGAGAGGGTGGGAAGATTTGGGAGAGTGACATTGAAACATGTAGAATATCATGTAAGAAACGAGTTGCCAGTCCAGGTTCGATGCGCAATACTGGATGCTTGGGGCTGGTGCACTGGGACGACCCAGAGGGATGGTGTGGGGAGGGAGGAGGGAGGAGGGTTCAGGATGGGGAACACATGTATGCCTGTGGTGGATTCATTTTGATATTTGGCAAAACTAATACAATTATGTAAAGTTTAAAAATAAAATAAATTTAAAAAAATAAATAAATAAAATTAAAATTAAAAAAAATAATAAAAGAACTACTACACCAAAAAAAAAAGAAGGGTATCTACATTTACCTCTGATATTACATGGTAGACGAGAGCATGGAAACAAAGGTTTGATGGCGTATAGAGGGGATCATGAGAGATAGCTTTATATTTTGAGTTAAAAGGGCAATTATATGTCTCTGAGATGTGTTCCTGTTAGAGTTCTATGGATGCTTGCACACTGCAGCACTAAAGATTCAGCTAACTAAATATAATGGCAAAGGGAAAATGGATCTAATCTTTTTTTTTAATTTTATTTATTTAATTTTGGTCGCAGGCTTTCTTTAGTTGCAGCCAGCGGGGACAACTGTTCCTTGCGGTGGGGAGCTTCTCATTGTGTTGGCTTCTCTTGTTATGGAACATGGGCTCCAGGTGCACGCGCTTCAGTAGGTGCAGCACGCAGGCTCAGTAGCTGTGGGACATGGGTTTAGCTGCTCCGAGGTATGTGGAATCTTCCCGAACGGGACGGAACCCGTGTCTCCTACACTGGCACGTGGCTTCCACCACCAGGGAAGTCCTGGATCTATTCTTGAGTAGAATGGTTAATTGAAGGTTAAAATAAAAGAGTTCACTTGAAATTCAAAAATACATTAACTGAGAATTTAGTTAAAATGAATCTATATGAATTAGTGCTAATTTTTTCCTAGGGCACGCATGTTCTACATACACAAATCCCCAATGTTAATATAATATCTTCACTTCCCTTTTTAATATTTTCAATCTCTAATTATAATGACGAGCTTGGGAAATTAAATGACATAAACTCTTTAAGCCTCAGTTTTAATATAAATAGAAGAATAGGGTATGATAACTTACCTGCATCTTACTTCCAAGTTGTGTGAGCATTATTGCCTAATCAAACATGTTAGTGGAATGTGCAGTAACATGATAGTTGCTCTTGCATACTAAAAGACAAGTTTTAAATTCTTTTTCATAGCCTGTAATGACTGATTTTTTATGTGAACCAGGGTGATTGTGTGGTTATTTGAGAAATATGATCTGCAATGAGAAAAAAAAAAAAAACACACAAAGATCCCTTTTCACTTTGGCAAATATTTTTATCCTGTCATATATCAGAGAAGACTAGAAAGCCAAGGGTTATTGTAAGGTGACAAGGAAAAAGCTCTACTTACTTCTTGAAGTTAAAAAAGAGAAGGAAAGACAATTTCAAGTTCTTCCTGTGAAACTAGGGAGTATGTCTTAGGGCCTTGGGGGTCGTCTCTGGGGAACTGTTATGTGATAAAGGAAAGGCTAGCTTCTTTCTCATAATGTCTTTGTGTGTCTGGTGAATGCCAGAGGCACCACTTACAGGTTATGTGAAACTTCTTTGGTAGCATTAAGATATGAAACACTTCAAGGGCTCCTTATCAAGCTATCAGGACCCAGAAACATCCCTTTTGTCAAGAAACATCTTTTTATCATTTTTTCCCCTGAAACTCTACATTTAAGTTGTAGATTTTTAGTGCAATCACATAAAATAAGAGAGGAGGTGTAAAGCTATGAGTTTCAAGCTCTCATTATTTCTTTGTGTTTGCTGTTTGTTAGTTGCATAACTTCCAGCCATTTCAGGACAAAGTCTATTAGTCTCAAGATGCTGTCATTCATACTTAAATTCTTCCTGTCTGATTAGCCATTTTATGTTCTGCTTCCTTTTACATTTGGCTAGTGATATTGAAATTCATTATTTCAATATCCTATAAAACAAAATATCCTGAGGATTCTCAGGGTAATGTTAATATATGGAGTCAGTGGGGGAAAAGTGGTTAACAACCCATCACTATATTCATGTTAAGAAATTTTGACAATTATACATCAAGGTTTTGTGTTTCTACCTCATTTACTCAACTCTTAAGAAATAGCTGTTATTCAAGGCTACTGCTTTTGTTCTTTCCTTCCTAATAAATCTTTTTGAAAACATATGAGGCAACTTTTTTTTCCCCTTATATACCTGCTTTAGCATAATGGCACCCCACTCCAGTACTCTTGCCTGGAAAATCCCATGGATGGAGGAGTCTGGTGGGTGGCAGTCCATGGGGTCGCTAAGAGTCAGACACGACTGAGCGACTTCACTTTCACTTTTTCACTTTCATGCATTGGAGAAGGAAATGGCAACCCACTCCGTGTTCTTGCCTGGAGAATCCCAGGGGCAGGAGAGCCTGGTGGGCTGATGTCTATGGAGTCACACAGAGTCGGACACTATTGAAGTGACTTAGCAGCAGCAGCATAAATAATTATAATAACCCCTGAGCTTAACACTTCAACTTACTTTAAATACTTTCCTTTTGGCTTTTCATAGTTTTGTTGTGAGCTAATTTGGTTTGGTACTTTATGTGACACTTTATAGGAAAGAGGAAACTGGGGGATACATGTTTAACTTTTTAGATAAATCACTGCAACTAGGGAAACAAGATGAATGTTTTCCTCTGAATTTTTGTTATCCAGGAGAAGGCAATGGCACCCTACTCCAGTACTCTTGCCTGGAAAATCCCATGGACGGAGGAGCCTGGTAGGCTGCAGTCCATGGGGTCGCTAAGAGTCAGACACGACTGAGCGACTTCACTTTCACTTTTTCACTTTCATGCATTGGAGAAGGAAATGGCAACCCACTCCAGTGTTCTTGCCTGGAGAATCCCAGGGACTAGGGAGCCTGGTGGTCTGCCGTCTCTGGGGTCACTCAGAGTCGGATACGACTGAGCGACTTAGCAGCAGCAGCAGCAGTAAATTAAACAGTAATTTGTGGCTATGGGTTTAAGAAAATACAGTTTAGGAAGAGCCTAGGAAGGCAACCCAAACACATGCTAATTTTTTCTCCTGCCCAGATGACCTAATTAATGGGCCTGGAAAAAAAAGTCTAAAGACATTGATGGCTTTCGGTTTTTAAGAGACTAGTGGCAGTAATTCAGTTTCTAACTCATGTCCCACCCTTGCAACCCCATGGGCTGTAGCCTGCCAGGATTTCCCAGGCGAGAATTCTGGAGTGGGTTCTCCTGCCTTTTTCTTCTCCGGGGGATCTTCCCAACTCAGCAATCAAACGTGCATCTCCTGCATTGCAGGAAGTATAATGCATTGCAGTTAGTCTCCTGCCTTGTTAAATCAACAGATATCTTCCTGAGAAATTGGATTTTAAAAACATTTCCCTGAGAACTGATGATCTAATGATTGGGTGGGGGATGGAGGAGGAAGAACATCAAAGATTTTAATTAAAAGCAAACAAGTTCAATCTAATACAGACAAATGTACACACAATGTTTTATTGATCCTACAATAGTTTAAATTCACAACTATATCTATATGTTATTGCATTATGCCTATGAAACATATGCAAGAAGTTTGCTACAAATAAATGCAATGTATTAAAAATATAAAGATTCTAGAGAACGGTTCTTTGAATGAAAATGCAATAAAACTACACAAAGTATTTCAGGAA
This sequence comes from Bison bison bison, assembly GCF_000754665.1. Classification (NCBI taxonomy): domain Eukaryota; kingdom Metazoa; phylum Chordata; class Mammalia; order Artiodactyla; family Bovidae; genus Bison; species Bison bison. Next base: position 7,338,297 of record NW_011495084.1, on the reverse strand, counting down.
CTTGTTAATTCTTCAGACAATTTTTCAGGTAAAAGAGGAAGGGTCTAAGCATATTTCACAGCGTTTTAATAATCTGATATTTATGTTAGGCTCTCTGAGAATTGTGTACTTAATCTTATAATTTAACATTTATAACCTTTTTTCTCTTTTCCTGAAGATGCCTAACCTGTAGTTTATATATGTTAGTACTACATTTTTTTTCACACAATAAAGATTATACTTTAGAAAGCATCAGCAAACACTATATGATTGAAAAAAATCTAAATAGTCTCTCAATAAAATTAGGAATAAAACAAAGATACCCACAATGGCTACTAAAATTCTGTATTAATTTTAAATCTTTAAATCAGAGAAGACAAAAAAATAAGTGATAAAAATTCAGATGAAGAAGAGACTGATTTGTTGTTAGTTACAGATGGTATTACTAGGATACATAAAATCTGAATGTGGCTGCAATGGCCATGGGGTCCTCAGTGGTACCTCTGGGTTCAGTTGCAAGGGCCCAGGGCAGGTGGCCTTGATGCTGGAGTTGATGGTGTGCACATGTTTGGCTTCAGCTGCCTCCATGGTGAAGGGGTTGGTGCTGGCCCACGATGGCGACACTGACTGGGGCTGATGTATGTACATGAACAGTCCAGGTGCCAGGCATGCACTTGTGTGGCTGCAGGGACTGAGTGCAGGCTCAAGTACAGTAGTGCAGGCTGGTGACACGAGTCAAGGTCAGCAGCATACAGGTACACAGCCCCTGAGGACCCCCTCTTCCAGCTCTCACCATCAAGGATCATGCAGTTGTGATGTCATGAACCCCAATTGCTCGAGCTAAGGAGACATCATACCCCACCCAGGATGGAAAGTTGCCATGCACCCCTGCACTTGGTACCCCCTTCTATTAGATGCAGGTCAAAGCACACTCTGGGATGCTCCCATCCACAGGGAAGCATCTTCTTACCAGTCCAGAAAGTCTGGAAGCAGTGAGTGCTTCTTCAAATGCACAGACACTGACACAGTGCTGCAGAGCTCATGAAATCAGGGAAACATAACATCACCAAGGGAACACAGTGGAGGCCCAGGAACTGACACTGAAGATACAGAGTTCTACGAACTCACCAAATCTTTAAATTCAGCTTCCCTTTTGATCAATAATCCAATTTTTTAGTCATTTCTTTCTTCTCATGATTAACTACACGTAGTCAGGAGGAACCAGGCTACTAACATTTTGCTTAGAAATTTCCTCAGCCAAGTATCTGGTTTCGCTCGTGAATTCTACCTTCCATAAAATATTTGGAGACAAACGCAATTCAGCCAAACTCTTTGCCACTTTATAACAAGGATTGCTTTTCCTCAAGTATCCAATAATATATTTCTCATTTCCATCTGAACGCCATCAGGGTGGCCGGTACTGTCCACACTTCTCCAACATTCTGTTCACGAGTACTTTGCTAGTCTCTAAGAAGACTGAGGCTCTCTCTTCAGCTCCCCTCTTTGCTTTCCGAGGTCTCAGCAGAATCCCTTGTAAAGGTTTATTCAGCAATGCCATTTTGTTTTGTTTTGTTTTCTAACATGCACCTCAAAACTCTTTCAGCCTCTGTCTATTAAACAGTTCCAAAATCACTTCTGTATTTTTACGTCTTTATAGCAGTAGCATCCCTACTTCCAGGTACCAATTTCTCTCTTGGTCCATTTAGACTACTATCATGCTTGTGCTCAGTCGCTCAGTCATATCTGACTCTTTGCAACTCCATGGGCTGTCCATGGGGTTCTCCAGGCCAGAATATTGGATTGGGTTGCCATTTCCTTCTTCAGGGGTCTTCCTGACCCAGGGATCGAACCCCTGTCTCCTGCATTGCAGTAGGATTCTTTACCATCTGAGCCACCTGGGAAGCCCTTGCTGCTAAGTCGCTTCAGTCGTGTCCGACTCTGTGCGACCCCATAGACAGCAGCCCACCAGGCTCCCTCATCCCTGGGATTCTCAAGGCAAGAACACTGGAGTGGGTTGCCATTTCTTTCTCCAATGTATGAAAGTGAAGTCGCTCAGTCGTGTCCGACTCATAGCGACCCCATGGACTGCAGCCAAGCAGGCTCCTCCGTCCATGGGATTTTTCAGGCAAAAGTACTGGAGTGGGGTGCCATTGCTTTCTCCTATAACAAGATACTACAGACTGAGTGGATTAAGTGACAAAGATTTATTACTCATAGCTCTGGAGCCTGGGGATTCAAGATCAAGGTGCTAACATATTTGGTGACCTATGAAAGCCTGCTTCCTGATCCATTTTTTCACTGTTCCCTTATGGCAGAAGCAGCCAGGGAGCTTTCTGGTAATACCTTTTTGAAGGGCACCAATCCCATCCTTGAGGGCTCAATCCTCAGTACCTAGTCATCTTCCAAAGTCCCCACCTCCATTATCATCACTTATTGGGAGTTAAGTTTCAACATATGAATTTTGAGGGGACATAAACATTCAGTCTATGGAAGATTAAAGTGCCAAAAAAACAAATCAGGAGAGTAAAGTCAGTCAAACATGTTAGAATTATTTTGCTATTGAAAGATTTAAATTAACTTTGGGTTTGTATACAGCCTCTCATTTTTTCCCCACACCATTGATTTTTATAATGAACAACCCCCTCAAAAAAAGGTATTTATGTAAGGAGAAGTTTCAAATATATTTTGTATCATTTGTAATAGTTTGATCCTTATATTAAACTTTCCTTTTAATAATTTTGTTGTAAAACTTACAGTTTACCATTTACAACTGCATTGGAGTGGTTTTCTGTTTTTTCAGAAGATGCCTATACTGAGGTTGATGCATATCAGTACTAAATCTCTCTTAAGAAGACCTCATATTTGACAGAAAGATATGCTCCAGAATGTCTCCAAAGAAATATAGTAGAACAAATGAGTATTGCCTACCAACTCCTTTTTTTTCAGTATAAGCTTTTACTTTATTTCCAGTTAGTCCAAGGAATCATCCCACTGGGAAAATAAAGACACATAATAATGCTGAAAAGAATCACTGGATTCTAGTGGTGAAAAGACCTTAAAGAGGGTTCAGTCAGGAGTCCTCAATTTGCAGATGAGGAAATTGAGGCCAGTCTAAGGTTGCACAGCTGGTTTAATGGCAGTGCCAGAATTAGAAAGACCATTTCCTGGTTCTCAGTCCAGTGCTCTTTTGATTATACTGTGCTGTGGCCCACTTCATGACACCTCTAAAAGAGGGTTCTCATAAAGCATCTATGCATGACTCACAGCATCTCTAACAGAAATACTTTCACTGCTGAAAAATGCCTGCCAAGGATTCTGCTACTAAGATCTCCCACTGGGCAAGGGTCCTTTAGACAGCACACTGCACACTGTAATGACCTATGTAATGTCTCCATTATCTAGTGACATGGAGCCTTCACACTGTAGGCTGTTTTTTTAATAAATGAAGATTTTAAGCAACCATCTCAATCGTCTGTTTTTCTATACCAGGTACCATGAGATAGCCTACAACCTCTCGCACTCAATAATGTTATGTTTTAGGGTAGCAGTAGGTACTTCAGTATAGTTGATCTTATCTGTGTAGACCTCATTTTTTTTTCTTTATCCGTTTAGAAGCCAGTGTAATCTCTCCGGCCCTTTCTGTAACTGAGCAATTGAGCAAAGCCTCAATGTAAGAGCTGTATTCACAGCAATAGTGCAAAATGTCACTGAGATGCCAACCCAGAATTGAGTCAATTCCTGTTCCCAAATAACAGATATTTCCCATTCTGTGCTCCAGGAGCTGTAACAGACATTGTTCCCCGGTGTCATCAGTTGTGCTAGATGAACACAATTCTCTTGAATATTACAGAACGCTGGATTCCTGATGAATTTGTAAATTCATGTGGACAAAAAAAACAGAGCTATCAAAATAAATGTGATGCTATGATAAATAGGATGTTTGAGAGATTTAAAATGAAGTCCTTGATTTCTGTCCAATGACAGCTCATTCTCTAGTTTGGATCACAGACTCTCATATTTAAATCACTTTGACTATGCTGCCTTCCCATCATCCCAAAAAGTCACCATGGCAACAAATCAATGGCAAAGAAAACCATTTCGCTACATATTGTTCTTTAACATCTATAGGTTACTAGGATGTGTTTTGGAATATAATCCATCATCTAGTAATTTTTCAAAAATTTTATTCTTATTTCACTATTACTGCTTCCTTATCAACAGTAACCACATATATTTTCTCCAGTGTGAAGTACTAAAACGATCTTATATTACAAAACACACTCCCTCTGTCGTCCCCTTGAATAACAGAGAAACAATAGTGATTTCTATTTCCATCAACGAAATGTTATTTACTTTTAATTTTTTCTTTAAGTTGAATGTCTAAGATATATCTACACAATTTACAGCCTTGATTGTCATGTATAATTTGTTTTAAAAATACACAGACATTTCCATGCAGAGAGCATAAGACTATTCTAAGAATTAAATACTTTAATCTTGTTACCTAAAATTTTTACCAGTTAATGGAAAACCATAATTGTATTTTAAATCATACTCACACTAGGAAGCTAACTTTATGGGGCAGCATATTTATTTTAATATGTCCTCCCTTCAGTTAATAAATGTCTCTTTCTCTTTCTCCACATATTAATGTTGAGTAGAATATACAGCTCCAACCATCCACTGTTATTAAAGCAGTAATGTTAAACTCTGGTTGCAGTGTTTTGATTCCGATTGAATCCATGGTACATTTGAAGTGTGTGTGCATATGTGTATTCACTGACTAGTTTTTATAAGCAGATTGAGGCATACTCAAAAGGGATAATCCTTTAAGCTCTTTTGCCACTGATTTAATAGCACTTCATATATTTCCAAATTTTTTTAATGTTCTATTTGTTGATCAGGCAAACATATGTTGCCTACTTCCCTGATAATCAAAATAAAATAGAAAAGTCAAAAATATAAAGGAAACTTTAAAAAAACAAACAAAACATGAATGTATGCTAAAAGCCTGAGTCAGTTCAGTTCAGCTTAGTCGCTTGGTCCTGTCTGACTCTTTATGACCCCATGGAAGGGGGGTAAATTAGCTCAAATGAATTACCTATGAAAGTGAAAGTTTTAGCCACCCAGTCATGTCCAACTCTTTGCAACCCCATGGACTGTAGCCAGCCATGTTCTTCTGTCCATGGACTTCTCTAGGCAAGAATACTGGAATGGGTTGCCATTCCCTTCTTCAGGGGATCTTCCCAACCCAGGGATCAAACTCAATCTCCTGCATTGCAGGCAGATCCTTTACCATCCGAACCACCAGGGAAACCCAAACATATTTCTAAAAAGCACAATTGTACAGCATAACAGCTGGCATACAGGGGCAGGCATTGAGTGAACAGGCAAGAAGAGATACTGACTGGAGGACTGAGAGGAGGTGGGAGACGGTGGAGCTGAAGGATCGTCAGCAATAGGAGACAGAGTGAAAGAAAGTGTTAGTCACATCTGACTCTTTGCAACCCATGGCCTATAGCCTACCAGGCTCCTCTGTCCACGGACTTAGCCAGGCAAGAATACTGGAGTGAGTTGCTATTTCTTCCTCCAGGGTATCTTCCTGATGCATGGTTTAAACCTGGGTCTCGTGCATTGCAGGCAGATTCTTTACAGTCCGAGCCATGAGGGACATAGCTTTCCCAGCCAAAGGAAAGGAGTAGGATTGTGAAAGATGAAGCAGTCACTTTAGTTGAAAGCAGAATATTTAAATATAACAGGTGGCAGAAGGACAACCAAAAAATGTGGATAGGAAGATGAGAGTGGAGAGAGGAGAAATGCAGGTCACACTCTGATAAGAAAGATGCTTTGTCAACAGCATCAGAAAACACAGGACTCAAACACTGGCATACTACTGGTTCTGTAAGTCACTCCTGGTAAAGAAGTATCTGGAAGGTTAGAGAAATCTCCAAGGCTAGAAGCATGGAGAACCTGAGCTATGGTCACCCAGAGTAACAGAACAGATAGCACAGCAGGAAGAACTTCTGAGTGACAATAGGGTGGATCAACTGGAAATTTAAAAAGGAAAATGGAAAGAAAAGGAGAGGAGAAAAGGTGGAGGGCAAACCTGCTGATGATTTAGCCATTTCATTCAATGACCTCATGCCCAAAAGGAGAACCTGTCCCCATTAGTATCCATTTCACTTTATCTTCAATGTTTAAATATTTTTCGTGTTTAAAGATACAAAATTGTGACTGTAATTATAGCACACACACACACACACACACACACACACATATATATATATCTTTACATGTTTTGTATATGTACATTGTCCATTTCCCATGCATGTTATATGTGTCTGGATATATATGCACAATTGCACTCATTTCACGTGCTAGCAAGGTCATGCTCAACATTTTCCAAGCTAGGCTCCACAGTACATGAACCAAAAACTTGCAGATATTCAACCTGGATATAGAAAAGGCAGAGAAACCAGAGATCAAATTGCCGACATCCACTGGATCATAGAAAAAGCAAGAGAATTCCAGGAAAACATCTACTTCAGCTTCACTGACTATGCTAAAGCCTTTAATTGTATGGATCACAACAAACTGTGGAAAATTATTAAAGAGATGGGAATACCAGACCACCTTACCTTAATCCTGAGAAACCTGTATGCAGGTCAACAAGCAACAGTTAGAACCAGACATAGACATAGAACCAGACTGGTTCCAAATTGGGAAAGCAGTACCTCAAGGGTGTATATTGTCACCCTGCTTACTTAACTTATATGCAGAGTACATCATACGAAATGCTGGAGTGGATGAAGCACAAACTTAAAACAAGACTGCTGGGAGAAATATCAATAACCGCAGCTATGCAGGTGATACCATTCTTATGGCAGAAAGCAAAAAGGAACTAAAGAGCTCCTTGATGAAGGTGAAAGAGGAGAGTGAAAAAGCTGGCTTAAAACTCAACATTCAAAAAATTAATGTCATGGTAATAAGCTAAGAATTATATGTGTGTCAGATTTTCCTCAGGGTTTTACAAACGTTACCCTTCAATGTATGTGCTTCTCATGTTTTAGAAAATCCTTGCCTTGCCATTCTTCAGCTCAGTTCAGAGGAGTCACTCAGTCATGTTTGACTCTTTGCAACCAAATGGACAGCAGCATACCAGGCTTCCTTGTCCATCACTAACTCCCAGAGTCTACTCAAACTCATGTCCATTACAACAGTGATGCCATCCAACCATCTCATCTTCTGTCATCCCCTTCTGCTCCCACCTTCAATGTTTCTCAGCATCAGGGTCTTCTCCAATGAGTCTGTATTTCACATGAGGTGGCCAAAGTATTAGAGTTTCAGCTTCAACATCAGTCTTTCCAAAGAATATTCAGGATGATTTCCTTTAGGATGGACTGGTTGGATCTCCTTGCAGTCCAAGGGACTCTCAAGAGTCTTCTCCAACACTACAGTTCAAAAGCATCAATTTTTTGGTCCTCAGCTTTCTTTATAGTCCAACTTACACATCCATACATGACTACTGGAAAAACCATAGCATTGACTAGATGGATATTTGTTGGTAAAGTAATGTTTCTGCTTTTTAATATGCTGTCTAGGCTGGTCATAAATTTTCTTCAAAGGAGCAAGCATCTTTTAATTTTATGGCTGCAGTCACCATCAGCAGTGATTTTGGAGCCCCCCAAAATAAAGTATATCACTATTTCCGTTATTTCCCCATCTATTTCCTGTGAAGTGATGGGACCAGATGCCATGATTTTAATTTTTTGAATGTTGAGTTTTAAGCCAACTTTTTCACTCTCCTCTTTCACTTTCATCAAGAGGTTCTATATTTCTTTTTCATTCTGCCAAAGGGTCATGTTATCTGCATATCTGAGGTTATTGATATTTCTCTCAGCAATCTTGATTCCAGCTTGTGCTTCATCCAGCCCAGCATTTTGTATGATATATGCCACATATAAGTTAAATAAGCAGGGTGGCAATATACAGCCTTGATGTACTCCTTTACTGATTTCGAACCAATCTGTTTTTCCATGTCCAGTTCTAACTGTTGCTTGTTGACCTGCATACTAATTTCACAGGAAGCAGGTCAAGTGGTCTGTTATTCCCGTCTCTTTAAGAATTTCTCACAGTGTGTTGTGGTCCACACAGTCAAAGGCTTTGGCATAGTCAATAAAGCAGAAGTAGATTTTATTCTGGAACTCTCTTGCTTTTTTAATGATCCAATGGATGTTGGCAATTTGATCTTTGGTTTCTCAGCCTTTTCTAAATCCAGCTAGAACATCTGGAAGTTCATGATTCATTTACCCTTGAAGCCTGGCTTGGAGAATTTTGAGCAATACTTTGCTAGCATGTGATATGAGTGCAATTGTGCAGCAGTTTGAGCATTCTTTGGCATTGCATTTCTTTGGGGTTGGAATGAAAACTGACCTTTTCCAGTCCTGTGGCCATTGCTGAGTTTTCCAGATTTGCTGGCATACTGAGTGCAACACTTTAACATTATCTTTTAGGATTTGAAATAGCTCAACTGGAATTCCATCACCTCCACTAGTTTTGTTCATAGTGATGCTTCCTAAGGCCCACTTGACTTCACATTCCAAGATGTCTGGCTCTAGGTGAGTGATCACAATATCGTGATTATCTAGGTCATGAATATCTTTTTTGTATAGCTCTTCTGTGCATTGTTGCCACCTCTTCTTAATGTCTTCTGCTTCTGTTAGGTCCATATCATTTCACCTTTGCATGAAATGTTCCCTTTGTATCTCTAGTTTTCTTGAAGAAATCTGTAGTCTTCCCCATCCTATTCTTTTCCCCTATTTCTTTCCATTAATCACTGAGGAAGTCTTTCTTATCTCTCCTCGAATTCTTTGGAACTCTGCATTCAAGTGGGTATATATTTCCTTTTCTCGTTTACCTTTCACTTCTCTTCTTTTCATAACTATTTGTAAGGCCAGCTTAAACAACCATTTTACCTTTTTGCCTTTCTTTTTGTTGGGGATGGTCTTGATCACTGCTTCCTGTACAATGTCATGAACCTCCATCCATAGTTCTTCAGGCACTCTGTCTATCAGATCTAACCCCTTGAATCTATTTGTCATTTCCACTGCATACTCATAGGTTTTACCTACTTTTTTCCATTTAAGTCTGAACGTGGCAATAAGAAGTTCATGACATGAGCCACAGTCAGCTCCCTGTCTTGTTTTTGGCTGACTACATAGAGCCCTCTCCATCTTTGGCTTCAAAGAACATAATCAATCTGATTTCAGTATTGACCATCTGGTGATGTCCAGGTGTAGAGTTTTCCCTTATTTTGTTGGAAGACGATGTTTGCTGTGACCAGTGTTTTCTCTTGGCAAAACTCTGTTAGCCTTTGACTTGCTTCGTTTTGTATTCCAAGGCCACATTTGCCTGTTACTCCAGGTGTTTCTTGACTTCCTACTTCTGCATTCCAGTCCCCTATAATGAAAAAGACATCTTTGGGGGGTGTTAGTTCTAGAAGGTCTTGGAAGTCTTCATAGAACCATTCAACTTAAGCTTCTTCAGCATTACTGGTCGGGGCATAGACTTGGATTACTGTAATATTGGATGGTTTGCCTTGGAAATGAACAGAGATCATTCTATCATTTTGGAGATTACATCCAAGTACTGCATTTCAGATTCTTTTGTTGACTATGATAGGTACTCCATTTCTTCTAAGGAATTCTTGCCCACAGTAGTAGCTAAATGGTCATCTGAGTTAAATTCACACATTCCAGTCCATTTTAGTTCACTGATTCCTAAAATGTCAGTGTTCACTCTTGCCATCTCCTGGTTGACCACTTCCAGTTTGTCTTGATTCATGGACCTAACATTCCAGGTTCCTATGCAGTATTACTCTTTACCACATTGGACTTTACTTCCATCACCAGTCACAGCCGCAGCTGGGTGTTGTTTTTGCTTTGACTCCATCTCTTCATTCTTTCTTTAGTTATTTCGCCACTGATCTCCCGTAGCATATTGGGCACCTACCGACCTGGGAGTTCATCTTTCAGTGTCCTATCTTTTTGTCTTTTCAAACTGTTCATGGGGTTCTCAAGGCAAGAATACTGAAATGGTTTGCCATTGCCTTCTCCAGTGAACTACATTTTGTCAGAACTGTCCACCATGATCCATCCATCTTGGGTGGCCCCTACATGGCATGGGTCATAGTTTCAATGATCTAGACAAGGCTGTGGTCCATGTGATGTTTGGTTAGTTTTCTGTGGTTGTGGTTTTCATAATGTCTTCCCTCTGATGGATAAGGATAAGAGGCTTATGGATGCTTCCTGAAGGGATAGACTGAGGGGGAAACTGGATCTTGTTCTGATGGGCGTGGCCATGTTCAGTAAATATTTAATCCAATTTTCTGTTGATGGGTGGGGCTCTCAAACTATGGAGGAGGTAATGAAGGTAATGGCAAACTCTTTAAAAGGTCCCATGTTTCACTCAGTGCCCCTGACCCTGCAGCAGGCCACCACTGACCCACGCCTCTGCAGCAAACTCTTGGACAATCATGAGCATGTTTGGGTCAGTGTCTTGTGCAGTCTCTGCTCCTTTCTCCTGGGTCCTGGTGCACACAAGTTTTTCTTTGTGCCTTCCAAGAGTCTGTTTCCCCAGTCCTGTTTAAGTTCTGGTGGTTCCATGGTGGAGTTAATGGTGACCTCCTCCAAGAGAGCTCATGCCATACCCAGGTCTGCTGCACCCAGAGCCCCCCGTAGAAGGCCACTGTTGACCAGAACCTCTGCAGTGGACACTCAGTCACAGTTCTGGCTCAGTCTCTGTAGGTTGGGCATGCATTTTGTGCCCTTCCCAGGTCTGAGCAGCTCAGCCAACCAGGTGCTTGGCAAGCGCACTCTCCCACGTGGGCCATGCATCTTGGAGGATGTCAACTCTCCAGGATCTCAGGAAGATGTGGTTAGCAGCTGGGAGCCTGCTCATAATTTGATGGAAGATGCCTTCTCTGGGGCTGAGATTTTAGCAACCCCTTGCCTTCCGACTCTGGCTGTCACAATCAAGCCTCTCTGCCTCTGGGCAGGGAGGGGCTGGTATGCAGCTGACTAGCTCTCCTTTCATATTTGTTCATTGCTTTGTTCTGTGAGTGAGCTGCAAGTTAAGTTGTTAGGTTTGAGCCTTTCACAAGAAAGTTTTCTTCTCTGCAGTTGCGGTTAGGCATGTATTTGTGTGTGTGTGTGTTTTCTTTCTCCTAGTTATGTTGCCTTCTGAGATTCTAAAACTCCCCACAGACCCTCCTGTGAGAGGGTTTCCTACTGTGTGGAAACTTCTCCTTCATGACTCCCTCCCCATGACAGGTCTTCATTCCTAACTCTTTTCTCTCTCTTTTTGTATTTTTGTTTTGTCCTACCTCCTTTCGAAGAGAATGGGCTGCCTTTCTGGGTGACAGGTGTCCTCTGCCAGTGTTCAGAAGTTGTTTTGTGGAAGTTGCTCAGCATTCAAATGATCTTTTGATGAATTTTTTGGGGAAAAAGTTATCTCCCCATCCTATCCCTCTGCCATCTTGCCATTCTTACTGAGAGAATTGTGAACTTTCACATATGTTAGGGTTGAAAAAAATTGAAAACTAATCTCCTTGGTTCAATATGAAGTTTTTGAGTTGATTGGGAAATCATTTTCAGGAAGGCAGCCTTTGCGAGAACAGATAGTGCAATTCTGCCATAAGAAAGGTTCGTAGAATCTTGATGAAGTAGAACAATAAAGTCATCAGGTTAAAATCTGATGAACTGGTAATACCCTACTTGACTTCCCATGGGTGTTCTTCAGCCTGCAGAAGAAAAATAAAAGGACACTGATTTTTAATCTAAAGTTCTTTGTCATTAAGTTTATAGGTAAAACATTTTATATATTTTTAATTACCAAATTAATATTAAAATTGAAAGAACTAAAATTGTAACATCCATTATGAATTTTTTTCCTTTTGTCTTCTATTGAATTACAGAATTGTTTCCAGAAAGAAGATATAGATTGATCTATACTGGCCTCCAGTATGGAGTACGAGATGGAAGTTTGAACTGAACATATATGTGTAATCTCATTTTCAGAAACTGCAATATCCAAAGTAATTCTTCCTTTCATGATTTTAGATGAAAATGGCAACAGAAATAAGAACTCCAAAATAGTTATTAAACCTTCATTTGAGCAAGTGTTGTATTCTGATGCTGGAATGCATACTTCTCAAAACACTAAAAAAGCTATTTCTGAAAAATATTTTCTAGTCAACTAGAAACACATAAATCTCAAAAAATTCACTTGCAAAAGTACCTATTAAAAATACTTAAAAAAATCTTTGTTACTAAATAGTATGTCATAATCAATAAAAGCTTGGAATTTATATCTTGTGAAATAACTTGTATTCTTATAGAAAAAGTCAACATTTCAGTCTGAGTTATGGATATTTTATGTAACTCTTAAGATTCTTCAGAGTCCTTGAAAACTGAATTGTTGACTAAAGTGCTTTTTCTGTTTGTTTTGTATAGATTTGTCTTGAAGTATGTTTTGCATACGGAAATGAAAATGAAACTCCTAGTTCTCTCAGATGTCCCCACACTATAATACTGTTAACAGTGAACTTTCGTTGTTGATCAGTCTCTCAGTTGTGTGCAACTCTGTGACCCCATGGATTATATATCCCACCAGGCTCCTCTGTCCATGGGATTATCCAAGCAAGAGTACTGGACTGGGCTCCCATTTCTTTTTCCAGGGGATTTTCCCCAGCCAGGGATCAAACTTACATCTCCTGCATTGGCAAGTGGATTCTTTACCGCTGAGTCACCAGAGAAGCCCATAAGTAGGTATGAGCATAGTGTAATCCAGAACTTAATTCCAGAACTTCTCAGATTAAACTGCAGGCTGATGCCGAATACATCTTGATCTGATACCAGTCTTCCTCTTGCTTTATCGTTCAGGCTCCAATCCTGTTTTGTGTCTTGTTTACATTGATCCATGACAAGTCTGGTAGAGAATCTGCCTGCCAATGCAGGAGACATAATAGATGTAGGTTGGATCCCCGGGTTGGGAAGGTCCCCTGGAGGATGGCATGGCAACTCACTCCAGTATTCCTGCCTGGAAAATCCCATGGACAGAGAAGCCTGGTGGGCCACAGTCCATGAGGTTGCAAAGAGTTGGCCATGACTGAAGCAACTTAGCATGCATGTATGCACACAACAGGTCCATCACTTCTTTGCTCCAGGAATGGGGATCTCAGACTACAGTGACTCAGAGTTCACTCAGTCTTGATGGCATTTATTTTTTGGTACTGTTTTCCAAACCTTCATACCAGATTCATTCCCTTCAGAAATGCATTCTCTTCCAAGCTGTCTGATGCAGCTGCTCCTGACCTTGGGTGTAACAAGTCACCCAAATTGAAGGTGACATCCAAGAAGGCTAAAAAGTCTTAGACATTTTTCTTTTTCAAAGAGGAAAGCTATCTGGATAATGACATATGAAACTAGCTAATTTTCCTGTATTTATTATCATGAGTATAAAAGGGGGTAATATGTTGACACAATGTTCTGTTTCAAATTCAATTTCAATTCTCTTCAGTTATATATTTCTTTTATTCAGTTTATTGGTATATTGTAATTATCTCTTTCTCCCTACCTACCAACCTACCTCCCTGTTGATCCACCTAATTCATTTGTAAATCCATTTATTCAAATATCCTTTGCTGAAAAGAGAAGAGAAATAAGGAGACAATGAGGAGAGAAGGAAGAAAGAAAGAGTGCTAATTATAAGTTTTTGTGGCTGCATGAATCTGTCTCATCAATTATGAAATTCACAGAAGTGTATAGACTTATTTTTATACTCACAAACATATTTTACTTTTTATTTTATTTTTTATTACTTCTGCTCCTTTTTCACATGGACAAGAACAACAAAAGCATTTTCAACATGGGATTTTGAAAAGTATGAGAGAAGAAACAGATAATAAGAGAAATTTAGGAATTTCAAGAAAGTTCTGTTTCTTTGTTTTAGAAAGTTTTTTTCTGAATCATTAGTTTAGTGATAGGACTGTGCTTGGGTTATTGCAACAGAGCTAAGAGAGTGTGACAAAGTATTTATGAGTGGGGGAAATGCCATTTACTAGCTCCATAACCTTGGGCAAGTCACTTAATCCTTTTGTTCACTCTATTGTCTGTAAAAGAAGGATAATAATGGTAATAATGGTGATAATTATTTCATAGGGTTGTTTTGAAGTTTGAATGTTTTAATAATTATAAAGAGCTTTGAACAGTAGTTGGCAAGCAATAAACACACTATGTACTAGCTTTTACTTGTCTGAATACCCTTATAGAATGAAAGCTCACGAGAGCAGGAGATTTGCTTTTATGTTCACTGCTGTTTCCTAGAACTAAGGATTGAAAGTATTCAGTAGGTCTCATTTTGAAGAGGCAGTATAGTGTCCTAATTAAGAACAGTGATGATGAAGATAGACTCCCCGCAATAAAAATCCAGGCTCCAATAATAGCTGTTTTACTTTTTCAGGTTAGTTAATTCTACTCTTTAGTTTTTGATTCAGCAAAATGAAGAAGTGATTGTTAATTTCGCGTGTCAGCTTGACAGAATCTCAGGGTGACCAGATGTTTGGCTAATATTATTTCTGGATGTGTCTGTGACATGTCTCAAGATGAGATTAGTGTTTGAATTGGTAGAAAGAGTTAAGTAGACTGCACTCCCCAACATAGGTCGGCTTCACTCAATCTGTTCAGGAGATCTGAAGAGAACAAAAAGGAAGAGAAAGGGAGAATTTACTCACTCTGCCTACCATTGAGACGGATCATCAGTCTTTTTGTGCACTCACAGGACTTATACCGTTGAATCTCCTGCCCTTAGGCCTTTGCACTCAGTGTGAAACTACACCACTTGCTTTCCTGATCTTCTCATTTGCAGATGGCTGTGCTATGCTCTGCTGTGCTTAGTAGCTCAGTAGTGTCCAACTCTTTGCAACCCCATGGACTGTCACCCGCCAGGCTTCTCTGTCCATGGGATTCTCCAGGCAAGAATACTGGCGTGGGTTGTCGTGCCCTCCTCCAGGGAATCCTCCTGACCCAGGGATCAAACCCAGAGCTCCCACATTGCAGGTGGATTCTTTACCATCTGAGCCACCAGGGAAGCCCCTGCAGATGGCACATCACTGGAATCCTCAAATTTCATAATTCTATTTGTCATGTGCATCTATAAATAGAATGAGAGAGAAAGAGATCTTCTGTTGGTTGTGTATCTCTGGAGAGAAACTAATACTGGTTAAAAATAAAAATCTCCAACTCATACAATTATTGAAATGATAAAATGAATTAACTTATGTAAAACCATGTCACAGAGTGTCATTTCTACCCCATCACCTGATGCTAAGGAAAATCATTCTCATAGTATTATTTGTGGCTAGGAAGTACTTTCTGGAGTGCACAACCCAGAAGCCCTCATGAGAGTTACATAAATGTAAACTATTTTTGCTATTGTTGATAAACAGAAGTAAAGTTAATAAATATTTTATCCTGTAAATGATACTGTTGTAAGCCAACTGCAAAGGATAAAAAGCAGTTTGGGCTATCTCTGTTAATATTTTCTGTCTAATTTGATCCTCTTTTGTGTTGTAGAGCTTATTTTATTTTTTTTTCCTCTAAAAGAGATTGCCCTTTTGAATTTTGACTTTCTTTTAGATCCAAATTTTTCATTATCCACATATTCTCATGATGCTTTGGTACTTTGCTAGTCTCCAAAAATCAAATAGTTTCTTGCTTTGGTATTTTCACAATGCATTTAAAATGACTGAGTGCACTTCCCTCCTCTCTTTGTTCTTTGCCATGTCATATTCTCCATTGTCTACCTCTGCATTTAAAAGCAATATTACTTTGGAAATTTACTTTGGGACTATCTGTGTTATTTTGTAAGCTTTGACTTCAGCTACAATTTAGAGTAAAAGGTAATACTCTACATGATAATCTAGCTTTCATCTTTGTTTAGAAATACCAGCATATTCTTGAATAAGCACATTGGGTACATATTATCCCAAGGATTTTGGCAAAATAAGGAGTTTGCTTATTGGTTGGTCAATTTATTAAAAATTTGTCACTAATCACATTACTAGAACTCAATACAAGAATATGATTCCAAATATGATTGCTTATGGATCTGGTAGAAGGTAACTATTCTAGATGTGTGTGTTCTGACAAATATACCCCTGTATGTCCTAATAATATTTTATCACTTTTCTAAAAAAAATCTCTTCAGGGATAGACATAGCTTTGAAATTCCAACTTATTAACACATAGAGAGCACTATAACCTTTAAAAATTGTATTGGTATCTATACAAATAAATATTATTAAGGAAATTTTAATTCCAAACCATCAAATTAAAGTTGAAATTTGGAGAAAAAAAATGCATTGATAAATGTTTTGACTGAATCTATACACAAGAAATTGACTGGTTGATTAATTTTTTCCTTCACATTGTTTCATTCTTTCAATGTGTATTTACTATATCTATTATCAAATATTTCCAAACTATCAAAGAAAAAATATCAGTTCTTGTAAAGTTTGGGATATAATCTAAGTAGATATATATTAAAAATAAATAAATAAGTAAGCTATATAATATATTAGAAGGTTACGAATGTCACAGAAAAGGAAAAGCCAGGACAAGCTGACTGATTCTGGAATGCATGTTTGAGGGAAGGAACTGTGAATTTGATAGTTAAGATAGATCTCATTGAGAAAGTTATGCCTGAATAGTGACTTGAAAGAGGGTAAGGGTTAGGGCCATGAGAGTACTAGGAAGAGAGATTTTTAGAAGGAAAATGGGAACATCCAGTGCAGAGTCTACCTATATCAAGAGGTTCACAACATGTACAAAGAACAAGGAAGATAGTGTGTTTGCTGCTGAAAGAAGAAGGCAAGAATAGGTGAACCAATGAGGACTTTTTTTATATCATTTTTAACACGTATTTCAAAAGAACTGAGGAGATAGTATAATGCATGTACAGTGATAGTATAATTAGCAGAATGAGGCTATCTGATTTTCATTTTAATAAAAGTGAAAGTGAAGTCGCTCAGTCGTGTCCAACTCTTTGCAATCCCATAGGCTGTAGCCTGCTTGACTCCTCCAACCATGGGGTTTTCCAGGCAAGAATACTGGAGTGGGTTGCCATTTCCTAATACTGGAGTGGGTTGCCATTTCCTAATACTGGAGTGGGTTGCCATTTCCTTCTCCAGGGAATCTTCCCAACCCAGGGATCGAACCCCACTCTAGTTAGTCTACTTTAGCATAGGTTGGGGTGGGCAAGGAGGCAAGGTTGCAAGAGTGAAAGAATGGAGATGAGCAAAAACCATAGCTAAATCCAGGTAAGAAATTATAATAACTTGGAATGAAGGTGATAGTTTTAGTGAGGCATGGATATACTATGGATATATATTAAATCTAGCAGCATTTCCTAGATGTTGATTTTAAGGTGGAGTTGACACTAAGTGGCCTCAAGCCCTGGAAATAAAGAGTAGACATTGACTGGGAAAGGGAATATTGTATAGATTCTTCTGCTTGCTCAACTTCTCATAGCCTACACCATTTACTTTTCCCTCAGTGCCATCTTATATGTGGAAAATTAAGATTGGAGGCTTTTCCACTTTACAGGCATTAGGTTTTAGATAAATGTTGTTGTTCAGTTACTACTCTTTGCGACCTCATGGACTGCAGCAGGCCAGACTCCTCTGTCCTCCACTATCTCTTGGAGTTTGTTCAGATTCACGTCCATTGAGTCAGTGATGCCATCCAACCATCTCATCCTCTGCCACCTCCTTCTCCTTTTGCCTTCAGTCTTTCTGACAAGCAAGGCCTTTTCCAATAAGTCTGTTCTTTGTATCAGGGGGCCAAAGCATTAGAGCTTCAGCTTCAGCATCAGTCCTTTCAATGAAGAGTCAGGGTTGATTTCCTTTAGGATTGACTGGTTTGATCTCCTTGCAGCCCAAGGGATTCTCAAGAGTCTTCTCCAGCACCTCAATTGAAAAGCATCAATTCTTTGGTGCTCAGCCTTCTTTACGGTCTAACTTTCACATCCATACATGACTACTGGAAAAACCATAGCTTTAATTATATGGACTTTGTTGGCAAAGTGTTATCTCCACTTTTTAATATGCTGCCTAGGTTTGTCATAGCTTTTCTTCCAAGGAGCAAGTGTCTTTTAATTTTATGGCTCCAGTCACTGTATGCAGTGATTTTGGGAGCCCAAGAAAATAAAATCTGTCACTGCTTCCACTTTTCCCCCTTCTATTTGCCATGATGTATTTGGACCAGATGCCATGATCTTAGTTTTTTGAATGTTGAGTTTTAAGCCAGCTTTCCCCCTCTCCTCTTTTACCCTCATTAAGAGACTCTTTAGTTCCTCTTCACTTTCTGCCTTTAGAATGGTTTCATCCACATATCTGAGGTTGTTGATATTTCTTCAAGCAATCTTGATTCCAGCTTGTGATTCATCCAGCCCAGCATTTCTTGTGATGTACTCTTCATAGACGCTAAATAAGAGTAATAATATACAGCCTTGTTACTACTCCTTTCCCAATTTTGAGCCAGTCAATTGTTCCATTCTAAGACTCTAACCATGGCTTCTTGACATGCATTCAAGTTTCTCAGGAGACAGGTGAGGTGGTCTGGCATTCCAATCTCTTTAAGAATTTTCCACTGCTTTTTGTAATCTATACTGTCAAAAGCTTTAGAGAAATAGACTAAGTAAGATCTAAAACTCATACATATACTCTAATTATTTTCTAATTTCTCATGCTGTTATTGACCTAGTCACTTGTGGAAGAATCATCATTGATGGGTGGTTTCAGTATTTGAGAAATAAATCTATATTATCTCAACTTTGACTTGAATCAATATTTTTGTATGTAGAATTCTCCAAATCAAGAATGTGAGAAGTTTTGCAGGGAGATGCTTATTAAAAGAATACTTGAAGATAAGCCAGATAAGCTAAAATGCCATATATTTTTAACTCCTCAGAGAACTGAAGATACAAAATTAAATGACCAAATTCCAGCAAAAGAAGAGCCTTTCCAAGAGTAAAAGAATCTCATTATTTTTTATTTTTTTTTTCTATTCCTAAGGGTACTACAGCAGAAGGAGACTCTCTGCCTTAGGAGGAATAAGGAATAAGGAGGAACCAACACAATTTTTAACATGCATTTAATGGCCACACATAAATTGGAGCAATGGATCACAAATCAGTTCTATAGTATTGACCAAGTGGAGAATCAGTAAATGCAAGGACATGGCCTGACAAAGATTGGGGCAAGGAAGGAGAGCTAAGAAAGCCCACCCCATGGCCTACAGGGCTATCCAGCACTGCAGTGCTAGAGCTGGTCTGGGGGCAGGGTAACAAATAGGGAGAGATTTTCAGAGGCCTGGAAAGTTGGACTAGTAAGAAGAAAGCCTCAATAATTCACAAATCCCAGACAGCCAGCTCAACTACAGATTACTGTGACTCAGGCCCTCACACAGCCAAAAGAAGCCTTTTAATGACTTAACACACAGAGTAAACCAGAATTAACTGAAGTGGATGTTAAATTTGAAATTTTAGAGATGTAATTCAGTTGTTGTATTTGACAGACACCCAAGGGAATCAGAGACTCCTCTGAGTTTTTAGTAAGGCACATGTCCAGTTGAGAGGACTTAGGGATCCAGGATCTATGTGCAGTGTTGACCAGCTAGCACTTACACTTCTGCTCTTGATCTTATTCTCTATGGCAAGGAAGTTCACTCCTGCTTTTATTTCTAATCATCAACCTGGACTAGCAGGACTCATAATCTATTATATGCCTTTTACCCATCAAACAGATGATCCAGTACCTTTAAAAATGAAGTCCAATGGATCAAATATTAAAGATACTTTTGGCAATTTTCATTTTCACTGTGTATCTCTTTACTTGAAAGCTATGCACCTGGCCCAAGATTTTTTGCTCTACATCATCAGCAAGTTGGAGGTCTGTATTGGGAAGGGAACAAGGGGAGAATTTGATGGGAGGAGGTCCTCATTCCTTCCCCCACCTTCCTTTAGGAAGCATATGAAGACGTCCTCCAGCTCCATTATTTTCTACAGATGGATTTTTGCTAACACCATCCCCCATCAGTGTTGGTAAATATCTGTTATTTACCAGTGACATTCCATCATCTGCCTTGTTCAAACCCAGGATTTCACTCCCTACAGTTATTTCCTGAATAGGAGGCCCTATTGGACTGAATTCTTCCCATGAATTATTTTGCATTTTCTTTCTTTTGCTTTAATAACTATAAATTAATTGTCTTTAGACAGTAACTCAATTGGAGACTTGATAAAATTGCAATTCTTAGAACAGAATTTTATAGTAAAATTGATATTTTAATTAAAATTATTTGAAGGAATTATTTCCAATTTTATGGACTCTCTAGATTGCTAAGTGTTGTATTCTACTGTGATTAAATAC
Source organism: Bison bison bison (assembly GCF_000754665.1). Taxonomy (NCBI): domain Eukaryota; kingdom Metazoa; phylum Chordata; class Mammalia; order Artiodactyla; family Bovidae; genus Bison; species Bison bison. The sequence goes on along the minus strand of NW_011495084.1, from coordinate 7,317,830 downwards.
TCAGTCATGACAAAAGCTATCATAGACATTTTACATGAAAAGTTAAGCAATTAGATTGACTTGAAACTTTAATAAGCCATATATGTTTCCTAAAAATGACAACTGAAAGTTTCTTGAGCTTTGCCTAAATAATTTTTAGTCATTAAAAAACAAACAAACAAAAGACATAGAGGCTCTGGGAAAATACTATAAAGGAAAAACTATTGTTTGAGTGACATGAAAACTTCAGAGGGCAGTCTGTCTAGAGGTTTCCCATAGTGTATCAAAAAGTGGATTAGAGTGCTTGAGCCTCAGATAGGTCTGTCATCCCGAGATCTCTACTTCCTTTGGAAAAATAGAAGCTTTAGGCCTCCTTTTAGTCAATAGCCTAGCCTTTAAGGAATTGAGAACCAAATTTTCAAAAAAAAAAATGCTTTGTGTCCATTATCTTGCTTCCTGCTTCATTTCTGTTTCAATTCTGAGTAAGACTGCTATCTCCCATTTCTCTGGTCATTTTCAGACATTGCTATGCATCATCATGTGTGGAGGTGGTGACTCACTCCACAAGTGACTCCTGTTCAGGGGTTGCTGCTCACATGTTCTTACAGAGAGCTGGTCAAGTGAGAGGAGCAAGAACCAGAAGAACAGAATCTTTGTCACTTTAATTCATGATAACCATGGTAATTGAAAATTCACACTATGGTTTTGTGTCAAAAAGTACACATACCTGGCTACCACAGTCTAGGTGGAGGAGCCTTTATCAACTATACAAGACACGTCAGATTGAGACTTGAAGGATCCAATATCTGGTCTTCCAGGATGGATGTATCCCCCAGGGGGAGGGAGGAAGTGGGCAGGGACTGTCTACATCCACAAGAGAGCAGAGGAGACAGTTGTTTCCAATCAGAGAATGGAAATTAGAAACACTGGTTTTAGCCCAGCTTGTCAGTAGAATTATAGTCTTTCTAAAAGGAGAAGAAATCAGCAAAGTGATGAATATAAATGTGAACAAACAGATGGACAGACCATGAAGGAAGAGCTAGTGTAAACATCTTAAGGAGAGATATAGATCTTCCAGATTTTCCTAGAATTCCATTTCCATGGAATGCTGCAACATATGAATTGAATGAGATGTTTGTATAGACATTCACAGAAAGATTGCAGTAAGATGCAGTTCATCTTCTAATGGAAGTCTCAAGAAGAGGATGATCAACATTGCTGCAGAGGTTACAGACGTTTCAACAGAAGTGAAATTTGATCAGGGTTTTGTCTAGGAAAATGGAATATATGTTCAAAAGCACTGAAGCTTGAAAGTTCATATTAAATGTATTTGAAAAATGGCAGGTAATTAAATGTGGCTGAGGCATAAAATGCTTGATAGGAATAAAACACATGGCCAAGAAATGTATCAAACCAGACAGACAGCGAGAAGAGAAAACAATAAAGGAATCAAAGTCAAAAGTGTTCTGACCAGATTTGCATTTTAAGACATCATTTTGGCAACAGAGTTATCTGATTTGCTTATCTAATTGGCACTATTAGACAACAGACAGCATTTATAACAGAGATATATTGAAAAGCCAGGAAGATAGCTGCTATGTAAACAGTAATACTACTTGGAACCTGAGTGCTTGGTAAAAAGAGCTCTCAAAAGTTTCAGTGACCGTGAAAATAAAACAAAGGAAGGTCAAAGGAAGGTCAAAGGAAGGTCCGAGGACCAGAGTGAAGACTTCAGGTATAACAAACAGCACTCCTGGCTAAGTCCAGTTTACATACGGCAGGCTCAGGTGGAGGAAAAAACATATAAAAGGAGGAGCCAAAGCACTTTCTCCCTCTCTTTCTCTCCCGCGTGCGTGTGCTCTTTCTCTCTCTCTCCCTCTCACTCTCTCTCTCTACCTCCCCCACGCACTCCTCCACTCTCTTCTCTTCCAGTCTTTGGGTTGGCATGCCCTCACGCTTCTAGGATGGATTCTCCTGCTATCTTCTAAATAAAAAAGAGCTGTAATACTGAAAAAAAAAAAGTTTCAGTGAGAAAATGTCTTCCTTACTTAACAACTTTTTCCCAATATCATTGTAATGGCTCTGCCTTTGGTTCATAAAAGAGTAGCTACAAGACATTATTCCCCCTTCCTCCAACCAAGATTCACCAATGAACTCCCTGCCCTTCTCCTGAGCTTGACTATATGATTACAATTTGGAATTTGTGAATTTAACATTCCTGATTTTTAAGCTGTGAAAGTCCACATTGTGTAGTCATTTTTATACACGTTTTAAAGGCTTTAAGGCTGATATGTAAAAAGGAATCAATTATGGGAGTTACATCCAGCCAAACCACCCATTTTTAAACTTTAGTTTAACTTTGTAAAAAATGTTCCCCTAGTGTTTGAAGATGTAAGTATTGCAAAGTGATTAAAAAATAAGAAAAAGGAGTCAATAAGGAAATAACAAAAAATTGTTATGTAATAAAATGTGGCCCTTAAAAAATCCATTCATTAATACAAATTATTGAGATGATAAAGGAAAAAACTAAATCCAGATAATTAATATTTTGAATAAAAGATGAGAAGGACATGGGAATCACAGTGGGTTATATTAGGTTGGTGCAAAAAGTAATTGTGGTTTCAGATCATGAATTTTAAATAATTATAACTAGGCTCAAGCACATCTTTATCAACCAAAATAGGAACCATTGTAATCAACACATTTTTGCCAATAAAAACTAAGTTTGTCTATTCCTGTAGCATAAAAACCCATGCTTTGGGATTCGACAAACTCTTGGAAAGCATTTTCTGCATCCTGTTGGTTGTGGAAATATTTTCCCTGCAAAAAGTTGTCAAGATGCTTGAAGAAGTGGTAGTCAGTTGGTGAGAGGTCAGGTGAATATGGCAAATGAGGCAAAACTTCATAGCCGACTTCATTCAAATTTGGAAGCATTGGTTTTGCGATGTGTGGTAGAGCATTGTTGTGGAGAAGAACTGAGCCCTTTCTGTTGCCAGCTGCAGGTGTTGCAGTTTTCAGTGCATCTCACTGATTTGCTGAGTGTACTTCTTAGATGTAATGGTTTCACTGGGATTCAGATTGGCAACAGACCACCAAACAGTGACCATGATCTTTTTTGGGTGCAAGTTTAGCTTTGGGAAGTGTTTTGGAGCTTCTTCTCATCCAACCACTGAGCTTGTCATTACTGATTATCATATAAAATCCACTTTCTGTCACAAGGCACAACCCGATTGAGAAATGGTTTGTTGTTGCATAGAATAAGAGAAGATAACACTTCAGAATGATGATTTTTTTTTTAATCATCTCATGAGTCACCCACTTATTGAGCTTTTTCACCTTTCCAATTTGTTTCAATGCTGAACGACCATAGAATGATCTACATTGAGTTTTTTAGAAACTTCTCATTCATTTGTAAGAGGATCAGCTTCGATTATCCTCTCAATCGGTTGTTGTCAACTCCTGATGGCTGGCCACTACACTCCTCATATTCAAGGCTTTGCAAAAGTTCTTGGACCACCACTGCACTGTATGCTTGTTACTGTTCCCAGGCCTAATGCATTGATACTGTGAGTTGTCTCTGCTGCTTTATAACTTGTTTTGAACTTGAATAAGAAAATTGTTCAAATTTGCTTTATATCTAACATCATTTCTGTAGTTCAAAATAAATATAAAATAAACAGCAAGTAATAAGTCTTTAGCAAAAATCCATAATGCTAGAAATGTCACATATGAGTCTATTTAGTTGGCATCATAGCCTACTTAGATGGCCTCCTTAGTTCAGCTAAGGCAAGCCATAATCAAGGAAGGGGCAAAACACCCTATCTTTCCAGTGTGAAGTGTTTGAAGATCATTAATTTGCCTTTTCATCATCTCAGTTCAGTCCCTCAGTCATTTCCGACTCTTTGTGACCCCATGTACTGCAGCAAGCCAGGCTTCCTTGTCCATCACCAACTCCCAAAGCTTGCTCAAACTCATGTCCATTGAGTTAGTGGTGTCATGCAACCATCTCATGCTCTGTCATCCCCTTCTCCTCCTGCCTTCAGTCTCTCCCGGCATCAGGGTCTTTCCCAATGAGTCATTTGTTTGCATTGGGTGGCCAAAGTATTGGAGTTTCAGCTTCAGCATCAGTCCTTCCAATGAATATCCAGGAATGATTTCTTTTAGGATGGATTGGTTGGCTATCCTTGCAGTCCAAGGGACTCTCAAGAGTCTTCTCCAACACCACAGTTCAAAACCATCAATTCTTCGGTGCTCAGCTTTCTTTATAGTCCACCTCTCACATCCACACATGACTATGTTGTTTTCACTTTGGCTCCGTCTTTTCATTCTTTCTGGTGTTATTTCTCCACTCTTCTCCAGTAGCATATTAGGCACCTACTGACCTGGGGAGTTCATCATTCAGGTCATATCTTTTTGTCTTTTCATAATGTTCATAGGGTTCTGAAGGGAAGAACATTGAAGTGATTCGCCATTGCCTTCTCCAGTGGACCACATTTTGTCAGAACATCTCATCTACAGTGAAGGAAATTTTCAAGGTTAAGCTAATGATTTTCCGACATTTTAGGCACTAAATTTACTTGAAAATGTTTAAAAAGTCACTGTAGCTAATCATCTCATTTACAAGTCAACTTAAACATTTGGGCAGTAACATGTGTAGGCCAAGGTATGTTAGAATGGAATTGACACTTCCTAGTTCCCCAGGGATCTTTCACTTTGCTTGGCTGGCTCTGCAACTCCAGGAAATTGCAGCCAGACTCCAGTAAAAGAACAATTTGCCTGTTCTTACCTTAGCTGCTGTTTGCTTTTCAACCCTCAACTTATAGAAATCAAATCTATTACTCAGCAGGTAGCGCTTGCACAAATGAAAGATAAATTTTTCTTCTAGATAGGACAGATCAGTGAGACTCATAAAATATTAATGATGAAAGCTTTGGGAATTAGATATATCCCTGACCATAGGTTTCTCTTGACAGTGAAGCACAGTCAGTTTAACCCACTTTTTTTTTTTTTTCTGTAAGATTCCCATCAAGAATGATATGAAGGGAAAATAATGCATGATTTAAGATTCAGATGAGCACAGATTTTTTGAGAAAGGTAATTTTTCTGTCTTTCATTTTCTCTCATGTTTTGCATTCCTTATCTGCTGTAAATTTCAATGAGTGATGTAGTGTGGCTGATCTGATTCTTAAAGCTGCTCATGTGCTCATGACAGATACTGCTTGAGAATAATACAGAAAGTACACAGTTCTTCTTATTTAATTTAATATACAATAGAATAATAGCTCTGTGTGTGTGTTAGTGGCTCAGTCCTGTCCAACTCTTTGCGAACCTATGGACTGTAGCCCAACAGGCTTCTCTGTCCATGGAATTCTCCAGACAAGAATACTGGAGTGAGTAAGCATTCCCTTTTCCACAGGATCTTCCCAACCCAGGGATCAAACCCAGAACTCCTGCATTGCAGGCAGATTCCTTACCATCTGAGCCACCAGGGAAGCCCAACAATAACTGACATTTATATACTTGGAGCAATTCACTTATCCAAATAGAGATCTGTTGAATGCGTATTCAAATATATATTAGTAAAGAAGTGCTCTGTATTCTTCAGAAAGTAATTGTTACAGATAGTTTTCACTTGCAAAGACTTATTATATTGAAAATCCTTCCAAGACTATTAAAAATGTACAATTAATTTTAGGTTTACTACTTTTTGTAGAATGCTTAGTCAATTACCATTACTGTGAGATTTTTTTCAACATACATTTTCATTTTATTCAGAAACAAAATTTACATTTATAACATTTAAGGATCATAGAAATTTATCATTCTCTTCTTATGGCAACCTGAATACTTACTTACATGTATTTATAAATATGTATTTATACATTATATATTTACATATCCATAATGTTAAATATTCAAATTCTAAATATTGGACAGATGTTGAAAATGATAAAATAATATTATTGACCAATTACTTTAAAAATTATTTGATTTTTATGCTAACAATAAGTTTTTGCATGATTCATAATGTTTTTAATCATGCTAAAAAGCAAGAGTACATTAAAAGTAACTATTCTTCATAGTAATGCCTCACAAGGATGACAACCACCAAAAATTTACCAAAGTAAATACAACTAAAACGTATCTATTAGAATTTGGCATATTAAGAATGCCATTTAAGATGCTATATATTAATAACTAGAAAAATAAAGCATATTTTTCATTCATACACTTATTTCTCTAAATAGAATAAATTCTTAAATTTGTTTTTATATTAAAATAAGAATCCCTTGTCTTTTCACTTACTAGTGATCTGACCTTAAACATATTTTAAGATATGTTTTAACAAAAGATCTGATATTTTATAGTGTGTTGAAGAATTTTGTAAAAGGCTGATTTACAAAATGGAATCTGCGGATTTGTTCCTGTATGCTTATCACCAACTGGAGACTCAAACGAGCTTTGTAAACACAGGATCCTAATTAGGGTCACATTACTGGTTTATAAGGATTCCATTTGGATTTTGTATAATTATACATGTATAGTGAGGAAAAGTATAATTGGGATGTACCTGAGAAAAGATTCATGAAATAAGATATTCATTAAATAAAGGTAATTAAGCAAAAATAAATTTCTCTGCTTGGATAGTCATATGCCATCCTGCCATCTCATCCTCTGTTGTCCC
>NW_011495084.1:7310240-7311066 GCF_000754665.1 Bison bison bison | reverse complement strand
TTTAAGATGCTATATATTAATAACTAGAAAAATAAAGCATATTTTTCATTCATACACTTATTTCTCTAAATAGAATAAATTCTTAAAATAAATTTGTTTTTATATTAAAATAACATTTATTAAAAGAAGGCATATGACTATCCAAGCAGAGAAATTTATTTTTGCTTAATTACCTTTATTTAATGAATATCTTATTTCATGAATCTTTTCTCAGGTACATCCCAATTATACTTTTCCTCACTATACATGTACAATTATACAAAATCCAAATGGAATCCTTATAAACCAGTAATGTGACCCTAATTAGGATCCTGTGTTTACAAAGCATGTTTGAGTCTCCAGTTGGTGATAAGCATACAGGAACAAATCCGCAGATTTCATTTTGTAAATCAGCCTTTTACAAAATTCATCAACACACTATAAAATATCAGATCTTTTGTTAAAATATATCTTAAAATATGTTTAAGGTCACATCACTAGTAAGTGAAAAGACTCAAGACAGGTCCATAACAAGACACCTGGTCCTGAAGCATATTATTACATTCTCAAAACCAATAATGTATTCATAGTTGCCTGGTCATCTGAACATCGTCTCTAGGGTCTAGAATCCCTTTATCAATATATTCCATTCATAAGTTTGAAAATAAACTCCATAGCCCAAATGGCCTGCTGTAGCCAAGTACCAAAGCTTGCATAGAATTAAACTCATTGTTACTACAGCTTTCTGTATGCCAAATTTTGGGATCTGGTCCCATCACTTCATGGGAAATAGATGGGGAAACAGTGTAAGACTTTATTTTTGGGGGCTCCAAAATCACTGCAGATG
>NW_011495084.1:7308596-7310140 GCF_000754665.1 Bison bison bison | reverse complement strand
ATTCCCATCTCTTTCAGAATTTTCCACAGTTTATTGTGATCCAGACAGTCAAAGGCTTTGGCATAGTCAATAAAGCAGAAGTAGATGTTTTTCTGGAACTCTCTTGCTTTTTTTATTTTAAAATATAAGTAGTACTTTTAAGCCCAGTTGAGAAAAATGCAAAATAACAATATATTTGTTCTCAAATTATCTTTACTTAAAGAATATGCACATGACTTTTAAGACATTATTAGAGACTTTTCTTCATGTATTCATTGTGTTATAGACACACAATTTTCTTCTGAATAACTTTGTTAACAAAATCTGGCAGATAGTCAATAGCAAACTCTGTTCCAGTAAATGAATGTATAATGTTATAGCAGGAACAATCTCTTGAATGTTTTACACCTTTATAACTGGTGGAAAAATCAAAACATGGATAAACATGGAAGAAACTAGCCCATACACTTTTTAGGTGACGTGAAGCTAACCTAAAGCTTACTGCAGTTACTTTCTAAAGACAAATAATTCTGCGCTTATGTGAAATATTGTAAAATATGTCTAACTTATTAGCTAGCTCAGATAAAATCAATGATAATGTTAAAAGACATATATGTGTGTATTTTTATAGTATATAATGTAAGCTTCAAACATTTAATATGGCTACTTTTAATGAATAATTTAACTTAATATAAAGAAGTATTCTGTGAGATATTTATTAAATAATTATAGTAAATGTTCTTTCTATATTTTTCTCTCAATTTGGAAAACTAGAAAATATGAATATAATATGATTGCATGGGAATAGCAAATTATCTATAATAATTTTTATTTTACTTTTATAAATAACAAGAGGATTGAATTAGTAATATTGGACTTTCTTTTTTCCAGTATATCCACATTTTCTACACAGGACAGATTGTGACTACTTCTTTCTTAAGGTGAGACTGAATGTAATTCACAGTGGAATTTTGAGGGGCTATACTTTTTATATTTATTGAAGATATTTATCTTTTTATATTATCAAAGATATTCCACAAATCAAATTGTCTTAGGGTAGTTAGTTGTGGTGGTTTACCCACTTAGTCATGACCAACTCTTGCAACATCATGGACTATAGCCCACCAGGCTCCTCTGTCCATGGGATTTCCCAGGCAAAAATACTGAAGTGGTTGTCATTTCCGTATCCAGAGGATCTTCCTGACCCAGGGATCAAACCCATGTTTCCTACATTTCAAAGTGATCTCCTGCATTGCAGGCAGATTCTTTTCTTCTCAGCCTAAATCTGAGGGTATCTGCTTATTAGTTTTATATGCATATATTCTATTTGTTCAACAGTACTTTTTTCACTACAAACTCTGCTACTGCTGCTGCTATAAGTCACTTCAGTCATGTCTAACTCTGTGCGACCCCAAAGACGGCAGCCCACCAGGCTCCCCTGTCCCTGGGATTCTCCAGGCAAGAACACTGGAGTGGGTTGCCATTTCCTTCTCCAATGCATGAAAGTGAAAAGTGGAAGTGAAGTCACTCAGTCATGTCTGACTCCTAGCCACCCCATGGACTGC
>NW_011495084.1:7307533-7308496 GCF_000754665.1 Bison bison bison | reverse complement strand
TGGACTGTGAAGAAGGCTGAGTGCCGAAGAATTGATGTTTTTGAACTGTGGTGTTGGAGAAGACTCTTGAGAGTCCTTTCAACTGCAAGGAGATCCAACCAGTCCATTCTGAAGGGGATCAGCCCTGGGATTTCTTTGGAAGAAATGATGCTAAAGCTGAAACTCCAGTACTTTGGCCACCTCATGCGAAGAGTTGACTCACTGGAAAAAACTCTGATGCTGGGAGGGATTGGGGGCAGGAGGAGAAGGGGACGACAGAGGATGAGATGGCTGGATGGCATCACTGACTCAATGGATGTGAGTCTGAGTGAACGCCTGGAGTTTCTGATGGACAGGGAGGCCTGGCATGCTGCGATTCATGGGGTCGCAAAGAATCGGACACGACTGAGCAACTGAACTGAACTGAATAGCTAGGCCTCCTTAAATCCTACCTCCTTTCTGCCTCACTCTAATAATTGTAGGTGCTACACTCTCCATGCTGAGATATAACCAATTATCTATAACAATAATAACTCCATATTTAGAAATGAATTATTTGAAATGAAAATTCTAAAATGACTGATACCATTTAAAAATATTAATATCAATCTCCAATTGCAACGGTTTTTGCTATATCTGGAAGCTACAAAAGAAAAAACAAAGTAGAAAAAAAGTGCAGCGACTCTAGAGAGGGTCTTTTTGACCACAGAAGCTAACCACGTTGCATCTAAGTAGAGATGAAAGAAGCTGATGGAGATGGCTGGAGAGGCAGAGAAATTTGTGCCTCAAGAGCATCTGAATTCTCACCATTAACTGTTGTGTAAAATAATGAATGTTTATATAGCATCAAACTTCAGAAAATAGCATTATTGTTTCCTTGGAGGTATCTAAGTAGCCCAGGAAAGCACAAAATATTTTAAAATATCAGTTAAGTTCAGTTCAGTTGCTCAGTCGTGTCTGACTCTTTGAAACCCCATGAATCAC
>NW_011495084.1:7305362-7307433 GCF_000754665.1 Bison bison bison | reverse complement strand
CGGCAGCCCACCAGGCTCCCCTGTCCCTGGGATTCTCCAGGCAAGAACACTGGAGTGGGTTGCCATTTCCTTCTCCAATGCATGAAAGTGAAAAGTGGAAGTGAAGTCACTCAGTCATGTCTGACTCCTAGCCACCCCATGGACTGCAGCCCACCAGGCTCCTCCGTCCATGGGATTTTCCAGGCAAGAGTACTGGAGTGGGTTGCCATTGCCTTTGGATGTTTATTGGCAACTTCTGAGTTTATCAAAGCATATAACTTGATGTTTTTATTAAAACTTGGAAATTTATTGATGCTAAAAGAAAAAAAAACACGTCATAGTTAGAACAATAATAAAATATTCTATTACAAGTAATACAATTAAGATACCTCGTGAAGCAAATGAATACACACACACAGAGAAGCATGTTAATATCTTTAAGTTTTTCCTAAAATGAAAGTATATTAGATTATTTTAATTACCAGGTACCATCATTTTTTTAAACAATGCTGTGGCTATTTTTGCTCTATTACTCCAAGAATTAGATATCTTATTATTGTATCATAAATTAATATTGTTTATTCACATATTCATCACTGTTTTTTCAGTGTTCCTTATTAGAACTTCCACCTTATCTATTTATCTGAAGTACATTTTTTAGACTTTGCTTTAGTGAAGATTTTTCAGTTTTTCTATGTCTGAAAGTATTTTGTATTTGGCTCTTGTCCTTAGAAAATAATTTCTCTGAACTGTGAATCTACATTGTCAGGGATTATTTCTGATTGAAAAGGGGTACATACAAGGAACAATTAGAGGCATTGCATGTTTTGAGTCTCTTAAAATGCTAATGGTTAATTATTTATATTTTACAGATGAGGTAAATAGTGACATTTTTCTCTTTGGTCTTAGCTTAAAAGGCTATCCTCTGCTAAAACTTTAATTCAAACTATGTTTCTACCTCCACAGGTCTCCAACCTTTTCCTTCATAATTCTGATATGATTCTGTTACTTTTTTCTCTTCCCTGGAGCAAGGACATTATCATATTAATATTACTAAACTATTAAGCCCTGTCAACAGTGAAAAGGAGTATGCGTGCACGTGTGCGTGTGCGGTCATGTCCAACTCTTGTGACCCATGGATTGTAGCCCTCCAGGCTCTGTCCGTGGGATTTCCCAGGCAGGAATACTGGAGTGGGTTACCAGAGATGGAGAATAGTCTTTGTTTGATTCTGCTTTTGAAGAAAACAAAAACACTTACTTTGGGTTCTTTTTCTAATCTTTTAGACTCCTTGAACACACAATATTAATTTTAGAGCCTTTGGGATTCTTGTAATTACTACTAATGCTTACTGTTTAACTAAGCAGGCAATTAATAAAGTGCCCATGTAGACTCTCTTATGAGAGAATATGGTAATTGGAAAAGGTAGCTAAATTTGGAGAGGACACGTTCACAAGTTTTTCTTCTCTCTAGTCATGTGAAAAATGTGTATATAAAGTAGCTGTTGTTGGCATTTTCCAGCATAAACATTTCAAACATTTTTGTTTACTCCCTTTGGAGCTTGGCACTTTCACACTGGTTAAAATTAGTCAGATTTATTTGTGGAAAATAGTATTAAAATGTTCATGTTTTTCATTATGAAACCCATTATTATTTTTTACTTTAAAATATAGCACATGCTATTTTTCCTGTTTTTTTTTTTCCCCCAAAGATAATGTGAAAATACCATTAAAAAAACATTCAAATATTCAAACAGTTATAACAAACTGTTTCTTGGGGTAGGGAGATTTTCAAATATAAATTTTAATCCATCAGAACTGAGATCACTTCCATAAGTTGGTTTATTGTGTAAATTTTATTTTTCAAGTTTCTAGTAGCAATTAAAATTCACAGTAATTTGTGTTGTCCCAAATACTTGTAATGTATGTAGTTAATTTCTCCTTTCAATGCAGCTCAGTTCAGTTGCTCAGCTGTGTCCAACTCTTTGCGACCCCATGAATCACAGCATGCCAGGCCTCCCTGTCCATCACTAACTCTCAGAGTTCACTCAAACTCATGTCCATCGAGTTGGTGATGCCATCCAGCCATCTCATC
>NW_011495084.1:7304682-7304845 GCF_000754665.1 Bison bison bison | reverse complement strand
TGTAGAATGTTAAATCACCCCACTCCCATACTCTTGCCTGGAAAATCCCATGGACAGAGGAGCCTGGTAGACTGCAGTCCATGGGGTCGCTAGAAGTCAGACATGACTGAGTGACTTCCCTTTCGCTTTTCACTTTCCTGCATTGGAGAAGGAAATGGCAACC
>NW_011495084.1:7295716-7304582 GCF_000754665.1 Bison bison bison | reverse complement strand
GTTCTTGCCTGGAGAATCCCAGGGATGGGGGAGCCTGGTGGGCTGCTGTCTATGGGGTCCCACAGAGTCTGACACGACTGAAGCGACTTAGCAGCAGCAGCAGCAGCAGAATGTTAAATAAATAAGAAAAGTGTAGCAGTTCTCAGACTATTTTCTTTCAGGATCCTGTCTTAAAAATTATTGAAGACTCCAAAGAGGTTTGTTATGTGCATTTTACATTGATATTTACTGTATTAGAAGCTAAAATATAAATTTTAATATATTCATCATTTACTTGAACACTATTACTTATAAATAACATGTTTTATGGAAAACAGCTGCCTTTTTTAAGCAAAGCAAAATTTAGTGAGAAGAGCAGCATTGTTTTCTATTTTTGCTAATCTCTTTTATGTGTGGCTCAATAGGAGATTGTTGGGTCCTCCTTTCTGTACTGCATTCATTGTCTTTTGATATCACACCTTATGAAGACTTTGGAAATTTCCACTGTATGCTCTTGACAGAATGAGGACTAAAAGACAAAGTCTTAATATAATTATCAAAGTAGTTTTAACCTTGCAGTTGCACAGAAAAAGGTGATGGAGATCCCAGGTAACTGTTGATGACACTGGAAATTGCTGATTGGTGGCTTCAAACAGCAATGTACTTTCCCTCTGAGTTTCCAGGTTACCTGGACCATTCTGCCATCCTGGACTGGGCTTGACTATGCTCCTTGGCTTACTCATGTGTTTGCACTCAACTCCTCCATTGCCTGGAAGCTGGCCACTCTAGGAAGGCCTTGGCTCCAGCAAGCTAGCCTGGCCTGTTTCCATGGCAGTCAGTGTTCTAGAAGGGAAAATTGAAGCATGAAAGGCCTGAGTTCTAGGCTTAGATCTGAATACACTGTCAATTCTATGGCATTCATTTGGCTGAAATGTATCAAAAAGTCAACCCACATCCATATGTGGAAAATAGGCTCTATCTTTTGATGAGAGAAGTTACAGTCATATTGAAAAGGGGGTACATAACACAAAAGAATTTGGGGCATTTTGTCAATTAACCATAGCATCCTAGCTAAGCCTTCTCCTAAAGAAGGTAAAGGTAACTCTTTGCCTCATTTTCAATGTATTTAACTCTCTTGTATCCACCGTAGGAATCTGAAAGGACATACTTATAAATAATAGTGTTACCATTTAAAATGTATTAGTTTGGGCTCTACATTGTCAATACTTACATATAACCAGGGCTTCAGATATAACCAGGTCCTGACACATGAAAGTGAAAGTGAAGTCGCTCATTCGTGTCCGACTCTTTGCAACCCCATGAATCACAGCACGCCAGGCCTCCCTGTCCATCACCAACTCCCGGAGCTCACTCAGACTCACGTCCATCGAGTCAGTGATGCCATCCAGCCATCTCATCCTCTGTCATCCCCTTCTCCTCCTGCCCCCAATCCCTCCCAGCATCAGAGTCTTTTCCAATGAGTCAACTCTTCGCATGAGGTGGCCAAAGTACTGGAGTTTCAGCTTCAGCATCAGTCCTTCCAAAAATGCTTACATCCAGCCAGTTGTTGTAATGTGGGAATGCAAGTCCATTATTGCTGTATACGCTAATTAAAAAAAAAAAAAAAACTAGACGTTTATATAAAATTCTTCCTTTCTCACATATTTCATGGACCAAGTCAATTCTGTTAGAACCTAGAATTTCCCCTAGCTGGTTATTTTTTTGAAACTTGGATCATTTGAACATTGCAGATGTTGTCATGAAATTTCCATTTTTTATGCTTTGTTTCAATTGATATATTGCTTCATTATTGCTGTTCATTCATATTGATATTGATGTATGAATATTGATATCATACATACTCATAATCTAGTCTTGCTGTCTCTTTAAAAATTTATGCAATCTTTAGCTCTCATGCATTAGAATGTAGGAACATCCTAAACAAATTTAACTCAAATAAAACTGTAAAAGGTAAGCAAAAGCCAGAGAGAATGTGAGAGATACAGAAATAACAGCTTACATAAATTTGTGTTAGGCAGTTTTACATTCCATTTCACTTGGTATACCTCAGTGACATGAGAATGCAATGGGAGATGTAAGTCTGTTATTCCCACTGTTATCACTAGTTCCCATAGGTGAACATCTTACTCACCAAACAGAATTTGATTCTAGTGCTTAAGATGCATGTATCGCATGTTGTTGTTTAGTCACTAAGTCGTATCCAACTCTTGCAACCTGGACATAACTCACCAGTCTCCTCTGTCCATGGGATTTCCTAGGCAAGAATACTGGAGAGGGTTGCCTTTCATTCTCCACAGGATCTTCCCAACTAGGAATCGAACCTATCTCCGGCATTGCAGGTGGATTCTTTACTGTTGAGCCCCAGGGGAAGCCCACAAACCTAGATAGATTACATTTGATTCTCAATAGAAAAAGCACAATCATTTATAATGTGGAAAGAATTACTGACTATGGTGAATGCAGTTTTAAACAGAATATCAATCTGAAGCATAGCATGATAGTTCTATTTCTCCCATATTTGATTATATATGTTTTATATTTTACTTTGTGATTTTGGATTTAATGACTACATAAGACACTATGATTTTAGACTTAAAGGCATTTCAAATCTTGAAAAGGAAACCTCAACCTAGCCTTTGTCCTATCAATAAGTTAAATATGTCCCTTGGAGTCCCTAGCATTAATATTTTTCCTTATGCATAAATTGTGTTTGAACTAATGATCTTCACATTTCGATGTATCTTGACTATTCTATGACTATCAGCTTGACTTTTAGGTCATTTTTAAAATAATTTAGGACTTCCCAGGTGGCACTAGTGGTAAAGAACCCACCTACCAATGTAAGAGACATAGAGACAAAGGTTCGATCCCTGGGTTGCAGTATTCCTGCCTGGAGAATCCTATGGACAGAGGAGCCCGGCAGGCCAGAGTCCATAGGGTGGCAAAGAGTTGGACATGACTGAAATGACTTAGCACTCATGCACATGCTTTGAATCACTGAGTAAATGATAAACATTTACCTCCAGATCACAATATAACTAATATTCTATTAGAAAGCAATACATAAATATGTGTTGTAGCTAATCAGCTTTTTGTCTTGCCTCTTCAAACTTTTTAAAAAAAAAAAAAAACAACGCTTTGTGCATAAAAGATTTCTCAACAAATGTTTGTTGGTCATTGATACAGGTGAACTTTTCAATTTGTTTTTTCTGTCTCATGTACAAGTAGTTATACCCCCTAATATTTAGACACATTACAAGCTTCACAGTAGAGTGAGGATCTCTTGCAAAGACTATATTCGTTTTTATTCCACAATCATACAGATTTCAATTTCAATGTTAGTCTGCTGCTGCTGCTAAGTCGCTTCAGTCATGTCCGACTCTGTGCGGCCCCATAGACAGCAACCCACCAGGCTCCCCTGTCCCTGGGATTCTCCAGGCAAGAATACTGGAGTGGGTTGCCATTTCCTTCTCCAATGCATGCATGCATGCTAAGTCACTTCAGTCATGTCTGATTCTGTGCGATCCTATGGACAGCAGCCCACCAGACTCTGCTGTCCACGGGATTGTCTAGGCAAGAATACTAGAGTGGGTTGCCATTTCCTTCTCCCTATATCAGTCTAAAACACAATATCTTAGCCTTTTCAAGATACTTTCACAAAATACCACAGCTTGAATAGTTTATCAACAACAGACATTTATTTCTCATTAAAAATTATATTTTCAATGCTAGAAAAAATAAACTTGGACTTCCATAATGTTCATTTTAATAGGATTATAAGACAACAAATGTTTGTCTAAGTCAGTTGCTACTTGCAGTTAAGAAATTTGCTTATTATCATTAAACAGTCATTTATAAGCTGTCCTTCCAAATACAGTTATATGCAATTAAAATTAACCCCTAGACACAATCTATTCTGTTCTATTCTGTAACCATTACACTTTCACAGTTCTTTCTAATGTTAATGAGAAGTTACACACCTTCGTCAATGAATAAAAGGACAACTCTTGTAAAGTTCCTCATTAGCTGAAATAAACTATCACTAATATCACAGGCAATAGATTTAAATTAGGTAGGTGACTCCTTCCTCACTGAAGAAAATGAATCCAAAGAAAAACAATAATTACTAATCATCAGGAAGTATTTTAGCAAGTTCTGAGACCCAGCCTCCTGACACATTGTAAAGCAGGAGATGATTACTGCCACAAGAAGCAGAAGGGAAATTTTGTGTTATCACACGATGAGAAGACTCAACAAGTTTTTACCAGCCAGGATCTCTGCTCAAGTAGTTGAAAAGCAGTTTGTATATATTTAAATACTAGGTTATTTACAAAGCGTACTGAAATAAGCACTGGCCCAGAAATGTTTCCATTATGTTAAATGCTGTTCTCATGTGTGGTAGCAGATCTGGTCCCAGCCTCCGACTGGCTGTGCACTGCCTTTTTTTCCCATGACTCACCCTACTTTTTAACCCTATATTTGTTGACCTGACATTAACATTTACATTTGCCTTAAACTATAACAAGACCTGATGGGGCTGGAGACCTTTTCTAATATGAGTCATTCTATTTAATTCATTGTATGATTTCAATGCTGAACTGTGTGGTACTGTTGATGTAAAAGGTGTAGAAAGCTTATGAAAACACAGAATCAGTCACCTCTTTATTACTAGTAGTAAATAATAATAAAACAGCCCCCACTGATTACATTTAAGAAACTTAAGAAAGTATAATATGCTTAAGAAAGTATAGTATACTTTGATTATATATAATTATATCTCAGAGTCATCAATAAAGTCAACATTTACACATCTGTAATCTACTTTGTGGCTGCCAGATGGTTAGATTTGGAAATTTAAGCAGGAATAATTTCTACAGGTTTTGAAGTAGAACTGTGAACTAAATGGGAGCGGTTTATTCAACTGATTATGTTGGGGTACAGAATTAATCCAATGGACTTTTCTGGGGTATGTGCCAAGTCCTCGTTGCTTTGTTTTCTCCTATAATTAAAGAAATAACCCTTGAACTAAGTTGTTAATGTGCCAGTTTTAAAATGAAGAGCCTGAGGATTAAGACCTTGCCTAAAATCACACAGCCAGTAGTAGAAAATCCAGGATGCAAATTCAGGTGTATCTAGCTTCCACAGTATCTCTTTCAAGCAAATGAGGATGAGATTTAGAGTTGAATTTTAAGGGTGAATTGGGGCTAATTAACAATGCATATGCTCAGTCATTCAGTTGTGTCCAACTCTCTGTGACTCCATGGACTGTACTCACCAGGTTCCTCTGTCAAGGGGATTCTCCAGGCAAGAATACTGAAGTGAGTTGTCATTTCCTCCTCCAGGAGATCTTACTGACCCAAGGATCAAACCCTCATTCATCTCTTGAGTCTCCTGCACTGGCAGGCAGATTCTTTACCACTGAATTCCCTGTTTTCTAAGCGTTAAGAGGCAATTAAGCAGGCAAGGAGAAAGTAAATCAAGACACAGAAAACAACAGAAACAATGATAGGGCACAGATGATAAGGTAAATGGCATAATTTAAGGAGTAAATACCAGTAGCCATAATATTGTTAGAAAGTAATCCCAGAAAAATAGATTAGAAATGCAGGCAGTAGCCCAATTACAACGCACCTCACATGAAGTGTTATGGAGGTATAAATCATTCAAAGGTTTTAAACACAAAAAGCAGAATTGTAATGAATCTTTAGAAAAATAATGCTATTATAACAATATGTTTGATGAATTGTAGAAGTGAAGGGATGTTGGTGGGTCTTTTAGACTCCTGGACCCAATTTCAAGGTTTGTGTGTCGGAGGGTATGGGGTGCTTTTCTCATAACATCAAACAATTCTCAGACACCAGCAAATTGTCCAAGAATTAAACTTGATTCTGACACTGTCTACTGGGAAATAGTGTCAGATCCTGCAGGTTGAGGGCTCACACTGCTTCACAATACCCCACCACCACCACCACCACTTCAGATGCCAGTTGCAAGCCCAAATTCTTACCTATGCTTCTAAGCAACTGGCTGAAGCTCAAAGGTTCCCTAGACCCCTTCCCAGGATTGATTAATTTGTAAAGTGGCTCAGTACTCAGAAAAACATTTCACTTACTAGATCACCAGTTTAATATAGATTGATACAGAGGGATTTAATACAGATGGAAGAGATATCTAGAACAAGGTACAGGGAAAGGATGCAACATTTCCACACCCTCTCTAGATGTGCTACTCTGCTAGCACCTACACATGTCCATCAGCCTGGAAGCTCTCCGAACCCCACTCTTCTGGGTTATTTTAGAGGCTTCATTACAAAGGCTTGGTTGATTAAATCATTGACCATTGGTAACTGATTCAACCTCCGGTCCCTCTCATCTCCCAGGCAGTCTGGAGGTGGGACTGAAATTTCCAACCCTCTAATCACATGGCTGGTTCTCCTGGCAACCAGCTCCCATCCTTAGTGCCTTCCGCAACTTGCCTTATTAACACAAGAGACATTTTAAAGCTTTTAGCACTTAGGAAATGCCAAAGGTTTGGGGAGCCTTAAGCACGGAACTATGAACAAAGACCAAAGATATATTTCTTATAGGTCATAGTATTGTAAAAGTGATCTCAAGTGACCTCAGCCTGAAGGAGCTGAAGCAGGATTTTGGTTCCCCACCAGAGAGATTGAGGTCAGGCCATGGCAGGGGGAGCACTGAGTCCTAGCCACTAGGCCACAAGGGGTCAGTGGCCAGTGACATCATCCTAGCCCATCAGCTGTGTAGAAATGAAGAAGCTGTGTAGAATGTAGAAATTTCCACAAAGAAACAAAGTGGTGAAGCAAGGTAAGTATTTAATAGGACATAAAAAGGGTACCTGTGGACAGGCACATGGGTGGGCTCAGAGAGGGAGAGAGAGGGTCAAGGCCTAGCAGTAGTTTGAATAGCTTTTATGGGGCATTCCTTCCAATTTCCTTTGGCCAGTCATCTTGCTTTGCCTGATTCTGAGTCTGCATTTGGTATATCTCAGGGTCCTCCCATGTATACACACATGTCTCTTAGCCATGATCGATTATAGCCAAGAGGCCTATGGGGAGGTTGCCATCACTTACTAGGAGGTGTTACCTTCTCCCTATTGATCACCAAGGAGACTTTCTGCACATGTGTAGTCAGGAAGGTCTCCATGACTTCCAGAATGAGAAATATATGGTCTCTTACCTGGGCAGAGCTCAGCTTCTCCTCCCTCCTGCTATTTTGGAGTATCTCTCAACAGTGGACATTCATTCATCCTGGGGCCCATCTATCTCCTGCCTCAAAAGGGCAATTAAGAAAAACTGCAAACTGTGTGTGCTCAGTCATGTCTGACTCTGAAATCCCATGGACTGTAGCCCACCAGTCTCCTCTGTCAATGGGATTTTCCAGGCAAGAATACTGGAGTGGGTTGCCATTGTCCTCTTCCAGGGGATTTTCCCAACCCTGGGATCTTAGCTGAGTCTCATGTCTCCGGCACTTGCAGGAAGATTCTTGACCACTTGCGTTGCCTGGGAAGCCCTGGTTAAGTAAAACCCAATAGCAATCAACATGGGCATCTGAGTCCAAACAACCTTGTTAAGCTAATCTATTCTAGAGTAATTCTGAAGATTAAATATAAAATCTTTGCAAAGCACATATCTCTATTCCTGGCAGATAATGATCCTAGAAAAATATTAATTTCTGGGATATTCTGGAATTAGGAATTAATTTGATCATTTAACAGATACTTGTTAAGGGCTTACTGTATGCCAGAACTCTTCAATGAAATAGGCGTCAGTTTAGTTCAGTCACTCAGTTGTGCCCAACTTTTTGTGACCTCATGGACTGCAGCACACCAGGCCTCCGTGTCCACCACCAGCTGCTGGAGTTTACCCAAACTCATGTCAGTTGAGTCAGTGATGCCATCCAATCATCTCATCCTCTGTTATCCCCTTATCCTCCTGCCTTAAATCTTTCCCAGTATCAGTGTCCTTTCAAATAAGTCAGCTCTTCACATCAGGTGGCCAAAGTATTGGAGTTTCAGCTTCAATATCAGTCCTTCCAATGAACACCCAGAAATGATCTCCTTTAGGATGGACTGGTTGGATCTCCTTGAAGTCCAAGGGACTCTGAAGAGTCTTCTTCAACACCACAGTTCAAAAGCATCAATTCCTTGGTGCTCAGCTTTCTTTATAGTGCAACTCTAACATTCATACATGACCACTGGAAAAACCATAGCCTTGACTAGACAGACCATTGTTGGCAAAGTAATGTCTCTGCTTTTTATTATGCTGTCTAGTTTGATCATAACTTTCCTTTCAAGAGGTAAGCATCTTTTAATTTCATGGCTGCAATCACCATCTGCAGTGATTTTGGAGCCCCCAAAATAAAGTACAGCCACTGTTTCCCCATCTATTTCCCATGAAGTGATGGGACCAGATGCCATGATCTTCATTTTCTGAATGTTGAGCTTTAAGCCAACTTTTTCACTCTCCTCTTTCACCTTCATCAAGACGCTTTTTAGTTCCTCCTCACTTTCTGCCATAAGGGTGGT
Source organism: Bison bison bison (assembly GCF_000754665.1). Taxonomy (NCBI): domain Eukaryota; kingdom Metazoa; phylum Chordata; class Mammalia; order Artiodactyla; family Bovidae; genus Bison; species Bison bison. The sequence continues at coordinate 7,296,038 of NW_011495084.1, read as the reverse complement.
GTCATCTGCATATCTGAGGTTATTGATACTTCTCCCGGCAATCTTGATTCCAGCCTGTGCTTCTTCCAGCCCAGCGTTTCTCATGATGTATTCTGCATAGAAGTTAAATAAGCAGGGTGACAATATACAGCCTTGATGAACTCCTTTTCCTATTTGGAACCAGCCTTGTTCCATGTCCAGTTCTAACTGTTGCTTCCTGACCTGCATACAGATTTCTCAAGAGGCAAGTCAGGTGGTCTGGTATTCCCATCTCTTGAAGAATTTTCCACAGTTTATTGTGATCCACACAGTCAAATGCTTTGGCATAGTCAGTAAAGCAGAA
>NW_011495084.1:7294498-7295616 GCF_000754665.1 Bison bison bison | reverse complement strand
ACTGGAAAAACCATAGCCTTGACTAGACAGACCATTGTTGGCAAAGTAATGTCTCTGCTTTTTATTATGCTGTCTAGTTTGATCATAACTTTCCTTTCAAGAGGTAAGCATCTTTTAATTTCATGGCTGCAATCACCATCTGCAGTGATTTTGGAGCCCCCAAAATAAAGTCAGCCACTGTTTCCCCATCTATTTCCCATGAAGTGATGGGACCAGATGCCATGATCTTCGTTTTCTGAATGTTGAGCTTTAAGCCAACTTTTTCACCCTCATCAGGGGGCTCTTTAGTTCTTCTTCACTTTCTGCCATAAGGGTGGTATCGCCTGCGTATCTGAGGTTATTGATATTTCTCCCGGCAATCTTGATTCCAGCTTGTGCTTTCTGCAGCCCGGCCTTTCTCATGATGTACTCTGCATAGAAGTTAAATAAGCAGGGTGACAATATACAGCCTTGACGAACTCCTTTTCCTATTTGGAACCAGTCTGTTGTTCCATGTCCAGTTCTAACTGTTACTTCCTGACCTGCATACAGGTTTCTCAAGAGGCAGGTCAGGTGGTCTGGTATTCCCATCTCTTTCAGAATTTTCCACAGTTTATTGTGATCCACACAGTCAAATGCTTTGGCATAGTCAGTAAAGCAGAACTAGATATTTTTCTGGAATTCTCTTGCTTTTTTGATGATCCAGCGGATGTTGGCAATTTGATCTCTGGTTCCTCTGCCTTTTCTAAAACCAGCTTGAACATCTGGAAGTTCACAGTTCACAGATTGCTGAAGCCTGGCTTGGAGAATTTTGAGTATTACTTTACTAGTGTGTGAGATGAGTGCAATTGTGCAGTAGTTTGAGCATTCTTTGGCATTGCCTTTCTTTGGGATTGGAATGAAAACAGCTTTTCCAGTCCTGTGGCCACTGCTGAGTTTTCCAAAATTGCTGGCATATTGAGTGCAGCACTTTCACAGCATCATCTTTCAATATTTGAAATAGGTCAACTGTAATTCCATCACCTCCACTATCTTTGTTCATAGTGATGCTTTCTAAGGCCCACTTGACTTCACATTCCAGGATGTCTGGCTCTAGGTGAGTGTGAGTGCTCACACCATCATAATTATCTGGGTTGTGA
>NW_011495084.1:7288925-7294398 GCF_000754665.1 Bison bison bison | reverse complement strand
TAATTTAAATTTATTTATTTTAATTGGAGGCTAATTACTTTACAATATTGTATTGGTTTTGCCATACATCAACATGAATCCACCACAGGTGTACATGTGTTCTCCATACTGATCCCCTCTCCCACCTCCTCCCCATATCATCCCTCTGGGTCATCCCAGTGCACCAGCCCCAAGCATCCTGTATCCTGTATCAAACCTTGACTGGTGATTTGTTTCTTATATGATATTATACATGTTTCAATGCCATTCTCCCAAATCATCCCATCCTCTCCCTCTCCCACAGAGTCCAAAAGACTGTTCTATACATCTGTGTCTCTTTTGCTGTCTTGCATACAGGGTTGTTGTTACCATCTTTCTAAATTCCATATATATGTGTTAGTATACTGTATTGGTGTTTTTCTTTCTGGCTTACTTCACTCTGTATAATAGGCTCCAGTTTCATCCACCTCATTAGAACTGTTTCAAATGTATTCTTTTTAATAGCTGAGTAATACTCCATTGTGTATATGTACCACAGCTTTCTTATCCATTCATCTGCTGATGGACATCTAGGTTGCTTCCACGTCCTGGCTATTATAAACAGTGCTGCGATGAACACTGGGGTACACATGTCTCTTTTAATTCTGGTTTCCTCATTGTGTATGCCCAGCAGTGGGATTTCTGGGTCATAAGGCAGTTCTATTTCCAGTTTTTTAAGGAATCTCCACACTGTTCTCCATAGTGGCTGTACTAGTTTGCATTCCCACCAACAGTGTAAGAGGGTTCCCTTTTCTCTACACCCTCTGCACTTATTGCGTATAGACTTTTGGATCGCAGCCATTCTGATTGGCGTGAAATGGTACCTCATTGTGGTTTTGGTTTGCATTTCTCTGATAATGAGTGATGTTGAGCATCTTTTCATGTGTTTGTTAGCCATTTGTATGTCTTCTTTGGAGAAATGTCTGTTTAGTTCTTCGGCCCATTTTTTGATTGGGTCATTTATTTTTCTGGAATTGAGCTGCAGGAGTTGCTTGTATATTTTTGAGATTAGTTGTTTGTGAAGATCATTTTTGTAGAGTTCTTCTGTGTATTCTTGCTACCTCTTCTTAATATCTTGTACTTCTGTTAGGTCCATGCCATTTCTGTCCTTTTTTGAGCCCATCTTTGCATGAAATATTCCCTTTGTATCTCTAATTTTCTTGAAGAGATCTCTAGTATTTCCCATTCTATTGTTTCCCTCTGTTTCTTTGCACTGATTGCTGAGGAAGGTTTTCTAATCTGTCCTTGCTATTCTTGGAACTCTGCATTCAAATGAGTATATCTTTCCTTTTCTCCTTTACTTTTCACTTCTCTTCTTTTCACAGATATTTGTAAGGCCTGCTCAGACAGCCATTTTCCTCTTTTGCATTTCTTTTACTTGGGGATAGTCTTGCTCCCTGTCTCCTGTCAATGTCATGAACCTGTGTCCATAGTTAATCAGGCACTCTGTCTATCAGATCTAGTCCCTTAAATCTATTTCTCACTTCCACTGTACAGTCATAAGGAATTTGACTTAGGTCATACCTGAATGGTCTATTGGTTTTCCCCACTTTCTTCAATTTAAGTCTGAATTTGGCAATAAGGAATTCATGATCTGAACCACAGTCAGCTCCTGTATTGTTTTTGCTGACCGTATAGAGCTTCTCCATCTTTGGCTGCAAAGGATATAATCAATCAGATATCAGTGTTGACCATCTGGTGATGTCCATGTGTAGAGTCTTCTCTTTTGTTGTTGGAAGAGGGTGTTTGAAATAACCAGTGCATTCTGTGAATAAAACAGTTAAGGTCCTTGCTCTCAAGGGACTTACCTTCTAGAGCAGGTAGGAAAGTCGGAAAAAATGGTAAAAATATTAGCAAAAAATGTCAGACATTTCTGACAGAATTGATAAAACTTGATTACTTACAACATGTGTGATGGTGTGTGTCATAAGCGAGGGCAATGGAGAAAGAGTTAAGGATGATGCTGAGATTTTTTTTCCTTCAGGCAGCAGTGAAGAGGCATTGTGTTGTCATTAGCCAAAATAAGACAGCAGGCCCAAGAGCACAGATAACCAGCGATGAGGATAAGGGCAGCAAATGAATTCGATTTTCTAATAGAACATACCAAGTTGCAAATATCTGTACCTCCAGGTAGAGATGGTGGGCTCCAGAAACTGGCTTCTACAGATAGTATGCTGTAGTAAGTTAAAAACAATTTTGTCTTTGTTAATATCTATCTCCAACTCCCAGCAGAACACTGACACATACTGAACATGTGCATGACAATTTTCATGCAGAAAATAATATATGTTTTGAAGACAATACTATCTGTATCTCCATGACTAACTCACAGTAAGATTATGACAATGATTCTGTTTCCCATTTTTCCTGTCAGTATTTGACTATATTACCTCTCAGATACATGTAGCAAACTTTGACTGGTTTGGTTATCTTATTGTATTTACAGGTTCCCTCCAATAGGATCAGTGTTCTTCCTTTCTAGCCCTGCTAAACAGAGATACATTTTTAGACTGAGTTTAATTAGATACTTAATTAGAATTTAAAATCTCTTTATTAAAACACTAAGCTTTTTCAGAAAAATATTATATTCATATTTGCATCCTCATGGTTTATCCATGTGACACTTAAATTAACAAATGAAAAATTAAAAAAGAATGTGATATGACACACAAGCGAATGAATACACAGAAAAGCAGATCATTGTAATTCTTCACCTAACCCTATCTGAACAAAAATACTCAACTATATGATTCCAAAGATCACTTTCTAGAGATGCAATTCTGATATTAAAATTTGACTATTGAAAATAAGTGAGTACATTATGTTAAGAGGTCTTACATTCAGAGACCTTTCACGTGTATAACAATGAACATATTCAAATTAAATTAGAATAAACTTATTTTAAAGAAATACCATATAATAGACTATTTCATAAAAAATCTATAGATACAGAACAAAATAATATACTGAAGTTTTGGATTGTTCAAACTGGTTTTATAATGTTTTAAATTTCTCTGAAAATGAAATAAATAAACACAAGTTATACTGGAACTTGGATTTTTTTAAATCCAATTTATCTGCTTCCCTGTGTAGTTACAAACTTACTATAGAGACAGCTACCTAATTCCAATAAAAATAAAGATAATCTTCAGGAACTAAGAGATCATATTTTTCCATTTACATAATTTGATTTCAAAAAGCATGTGTGTGTGTGTGTGTGTTTACATGTGTGTGCTCAGTTGCTCAATCATGTCTGACTCTTTGCAATCCTGTGGATTGTAGCTGACCAGGCTCCTTGGTCCATGGGGTTTTTCCTATGTAAAATGGTCACTCGATTACTAATCCACTGTCAATATTCCATGTAGAGTGATTTCCCTAATGTCTCCATTTAGACGGGATTCACAGGTGGATCAGTGGTAAAGAATTCTCCTGCCAAGGCAGAAGACATAGGAAACGCAGGTTCCATCCCTAAGTTGGGAAGGTCCACTGGAGAAGGAAATGGCAACCCATTCTAGTATTCTTGCCTAGAGAATCCCATGGACAGAGGAGCCTGGAACATTGCAATCCATGGGGTCACAGAGTCTGACACGACTGAGCACGCATAATTTATTAAACCTATTTTCTGATTTTAATTCATTTGTCATTTCCTAAATTAATATTCAATCTCAAAAATGTGCAAAATAGAAGTTTTAGTATATAGCATTCTATTGCTGAAATAACCAGAAAACACCTTTCCTTCCAAGTTTAAGGTAGAAAGAATGCAAGTGGTTATGATTGTGGACTCTGAAATCAACTTCCTCTGAGTTGAGTCCTTCCTACCTCTATCACTTCCAGGTGATACATCTTTGTGTGTGCATGTGTGCTAAATCGCTTCAGTCGTGTCCGACTTTGAGACGCTATGGACTATAGCCCACCAGGCTTCCTCTGTCCATGTGATTCTCCAGGCACGAATACTGGAGTGGGTTGCCATGCACTCCTCCAGGGGATATATCTTTGAAAGTCATTTAACCTCAATAAACTTGTTTCCACATAAGTAAAATGACAAAAATAATAATGGTGCCTATCTCAGAGGTTTGCTGTGAAGATCAGATGAATGACGACACATAAAATTCTTACCACAGAGCATGGCCCTTACTAAAAGCTCAATGTGCTGGTTATATTAATATATAAATTTGGATATTATCTGCCTGTAGTGTTCGTAACACTGTCCATTAAAAATTATCAGGCATTTTGATACTTCTTGCCTTTAATTGGGATTCCCTGGTAGCTCAGCTGGTAAAGAATCTGCCTGCAATGTAGGAGAACCCTATTCCATTCCTGGGTTTGGAAGATCCACTAGAGAAGGGAACGGCTACTGACTTCAGTATTCTGGCCTGGAGAATTCAATGGGGTCACAAAGAGTTGAATATGACTTTAATTAGTTAAGTCTTTTAAAGGTCTTTTGTAAGTGCCAATCATATGACTATCACTATGTTCAATGCTACAGACAATAATAAGAAAATTGAAAACATAGTGTTTGATACACCTGTGTGAATGATGAAAGGTATAATAACAGTAAACTTTCATAATAATTACATGAAAAGTAAAAATGTACATAAATGAGGGTGTGCAGTGAAAAATCTTTGGTCATTTCTTTTAGCTACGATATGGGTTTTTTCTTATTTCCTTTACTGCAGCTTTTGTTTTAATGCAATGATCTTAACTTCTAACCTCCAGAATCTCCTAGCAGGTTCAAATTCCCACCCACACTTTTGGAGACAGCATAGTAAATAGAATAGTAAAATAGTGTCTTACAGTTAGAATCATACTCCTTGAAGTTTCACCAAGAATTATTCAAATTTTAATTAGAGATGTTTTTGTCTGCATTCTCAAATGGCAAATTCATTTATTAATAATCCATCCAAAATGTTGGGGAATGTTTCTAAGGTATACATTTTTCTAAATAAAGTAAATATAAAGACAGTTTCTTTGACTGGAAGAAACCCACAATCTGTTAGAAAAAAATACTATGTAAAGAAATCCTTGCAATGAAATGTTAAATGTGATATAATGGATAAGTTACATTAGTTTCACAGATGACCCATAGATAGTACTGACTACTTCTACCTAAAAGAGGGAAGAATCTCACTATGTTTCATAGGGGAAGCATCACTTGATCTGCTGGGGTGGGGAGTAGGAAAAATGTTTGAACAGATGTAGCACATGGTCATAAGATGCAATGCTGTCAACTGTAGAGAAGGGCCAGAGAAAGTGACAAGAGCTTTCAATAAACTGAAAAAAAATGTGAACTCTGAATCATCAGCAAATGAAGTAATGAAGTATCTCATGCTTGGGAGTGATATGGTCAAATCTGTTTTAAGAAAGATGAAGACCCTATATACGAGACAGCAAAAGAGACACAGATGTATAGAACAGTCTTTTGGACTCTGTGGGAGAAGGCGAGGGTGGGATGATT
>NW_011495084.1:7286893-7288825 GCF_000754665.1 Bison bison bison | reverse complement strand
TATTGATGAGTTTTACTGCACATGTATAATATATTTCTAGGAAAAATGAGTGCATTAAAGTCTAAACTATTATTTCAAAGATAAGCTTAGCAAAATGAGATGAATTTTAGAATTAGTCAAACCTCTGAAAAATTATAGTAAAAGCAAATTATGGCCACAGGGCATCAAAAATTCTGAACTGTTTTATGAAACACGCACATTTTCTGTGAAAAACCAGTCTACTTAATAAATGCTACCATACACAAATGCATTGTTGTTGCTGCCTTAATTAAAAGGACTCCTTTCAGTAATGTCTCTGGCTCTAGAGGAATTAAAATCACACAGATTGGAAGAGCTAAGAAAGCTTATTTAACTAAGCTGTCAACAACAATCTCACAGATCTGCTTAAATTTATTGGGAGGTGGTGAAGTCTATTTGAAATGCTGACAATAAACACAGAACCAGTTCTAAATGTGTTACATTTAATACACAGAAATATATTACAAGGTTAAAGGAAGTTGGCAGTATCTATCATAAATGCACCTACCCTTTGACACAGGATCACTTATAAGATTATATCCAAAAATTACGCACAGAAGTATATAACCCAAATCTTTACTATAGCACTTTTTTAGAATAGAGAATATTTGGAAATAGCTAACAAATATATTTATAAGGCAAGGGTCATATAATTAAGTGTTTCAACTGGACTGTTAAGCTATATAAAAGAAAAAAAGTACCCTACTTGAACTGAATATGAAAGAACTTCCAGAATATATGAAGAGATAAAAAAACAAGTTAGTACATATAATGACTCAATATATGTGTTATTTTAAGAAGAAGGTAGGTGGGTGTGTGTGTGTGTGTGTGTGTGTGTGTGTGTGTGTGTAGAAAAGGCCCTGGAAAATTAACTTACCTGGTTAGGGTTGGTGGCGGGAGAATGGTTATCTCTAGCAGGAATTTAGGGGCCCGGTAAAGGAGAGCATTCACTGCTTCTATTTGTGTATATCCTTGCATTATCTGCATCATTTAAAAATGAAAGTACTCATTTAAAAATGAAAGGCTCTCTTTCTATCCCCATTTCTTATGCTGGGACTTGAACATCTCCTTTGTTTATTATAATATTTTAGAATTTATTTTGATTTATTTTTACTTATTTATTTATTTTTGGTAGCATTGGGTCTTCATTGCTGCTAACGGGCTTTCTCTTGATGTGGCAAGCAAGGGCTACTCTTACTGCAGTGGCTTCTTTTGTTGCAGAGCACAGGATCCAGATGCACAGACTCACTAGTTTTGACTCCCCAGCTCTAGAGGGCAGGCTAAGCAGTTGTGGCACACGGACTTAGCTGCTTCATGGCATGTGGAATCTTCCTTGACCAAGGATTGCACCCAGGTCTATTGGTAGACAGATTCTTACCTGCTGTACCACCAGGGAAGTCCTGTTTTTATTTTTATACTAGCAAAAACATGAAATTTCAGCACTAGTGACATAAACATGCCATCATAACTGCAGCACATTATTTCTCCTAATTAATCATTGCCATTTACTACCATGGGTTAGTTTAGCAGGTGAAATTTATGCATAAGTATCTTTTTTCATATGAATGTATACTTTATTTTGTTCAAGAATCTAGTTGATAGTGAATCACTGTCTCTATATGAAGAGAGACAAGATAGTATAATGTTTGAGCATAATACATAAAGTGAGATAGACCTTTGGCTTGAATCTCAGCAACCATGTGACTCAGGACAAGTTTATTAAACATTCCCTAAAGCCTGATTTTTTTCTTGATTGAAAAATGAATATCATGGTATCCACTTAGGCAGGACTAAAATAGATAATGCTGTAGCACATTGCCTGTTGGAATTCTTTTAGTGCTTTTTGTTAGCTTTACATTAATATCCTATTTTCAATAAAGTATATAATTTCTGAAAAAAATTTTGTATGAATTT
>NW_011495084.1:7284853-7286793 GCF_000754665.1 Bison bison bison | reverse complement strand
GGTCGGAGGGGGGTTCAGGATGGGGGATACATGTACACCCATGGCTGATTCATGTCAATCTATGGCAAAACCACTACAATATTGTAAAGTAATTAGCCTCCAATTAAAATAAATATTTTTTTAAAAAAAGAAAGACGAGAAAAAGGAGTGTAGAAAGTGATATGAAAACTACAAGACATTCTTTAAAGATGGCAGTTGATGGATCAGTTTTAACAACATGTGTTTAATGGTTTCTGGACTAGATACACTAACTTTCAAAGGCTGGAAAATTTAAATATTTTAAGTCATTGGATAATGTGTAAAATCAAATATTACATTAATGATAAGTCACTCATATCTATAATATTTTGTATTGATGAGTTTTACTGCACATGTATAATATATTTCTAGGAAAAATGAGTGCATTAAAGTCTAAACTATTATTTCAAAGATAAGCTTAGCAAAATGAGATGAATTTTAGAATTAGTCAAACCTCTGAAAAATTATAGTAAAAGCAAATTATGGCCACAGGGCATCAAAAATTCTGAACTGTTTTATGAAACACGCACATTTTCTGTGAAAAACCAGTCTACTTAATAAATGCTACCATACACAAATGCATTGTTGTTGCTGCCTTAATTAAAAGGACTCCTTTCAGTAATGTCTCTGGCTCTAGAGGAATTAAAATCACACAGATTGGAAGAGCTAAGAAAGCTTATTTAACTAAGCTGTCAACAACAATCTCACAGATCTGCTTAAATTTATTGGGAGGTGGTGAAGTCTATTTGAAATGCTGACAATAAACACAGAACCAGTTCTAAATGTGTTACATTTAATACACAGAAATATATTACAAGGTTAAAGGAAGTTGGCAGTATCTATCATAAATGCACCTACCCTTTGAATAGATAATGCTGTAGCACATTGCCTGTTTGAATTCTTTTAGTGCTTTTTGTTAGCTTTACATTAATATCTTATTTTCAATAAAGTATATAATTTCTGAAAAAAATTTTGTATGAATTTTTCAGTAATAGTACATATTCAAAGCTGTTTAATTCTCTAATAATATATTTTGCTTCTGAATATAGAACATAACTATGTTAATATGAGAGCTAGACATTAGCCTTGAAAAAACATATTTTATATAATTATTTCATTTTATTTGATTACCTGCACAGTTCTAAGAATCAGTGATCTTTGGAGTACATGTGGGAAATAATGTGAAAAGATGACAAGATTGAACACAGGAAAATTGGATTTTCACTATTCAAACTATTAATTTCTTTCTAAAATGTTTTTCATGTGAATTTTCATTATGTATTCAGGCTGTAGCTTCCTAATCAATAAAATAATTCATACCATGGGAGAATAAAAAAGAGGGAAGACTGAGAAGTTAGTATAAAAATTATATTTAAGGAACTGATAATAAATCTAGGTTAAAATGGCTTTTTAAAATTCATTTATTTATTTTTTAAAAATTGCCTAACAATCTACTTTAAGAAATCAGTAACTGAGGGGAAAATAAAAAGTCTTGATTCTGTTTCCACATGAGAGTAAATCAAATGAACCAAGATTGTCATACAGCTGTTAATATTATTAGGCTTAATCCTTACTTTAAGGATCTGGGAATTGAAAAAAATGAACTGATACATTAAAATTTTTTAAGACTTCGGACAACAAGGTGGATAAAGGGAATTGAGACTTTAAAATACATTTTTTTAGAAACTGTTCTAGTTTCATTCTTTTACAAGTGGTTGACCAGTTTTCCCGGCACCACTTGTTAAAGAGATTGTCTTTAATCCATTGTATATTCTTGCCTACTTTGTCAAAGATAAGGTGTCCATATGTGTGTGGATTTATCTCTGGGCTTTCTATTTTGTTCCATTGATCTATATTTCTGTCTTTGTGCCAGTACCATACTGTCTTGATGACTGTGGCATTGTAGTAGAGCCTGAAGTCGC
>NW_011495084.1:7280654-7284753 GCF_000754665.1 Bison bison bison | reverse complement strand
AGGTGGTGAGACCAGATGCCATGATCTTCGTTTTCTGAATGTTGAGCTTTAAGCCAACTTTTTCACTCTCCACTTTCACTTTCATCAAGAGGCTTTTGAGTTCCTCTTCACTTTCTGCCATAAGGGTGGTGTCATCTGCATATCTGAGGTTATTGATATTTCTCCCGGCAATCTTGATTCCAGCTTGTGCTTCTTTCAGGCCGGCATTTCTCATGATGTACTCTGCATATAAGTTAAACAAACAGGGTGACAATATACAGCCTTGACGAACTCCTTTTCCTATTTGGAACCAGTCTGTTGTTCCATGTCCAGTTCTAACTGTTGCTTCCTGACCTGCATGTAGATTTCTCAAGAGGCATGTCAGGTGCTCTAGTATTCCCATCTCTTTCAGAATTTTCCACAGTTTATTGTGATCCACACAGTCAAAGGCTTTGGCATAGTCAATAAAGCAGAAATAGATGTTTTTCTGGAAGTAATAAGTGTTTATAAAAGTGAAAAGTGTATGTTCCATAAAATTCATATATGAGAAGTAATGTTACAACATGAAAAGAAAAAGAAGAATCAAAACATTCTTAGGCTCAGAAAACATTCAACCTTTGCCATTAGAACTAATTCCATCTAGTATTTTTTGCTTCACACTATTTTGCATAATTTTTAAAATATATGTAGAATTTTAGGTGCTTTTTAAACAAATATATTATTTTAAATATATTATATGCCTACTAACAAAATGAAAAAATATGGAAGAATATAAGGAAGACAATAACAATCATACATAATTTGTATGAAGTGCATACAGCTAGTATTAATATTTTATTTTAGTTCTTTAATATTTTTCTCTATGCATTTTAAGTTAAAGTTTTATGTGTATTTAAGAACAGTAAATAAATAAGAGTATTTACAAATCTTAGATGAAAGATAATATTATACAAGGTAATAGGTGACTTATTGATATGATATAGGACATTTTCACTCAGGAAGAGTTCTTAAAATATAGAAACAAAATTTTCTTTCCTTAAATTTCTTGACAAGGAAGTGACCTTTAAGTTACTTTCAGATGGGTATAAACAAGACCCAAAATTCATTGGCAATTACCTTTGTAAACTCCAAACTGCGTTAAAGTTATAACCATCATAAACAAGTTCATGAACTGAAAAAAATCCAGTTATGGCTTCAAGTGGCCATAAACAACGGGTAACATCCTATTTGAACACTGGGTACAGTTTTATAAGCAGATTTCTTGATTCTAGAAAATCTAAAGGTTCACAAGTTTTGTAGTACTTAATATAAAGTCCAACTTCATTGCTCAAATTTAAAGTCAATGTGAATATTGTTGTTTAAAGCTAAGTTTTGTCCAATTCTTTGCAACCCTATGGACTGTAGCCCACTGGTTCCTCTGTCCATGGGATTTCCCAGGCAAGAATACTGGAATGAATTGCCATTTCCTTCTCCAGAGAATCTTTCCTACCTTCCTTCTCCAGGGTATCTTCCCAAATTGGCATCTCCTGCATTGTCAGACAGATTATTTACGCTGAGCCACCAGGGAAGATGTTAGAAATTTTTAAGGAAAAAGAACACAACTTCAGGGACTTCCTTGGTGGTACAGTGTGGTGGCACGGGTGGTTAGGAATCCACCTGCCAGTGCAGGGGACACAGATTCGATCTCTGGTCTGGAAAGATTCTACACATCGTGAAACAACTAAAGCCCACACAAAGCAAAGAATACCCAGCACAGCCAAAAATAAATAAGTTATTTTTTATAAAAGGAAAACAACTTCATAAAACAGAAATATTATACTCTACAAGCTGCTTTCTGCTCTGCCTTTTCCTGGAATCTTCCCCACCCTTATCCTGTTATCTGTCATCTCTTCTATGGGATATTTCCTGAAGATACCACTCCAAAGTAAACAGCACACCTCCCTACTTTCCCTCTTTTGTGTCTCTACTGTAATTTGTGCACATTTCTAAAGTCGTGGGCTTCCCAGGTGGCACTAGTGGTAAAGAACCTGTCTGCCAATGCAGGAGACAAAAGCAATGCAGGTTAGATCCCTGGAGAGGGAAGATCCCTTGGAGTATGTAATAGCAATTGGCTCCATTATTCTTGCCTGGGAAATTCCATGGACAGAGGAGCCTGGTGGGCTACATTCCATGGAACCACAGAGTCAGACACAACTGAGCAACTTTTTTCTAAAGTCATACATGTAATACTTTATGGATTGAATTTTGGCATGTCTTCCTTACATTTACCTTACACTAAAGAGCAGTGCAAAAACATGGGCATATTAAACTTTTTTTCTAGCACAATGTCATATGCATATTGAAATATAAATAAATGCTGAAAGGTCAAAGCAATATTTAACATCCCTGGTGGCTCAGATGGTAAAGCATCTGTCTACAGTGTGAGAGACCCAGGTTCAATCCCTGGGTCAGGAAGATACCCTGGAGAAGGAAATGGCAATCCACTCCAGTACTATTGCCTGGAAAATCCCATGGACAAAGGAGCCTGGTAGGCTACAGTCCATGGGGTTGCAAAGAGTCAGACATGACTGAGCGACTTCACTTTCACTTTCAGGGCAACATAGATTGAACAATCACTTAGTGATGTTTCTAAAAATTCCTGATACCAGCTATCAGGAAAGTATTTCTAACCACATCATATGTTTTTTATTGTATTTTCCTCTGTAAGGTTTTATTTTGTTTTGTTTTCTGTTCTAGTTAAGCTAGATATGAAATTGCAGTCATTGTGCCTAGTATAGATCCCTGGTACTTAACTGAACTCCATGTTTGAAAGGATAAATAAATTGGTGATGAATAATGTATAATATACTTAATCATTCTGATTTTAGAATTTAATAATAACCTTAATAAAAATAATTCTTACTTAAAGAGAAAAGCAATTGCTCTTTTAATACAGAGTATTATTTAAATAAAATGATTTCTCCATATATCGTATTGTTGTTGTTGTTTAGTCGCTAAGTCATGTCCAACTCTTGTGACCCCATGGACTGTAACCCACCAGGCTCCTCTGTCCATGGGATTTCCCAGGCAAGAATATTGGAATGAGTTTCCATTTCCTTGTCCAAGGTATCTTCCTGATCCAGAGATCGAACTTGTGTCTCCTGCTTGGCAGATCGATTCTTTACTACTGAATCACCTGGAAATCTACCATATATTATATATATTATCTACTCAAATTGGTATTTGATCTTACTAAATTCAAGTTAAAGTTTACCTGGTACATTGGCATACAAAAATGTGTGGCAGTTTTACTGAGACAACATATTATAGTCTTTTACACTATACCAGTGTATAAATGTTTGTACAATTCATTTAGGGGAAAAATAATCATCTTATGTATTAGTGACAGGAATATGATCATTAATATTCCTTAAGAGTGTTGCTTTATCCAAATTTTAAATTGATTTGGAAGCACCTAAATGCAAAAAAGTAAAAGGGCTATCTGAGGAGGCCTTACAAATAGCTGTGAAAGAAGAGAAGTGAAAAGCAAAGGACAAAAGGAAAGATATAAGCATCTGAATGCAGAGTTCCAACAAATAGCAAGGAGAGATAAGAAACTCTTCCTCAGCGATCAATGCAAAGAAATAGAGGAAAACAACAGAATGGGGAAGACTAGAGATCTCTTCAAGAAAATTAGAGATACCAAGGGAACATTTCATGCAAAGATGGGCTCGATAAAGGAAAGAAATGGTATGGACCTAACAAAAGCAGAAGATATCCAGAAGAGGTGGCAAGAATACACAGAAGAACTGTACAAAAAAGATCTTCATGACCAAGAGAATCACGATGATGTGATCACTCTCCTAGAGCCAGACATCCTGGAAGGCAAAGTCAAGTGGGCCTTAGAAAGCATCACTACGAACAAAGCTAGTGGAGGTGATGGAATTCCAGTTGAGCTATTTCAAATTTTGAAAGATGATGCTGTGAAAGTGCTACACTCAATATGCCAGCAAATTTGGAAAACTCAGCAGTGGCCACAGGACTGCAAAAGGTAGGTTTTCATTCCAATCCCAAAGAAAGGCAATGCCAAAGAATGCTCAAACTACTGCACAATTGCACTCATCTCACACACTAGTAAAGT
>NW_011495084.1:7278580-7280554 GCF_000754665.1 Bison bison bison | reverse complement strand
ACTGATGTATAGAACAGTCTTTTGGACTCTGTGGGAGAAGGAGAGGGTGGGATGATTTGGGAGAATGGCATTGAAACATGTATAATATCATAAAAAAAAAGAAAATTAGTTTAGTTGTCTTTAAAGCTGCTACTCAAATACAAAAAATCAAAGTAATTTCAAACAAATAAACTTTAAAATGAACAATTTGATAAAGTTACATGTAAGTTTTTAGTAGGATTTTTAAAAAATGATATTTTAATTGTATAATATATTTTAATTGCATAATAATTACATTGAATAAACATTGTTGTTGTTGCTGTTAAAAAATAAATTAAAAAAATACATTTTTTAAAATGTCAGTTATACCATGGCTAGAAATATCCCTAGGTCAGATACAGGTTTCCCATTTGAGAATTTAACTATGGAAATGACTGTCAATTTCACCATGACCAGGTTACAGGACAGTTAATATAGGACAAATATATTTGTCTTCTTATATCTACATTATCACTTTAGTCAACCTGAAATTATTTATCAACCTGTATGATAGAGAAACTTATGGCCTAAGTTGTCCTTTTAGGTACTGGGCTATAGTAATCAGATCAGATCAGATCAGTTGCTTAGTCGTGTCCGACTCTTTGCGACCCCATGAATGGCAGCTTGCCAGGCCTCCCTGTCCATCACCAACTCCCGGAGTTCACTGAGACTCACATCCATTGAGTCAATGATGACATCCAGCCATCTCATCCTCTGTCGTCCCATTCTCCTCCTGCCCCCAATCACTCCCAGCATCAGAGTCTTTTCCAATGATTCAACTCTTCGCATGAGGTGGCCAAAGTATTGGAGTTTCAGCTTCAGCATCAGTCCTTCCAATGAACAGCTAGGACTGATCTCCTTTAGGATGGACTGATTGGATCTCCTTGCAGTCCAAGGGACTCTCAAGAGTCCTCTCTAACACCATAGTTCAAAAGCATCAATTCTTGGGCACTCAGCTTTCTTCACAGTCCAACTCTCACATCCATACATGACCACTGGAAAAACCACAGCCTTGAGTAGATGGACCTTTATTGGCAAAGTAATGTATCTCTGCATTGAAGGGTAGGGCTCTTTAATTACATATTCTACTTCATGCATTTCCACTTTTCCAACTATCTACAGCTAACTCAAAGAATTAAAGAAATAAGCAAAAGAAGCTATTGTAGTCAAATACAGTTGAATTATCCAGCTTCATATGTGAAATTTTAGTGAGCTATTATGCATTGCAGTATGCAGTATTAGCCCACAGAAAATTTTAACTCTTTATAATCCTTTCATCAGAGCAGATGTGTGGTCCCATATTACCTGTCTTTTGTTATAAACATAGACTTCTCAGAAACTGAGTAGTCATATCTCACATTTTATTCCAATTCTTTACATAATTTTAGAGCAGTGAAGCATATCCAGTTCAAAATCTTTCATTTTGACCTTCATAGAGTAAAATTTATGAGCAACTTAACCTCCCCAAGTGCATCATTACCACAACTCCACTGGGATTCTTCAACCTTCAACCTCAAGCTAAATTTGGCAAGACTTCGAATGGATGTTCTCTTAGTTAAAATTCTCAGCTTCTGTATTTCTATATTCCATGGAAATTATTGCTTTCTATAAAATTGGCAAGTAAATATTTGCTTACAAAATAGAATGATATTGATCTGCATGTGTTTTAGAAAGGAAATAAGCCTCATTGTTAAAATATAGAATAATCAGACTCAAAATGACTCAGTATTATTCTATAAGTGAAAATACATATATCCACAGTCTATGGATCACAAGGCTTTAGAATTGCGATATACTAGGGGAATTATGTCATGAAGGACAAAACAGTGATTTTTATTTGAGGAACAAACTGCTATTTCATAATGTAGAATGTTAAATCACCCCACTCCCATACTCTTGCCTGGAAAATCCCATGGACAGAGGAGCCTGGTAGACTGCAGTCCATGGGGTCACTAG
>NW_011495084.1:7278088-7278480 GCF_000754665.1 Bison bison bison | reverse complement strand
CAAATTTGGAAAACTCAGCAGTGGCCACAGGACTGCAAAAGGTAGGTTTTCATTCCAATCCCAAAGAAAGGCAATGCCAAAGAATGCTCAAACTACTGCACAATTGCACTCATCTCACACACTAGTAAAGTAATGCTCAAAATTCTCCAAGCCAGGCTTCAGCAATACATGAACTGTGAACTTCCAGATGTTCAAGCTGGTTTTAGAAACGGCAGAGGAACCAGAGGTCAAATTCTCAACATCCGCTGGATCATCAAAAAAGCAAGAGACTTCCAGGAAAACATATATTTCTGTTTTATTAACTATGCCAAAGCCTTTGACTGTGTGGATCACAGTAAACTGTGGAAAATTCTGAAAGAGATGGGAATACCAGACCATCTGACCTGCCTCTT
>NW_011495084.1:7274671-7277988 GCF_000754665.1 Bison bison bison | reverse complement strand
TTCCAGTGGTCATGTATGAATGTGAGAGTTGGACTGTGAAGAAAGCTGAGCGCCGAAGAATTGATGCTTTTGAATAGTGGTGTTGGAGAAGACTCTTGAGAGTCCTTTGGACTGCAAGGAGATCCTTTAGGATCAGTCCATCCTAAAGGAGATCAGTTCTGGGTGTTCATTGGAAGGACTGATGCTAAAGCTAAAACTTCAATACTTTAGCCACCTCATGAGAAGAGTTGACTCATTGGAAAAGACTGATGCTGGGAGGGATTGGGAGCAGGAGGATAAGGGGATGACAGAGGATGAGATGGCTGGATGGCATCACTGACTCAATGGACGTGTGTCTGGGTGAACTCTGGGAGTTGGTGATGGACAGGGAGGCCTGGCATGCTGCCATTCATGGGGTCTCAAAGAGTCGGACACAACTGAGTGACTGAACTGAACTGAAGTGAACTCATCTCTCAGATAAACTCTTTGAGTAGACTGGAAAGCATAAAATGTTACAGATTTAGAAAGAAAATCTATCATTTATCATACCCATACAGCATACTTGCTCAGTAGTATACCTGGACATAGGACTTTATCTAATCCTCATTTCCCTTATTTGAAATGTAAGAATGACTGTAAATATATTCTTATTTACCTCATAAATTTTGTGGAAGATTAAATGCAATATACCTCACAACCCTCTGAATGAATTAGTTATCACCATCATTATCATTATTCTTTCTTCCTCACTGCGCCTTTCAAAGCTATACCATTCCTTAGCACTAACTCCTGCATTCTCTCTAAAGTAGTTAGTTCAGTGTTTGTTTTTATTGGTTCTACTCTAGCCAGACCTTTTCTAGCTCACTGGAAAGAAATTAGAAATCTGTAAAAGACGTTGGTAAATTAAGTACATGTCTTAGTTTCAGTGTTGAAAATGACTGTTCTTTCTTCCCAGTCCTCATCTCAAGTTTTGCTATTTTTATATTTAGTGGCAGAAAATCTTCAGCCTATCAGCGTTACACATTTTATATCTGCACTGAAGCTTAAAGGAACCAAAAAATAAATCTTGCTGGTCATCACTGTGACCCCTATGGACTCGTCTAGCCTCTATAATTTTCCACTCTGCTACCACCTATAGCTACTCATGGACAGTAAAACTTGGGATTGTTAAAAAAAAAAAAAAAAAGTTTAAATGGAAGAAACAATTACATTTGTTCCTATCAATATCAGAATATCTGAACCTTTTGTACAAAACATAATCATGTTTTATAAGACCCTTTTTATTTTCATGGGGTACTGAAGCTTTTGCTCTGTCAGCAACCTTCTTTTCTGTTCACTGGAAAGTATTGGATACTGCCCTAAGGGCATGTGTAGCCGTCCACAAAGCAATGAAGGAAAACAAGCTGGGTGCACACTAAACAAGGCAAGCCAAGCAAGTCAGATGCGCATCTTGGCACATGTCAGACAGAGCAACAGCTGACTGCAAGACTTTCATGTTTGCTGACAGGAGGTTAAGTATTGGATACAAGCCCATGTGATGTGAAGAACGTAATTTACTTTAACATTCTGTTGATTTTAAAATAGACTATTAAATGTAATGTAAATTATAAGCTTATTGCCCTGGGGGAGATTAATGTAGTCACCTTCATTCAGATAGGTAGGAATACGGTTTTGCTTTCTTCCATCTTTTTATTTATGGACCATGGAATAGTTTGCATTGGGAAGCATGATTTTACCCTAAATAACTGGAGGGAGAGAACTGAACTCATTAACATTTGGTGGTTTGTCCGGGTAATATAATCCAGGTAACATTACAGAAACATGATAATATGCATAAGCATATGCCCTCTAAGCAAATGGTTCTACTGTGTAGTAATTCACTTGTCACTTTGTATCAGTATAAATTCTTTACCAAATGAAAGGATTTTTTTAAGTTAATGAAAACACAAGATTCCCCCACAGTGTCTTCCCAAGAAGAAATATAAGGAAGTTTGTACAACCAACACTTTATCTGCCTCCATGAGCAATGATTTGAGGTCTAAAACAGATATTCATAATGTCACAAAGAATCTTTATTCCTATACATATGTATGCAGATATGTGAAGTGTGTGTGTTGGTCACTCAGTCATGTCTGACTCTTTGTGACCCTATGGAGTGTAGCCCACCAGACTTCTCTGTCCATAGGATTCTCCAGGCAAGAGTACTAGAGTGGGTAGCCATTCCCTTCTCCAGGGGATCTTCCTGACGCAGGTATTGAACCCAGGTCTCCTACATTGCAGGCAGATTCTTTACCATCTAGGCCACCACGGAAGCCCCATGTGAAGTAGTAAAGATATATAGACAGTCCTATAGGTCCAATGAATATCAGTTCCCAAATTGCATGGCTTCTAAAACTTTGTACCGTATCTGAATTCTGATAAGCAACAGATCAGAATACATCTGTTGGAGGCTCCCGAGCACAAGCCATTTATTTTGCTACTGGTTCACAGTGTAGAGATTAATTTTTTCTGCTACATTAAATGTCCCCAAAACTGTTATTTATCTTGCATATAAAATATTTTAATCCATTAAATAATAAAACTAGCAAATGTCATTATCTTCATTTCTCAAATAAATTATAAAAACCAAAAAGCATTAAAGAGTCTGGCTCTTTGATAATAGACAAAGTTATGTTTAGTGTGCTCATTTGCATTTCTGCAACCAAAGAGCTCAGAGATTACATTGTAGGTCTAGGTCATGGCAGGGAAGCTCTTGGACAAACTTTTTTGAGTGCTGAGCTGTGAGAAATAAAAGTAAATTTTCACATGTTGGTAGTTTCTTCCATAAGCAAAAATGCACACACACAACAAAATGTTCAGTTCAGTTTAGTAGCTCAGTCATGTCCGACTCTTTGCAACCCCATGAATCACAGCACACCAGGCCTCCCTGTCCATCACCAATACCCAGAGTTCACTCAGAATCACGTCCATCGAGTCAGTGATGCCATCCAGCCATCTCATCCTCTGTCGTCCCCTTCTTCTCCTGCCCCCAATCCCTCCCAGCATCAGAGTCTTTTCCAATGAGTCAACTCTTCGCATGAGGTGGCCAAAGTATTGGAGTTTCAGCTTTAGCATCAGTCCTTCCAAAGAACACCCAGGACTGTTCTCCTTCAGAATGGACTGGATGGATCTC
The DNA here is from genome assembly GCF_000754665.1 of Bison bison bison. NCBI lineage: Eukaryota > Metazoa > Chordata > Mammalia > Artiodactyla > Bovidae > Bison > Bison bison. The sequence goes on along the minus strand of NW_011495084.1, from coordinate 7,274,837 downwards.
CTTGCAGTCCAAGGGACTCTCAAGAGTCTTCTCCAACACCACAGTTCAAAAGCATTAATTCTTCAGCACTCAGCTTTCTTCACAGTCCAACTCTCACATCCATACATGACCACTGAAAAAACCATAGCCTTGACTAGATGGACCTTTATTGGCAAAGTAATGTCCC
>NW_011495084.1:7274103-7274571 GCF_000754665.1 Bison bison bison | reverse complement strand
GTGGTTCTCTACCTAGTATATTAGGTGTTTCTTCAGCAGTCTCTAGAGTAGTCAAAATCAACTTTCTTCTCACAAAGCACTGGTGTATCTTGCGGAATAGATTCCATCTGATAATCCCTATGAAAGTGAAAATCACTCAGTTGTGACTGACTCTTTCAAATAGAATGCATATACAAACTGATAATAGGGAATTTCCGATAGCTCAGTGGATAAAGAATCCATCTGCAATCCAGGAGACACATGAGATGTGGGTTGATTCCTGTGTCAGGAAGATCCTCTAGAGGAGGGTATGGCAACCCACTCCAGTATTCTTGCCTGAAAATGTCCATGGACTGAGGAGCCTCTCGGGCTATGGTCCAAAGACTCACAAAGAGTTTGCCTACAATGCAGGAGACCTGGGTTCATTCCCTGGGTTGGGAAGATCCCCTAGAGGAGGGCATGACAAGCCACTCCAATATTCTTGCCTGC
>NW_011495084.1:7272458-7272673 GCF_000754665.1 Bison bison bison | reverse complement strand
TTCACTCTTGCCATCTCTTGTTTGACCACTTCCAATTTGCCTTGATTCATGGACCTGATATTCCAGGTTCCTATGTAATATTGCTCTTTACAGCATCAGACCTTGCTTCTATCACCAGTCACATCCACAGCTGGGTATTGTTTTTGCTTTGGCTCCATCCCTTCATTCTTTCTGGAGTTATTTCTCCACTGATTTCCAGTAGCATATTGGGCACC
>NW_011495084.1:7267695-7271903 GCF_000754665.1 Bison bison bison | reverse complement strand
CTACCGTCTTACTTGGGTTTCTTGTACCTTGGACATGGGGTTTCTCCTCAAGGCCACTCCAGCAAAGTGCAGCCACCGCTCCTTATCTTGGACGAGGGGTATCTCTTCACCGCCATCCTTTCTGACCTCAAACGTGGAATAGCTCCTCTAGGCCCTCCTGTGCCTGCGAAGCCACTGCTCCTTGGAGGTGGGGTTGCTCCTCCTGGCCACCGTCCCTGGCCTCGGGCATGGGGTAGGTCCTCCTGGCGGCCACCCCCGGCCTCGGACACAGGGTAGCTCCTCTTGGCCACTTCCCCTTGGGCATGGGATCCTCCTGGCTTCTGCCCCTGACCTCGGATGAGGGGTAGCTCCTCTCGGCCTTGCTGAGTGTGCCAGTCTCAGCCGCCTGCACCAAGTAGTCAACAAAAAGTAGCTGTTTGCTTTTTTTCTTTTCAAGACTTTTTTGATGTGTATATATGTGTTAGTCACTCAGTCATTTCTGATTCTTTGAGACCTCATGGACTGTAGCCCACCAGGCTCCTCTGTCCATGGAATTCTCAAGGCAAGAGTAGTGGAGTGGAGAAGATCCCCTTCTCCAGGGAATTTTCCTGATCCAGGGATCAAAACCAGGTCTCCTGCACTGCACGCAGATTCTTTACTGCCTGAGTCACCCACCGTTTTTTAAGTCTTCATTATTTAATTTGTTACAATATTGCTTCTGTTTTACCTTTTGGATTTTTGGCTGTAAGGCATGTGGGATTTTAGCTCCCTGACAAGGAATTGAACCCACATCACTTGCTTTGGATGTCAAAGTCTTTTTTTTTTTTCCCTTTCAATGAATAAGTCAATTCTTTTTTTCTTTTTTTAAATTTTATTATTATTATTATTGTTTTTTTTACTTTACAATATTGTATTGGTTTTTCCACACATCAACATGCATCCAGCATGGGTGTACACGTGTTTCCCATCCTGAACCCCCATACCATCCCTCTGGGTCATCCCAGTGGACCAGCCCCAAGCTTCAGGTCTTAACTGCTACTGGACCACCAGGGAAGTCCAGGGAAGATTGTTTGCAATCTTTAAAAAAAAAACTCCACTAAGTAATCAAATACAATGATAGAAGTTCAAAACAATGTTTTGCATATAAGAAGCTCAGAATCCAACAGGAAATAAGACTTACCAATACAATATGAAGAAGCAGAAACTATTAAGTTGATTAAGAGCAATATAGATAAAATGGTAAGAGTTTAAAAAAGTGATGAACAATTTTTGACCGAAAAAGAGATTCAGAGAAATCTTTATCAAGAAAGTACCATCATGGTGATGTAAAATTAAATTCTAAAAATGTGAGCACTGGTAAGAGAAGAGAGCAAATCCATAAAGATTAAATGAAAAGAAATGTGGAGATTGGTACTTTTCTTAAGCTAATGCTTAGAATACACTGAGTTTCAGGAGGAAAAGGAATTATGTACAAAAGCACGTCCACATACATAGCAATTTATAGTAAGGTCTTTGAGAAATAAACTGTGTTGTACCAAACAATATCCTTCTTGGTCTTATGTACTTCTAAATAGTTCAATCCTTAATTTTTTCTAATTAGGAGCAAGAATTCCAAAACTAACACAGATTAGTTTTCACTTCTATGTGACTTAGTTTAACCTCTAATGCAAGACTGATGACATTCAGTGTTGAGTTCCAAAAGAGAATCTGACAGACCTTACATGAAAGTCTGCTCTTTCCCCGGGAGCCATCTTCATCTTTCCCAGGGCCAGTTACACTTCTGTGTCTGGAAATTGTATAGCTCCCCTGGGACTCTCCTATTGGTACACAATATGACTCTCAGTAGCTTGGGTCTTGTCTCAACCAAAGTCCTAGTAAAACCAAAGCATCTTGCCGTGATTCAAGCAGGACTTTCAAAAATCTTCTGGCTCTGAAATTTTTCAGAGGTAGTTTATTTTAAGCCTGTGACAAAATTTGAAGACACAGGAGCATTGGACTTGTTGGATGGAAAGTTCCAATAAATGTATGAACTCTTTTTTTTTTCTAAAAAAGGTACTGTCCTATTTTAATAACTGTTCTCCATCCCACAGATATGTGCATGGTAGTTCATCAAAGATTTTGAGCCCAAATCCAGAAAGGGTTATTATTGTTAAATTTTACTTGATCCTTCCTTTTCACGCATCCATCCTCTAGGGAAATTAATTCCTTGGATCTTTTTTTCTGAACTGTCCAAAAGAATCAGAATTATTCCACTGGTGTTCAATGTAGAGTTACAGTAGTTTAAGGGTTGCATATATGAGAAAGTGGTATAGCCCACAACCACTCACAGTCTGATGAATCCAAATTATAGAGATGGTCAACCTTGTAGGACTTCAAAATTAGTTGAGCCATAGACTCGTGATCACTTGCTTTGCATTTTTAAAAGATGTGAATTGTGTACAAGTGAAACATTATGAGAAAGCAGTTTAACTTCTTTAAAAGTCAGAGGGAGGACACTGGGGTTGGCAGCCTGATACTTTGGTTGACATACTGAAACTCTGGATAAAGCTAGTAAGGTTTCAAAGTATTTCTTCCTCCAGTTATTGTAGCAATTGCTGAAGCTCCAGTTTCAAGCAATCCAAACTACACTGTGGTGGCAACTTTGCAGTGTGTTTCTTCCAGTTAGATGACTTTGGACAAAATCACAAAGTGTATAAATTTCAATGTCCTCAAGCAAAAGATGTCAGGCTTCTGCTTTCCATACAGTCCAGAAAGGGGACGCTATCCTGCGATGTATTCTCTGCTGGTCCTTTGACCTCGTTGAACACTAGGTGATTGTTCATGACCTCAGCATGCGCAGCTTGCAGCAAAAGGACACAATGCCTGAAGCACTGGAGCCACCATCATACTGGACACCAATTATTTCGTTATTTCCTATAGAGAAGAATTTCTTTTTTCAATTCAATATAAAACTACTCTTATAAGAACAGGGGTTGCAAAAAGTCAGGCACTTAATGATAAATACCACTCATCACAAAATAGGATGAACTTTGGTTATTTTAGCTCAGGAGTGGGAAGTAGAAGTCCAACAGGATGGATAAGAAATTGTAGCTTTGACTCAAAAGAACTGCCCAGGCCTTCTACCTCCTTGGATCTTCCCACTGAAATGCAGTGTGAAAATTAAAATGAAGCTAATTCTACAACTTGAAAAATGAATACATAAAATCATTCTGAAAGAGGCATTAGGTTCTTCCCGATTTTTTCCAAATAGCATTACTGAAACGGATCAACTGAATTTGTCTTCTGCAGACAGTTTCCACTGTGTAAGTCCTGGGATTCAGTAGCGTGGGGAGTTTTTGAATTCACCATGTTTGAATGCACCGGCTGGCTGAGCTCTGTGCAGGACCGGCTGTTCCTCCTTGATAACCAAGGTACCCAATGGGGCATTGTTTTATCATTGTGATGACACAGGCGATTTGCAGGCACTTTCTTGACTTCTGCCTGCCTGGGGGCACATCAGGACCTTGTTTTTATATATATATATTTTTCTAATAAACTCACCAAGCAAGCATGTTTTTAACACCTCAGGACTGGAATTCATCCTGACATCTCCGCCACACCATCTCACCTGGTTTAGGAGCTGGTACTTCCAAATCCTCTTCCAGTTTAGGTTCTGATACTTTAGAAACATGCTAAATAGTGAAAAGGCAGGAAAAACCATCAAGTAATCTATTCAATATGCCAGCAAATTTGGAAAACTCAGCAGTGGCCACAGGACTGGAAAAGGTCAGTTTTCATTCTAATCCCAAAGAAAGGCAATACCAAAGAATGCTCAAACTACCACACAATTGCACTCATCTCACACGCTAGTCAAGTAATGCTCAAAATTCTCCAAGCCAGGCTTCAGCAATATGTGAACCGTGAACTCCCTGATGTTCAAGCTGGTTTTAGAAAAGGCAGAGGAACCAGAGATCAAATTGCCAACATCCGCTGGATCATGGAAAAAGCAAGAGAGTTCCAGAAAAACATCTATTTCTGCTTTATTGACTATGCCAAAGCTTTTGACTGTGTGGATCACAATGAACTGTGGAAAATTCTGAAAAAGATGGGAATACCAGAACACCTGATCTGCCTCTTGAGAAATTTGTATGCAGGTCAGGAAGCAATAGTTAGAACTGGACATGGAACAACAGACTGGTTCCAAATAGGAAAAGGAGTTCGTCGAGGCTGTATATTGTCACCCTGTTTAT
>NW_011495084.1:7265587-7267595 GCF_000754665.1 Bison bison bison | reverse complement strand
GAATGGAAGAAACACAAACTGGAATCAAGATTGCCAGGAGAAATATCAATAACCTCAGATATGCAGATGACACCACCCTTATGGCAGAAAGTGAAGAGGAACTCAAAAGCCTCTTGATGAAAGTGAAAGAGGAGAGTGAAAAGTTGGCTTAAAGCTCAATATTCAGAAAACAAAGATCATGGCATCCCGTCCCACCACTTCATGGGAAATAGATGGGGAAACAGTGGAAACAGTGTCAGACTTTATTTTTCTGGGCTCCAAAATCACTACAGATGGTGACTGCAGCCATGAAATTAAAAGACGCTTACTCCTTGGAAGAAAAGTTATGACCAACCTAGATGGCATATTCAAGGGCAGAGACATTACTTTGCCAACAAAGGTTCGTCTAGTCAAGGCTACAGTTTTTCCTGTGGTCATGTATGAATGTGAGAGTTGGACTGTGAAGAAGGCTGAGTGCCGAAGAATTGATGCTTTTTAACTGTGGTGTTGGAGAAGACTCTTGAGAGTCCCTTGAACTGCAAGGAGACCCAGCCAGTCCATTCTGAAGATCAGCCCTGGGATTTCTTTGGAGGGAATGATGCTAAAGCTGAAACTCAAGTACTTTAGCCACCTCATGCGAAGAGTTGACTCATTGGAAAAGACTCTGATGCTGGGAGGAATTGGGGGCAGGAGGAGAAGGGAACGACAGAGGACGAGATGGCTGGATGGCATCGCTGACTCGATGGACATGAGTCTCAATGAACTCCAGGAGTTGGTGATGGACAGGGAGGCCTGGCGTGCTGTGATTCATGGGATTGCAAAGAGTCGGACATGACTGAGCTACTGATCTGATCTGATCTGAATCTATTGCTGTTTTCAAAGTTAAAGTATTAGCCTGAAATTTGATGATGACAGGACGTACTGAATGGGAGAAATTGTGGCAGGTTGTGAGAGAGAAATTGAGGTCTGGAGAGGAGGTTCTCTGACTATGGGAGACCAGGTGGGTTTTTTTGTTTTTTTTTTTTTTTTTTCAGATAGTTTGACTAGGAGATTAGAAAGCTAGGTCTACCAAAAATGAGACAGATAGGTGGAGCAGGCTGGAAGGAAAAATCAGCTATAGTGTTAGATTCCTGGTGTTTGAGTGTATGTGTGTTAGTTGCTCAGTCGTGTCCCACTCTTTGTGACCCCATGGACTGTAGCTTGCCATGCTTCTCTGTCCATGGAATTCGGCAGGTGAGAAAACTGGAATGGGTCACCTTGTCCTCCTCCAGGGGATTTTCCCAACCCAGGATGGAACCTAGGTCTCCTGCATTGCAGTCAGATTCTTTACAATCTGAGCCACCAGAGTGTTTGAGTAGGCAGAGGGAAATCCACTTAGAGGTAATAGTCCTTAATGAAAAATTGGAATTAGGCTCAGGAAGAAGTACTACCTGAGAATTTAAATTTTTAATTTTGCTCAAAAAATGTTTGTAAGAGAGGTTATGTAATGTCAAAAGTTTGCAAAGGGAGACAAGAAAGAAGGTTAGATGGAACAGTGAGAAAGAATATTACAGAAGGAAAAGATGATTATTAAGAAGATCTTGTATATCTTGGTGTGAGTGAAGTGAAAGTTGCTTCATGTCTGACTCTTTGCACTTGGACTGTATAGTCCATGGAATTCTCCAGACCAGAATACTGGAGTGGGTAGCCTTTCCCTTCTCCAGCGGATCTTCCCAACCCAGGAATCCAACTGGGATCTTCTGCATTGCAGGCGGATTCTTTACCAACTGAGCTATGAGGGAAGCCTTTGGTGATTGTTTGTAAATTGAGAAGACCAAACTCGGATAGTATCAGTTTTAAATATTGAGAAAGAATAGTACCTTCTCACCGATGTACCTGTTTCATTGTCAGTGAATACAGCTATATTTATATATGTATAATTATGTGTATATAAATCTAGAGGAGTATATGCCACTTTATAATTTCAAAGCTCTTTGTAAGATATATGAATATATGATATACATTTTATATGTAAGTATATTTATCCATG
>NW_011495084.1:7262645-7265487 GCF_000754665.1 Bison bison bison | reverse complement strand
CTTATATATGATGATGGGAATTATTGAAATGATTGCTTTCTATTTAAGAATGAATTATTTGCTATGGTGACACATCAAAATAATTTTGCACATTTGTGTATTTGATGTTTTGTTATAGTAGTTTCATATATACAAACATTTAGCACCTGGGTCTTCCAAAGGGCATGTGATTCTTCCATAAGCAAAAACCAATGAAGTCTTATTGAACCAGATGTGCCAACTTTGCATACATTTGGGGTGGAGCATAGGGTTAATATGCATTCTTATTTCCATGTGTATGTGCCTGCACAGTTGCTACAGTTGTGTCCAATTCTTTGAAACCCACTGAACCATAGCCCCCCAGGCTCCTCTCTCCATGGGTTTCTCCAGGCAGGAATATTGGAGTGGATTGCCAAGTTCTTCTCCAGGGGATCCTCTCTGCCCGGGGATCAAACTCCAGTCTCCTGCATTCCTGGCAAATTTTTTACTGATGAGCCACTGGGGAAGCCCTCATATTGCCATAACTGTATTCAAAATCAGTAGTGTTGTATTAGAAACTTGTGACAAAGGGACTGTTTTTGAAAACACTTGCTATAAATCTGCTAAACAAAATATGTTCAGTATTTCCCATCGTATATACAAAAGATAAAGTATATTGTAGCATATGTTGTTAACAGATGAATCTCTGGTGACATTTAGGGTATATAAAAATGATATATCAACTTGAGAAAATAATTCACTCAAGCCATGATAATAAAAGTTCTTGTTTTTCTAAATAAAACTAATCTGTAGCAATCAACCCATTACCTTTGAATAACACTTTCAAACTTTTCTGAAATTATTTAAGGCAAAGTGGTAAATTTCTAATAAATAAGACATTGTTTGAATATGGAACCAAATACTCTTCAAGTAACTTATGCTCATTTGTGAGACTAATATTTTCAAGTAGCAACATTCTATATGTAAGTGTATGTATATTATCAGGATATGGTCACCTACGTAAAAATTTGAAACCAAATTTTTATTTTTTTTTAACAATTGCAGTTTAAAGGAAGGTGAACTTGTGTATGCCTTCTTTGATTTAGTGGTTTTCTATAGATAATCAGTATTATTAGTAGCTTTTAACAACATGCTGTCTTTTTATACTGGGACCTGAGAGACATATTGTTCTAGTGTCTGTGGATTAAATCTAAGTTTCAACGGCTACCCAGTAACTCTATCTTGCTATCTAGCTACATTGCTTTTAAATCTCTCCCCTAGCCATCCTATTTCCAACTTACTATTATAGACCACCACATCTCTTTCAAGGAATAGGGCTCTGTCCTCCTGTGTTGGATGATTTTCTTTTATTGTTCAGAAGCTTTTAGTTTTTGTGACAGTAGTTTAATTACTATATCTTTATTCAGTTCAATTCAGTACAGGAGTCATGTCAGTCATTACATGACATTACTATATCTTTATTCAGTTCAATTCAGTACAGTCAGTCATGTCCAACTCTTTGTGACCCCACGGACTGCAGCATGCCAGGCCTCCCTGTCCATCACCAACTCCCAGAGATTACTCAAACTCATGTCCGTTGAGTCGGTGATGCCATACAACCATCTCATCCTCTGTCGTCCCCTTCTCCTCTCGCCTTCAATCTTTCCCAACATCAGGGACATTTCAAATGAGTCAGCTCTTTGCATCAGATGGTCAAGGTATTGGAGTTTCAGCTTCAGCATTAGTCCTTCAAATGAACATTCAGGACTGATTTCTTTAAGTATGGACTGGTTGGATCTCCTTGCAGTCCAAGGGACTCTCAAGAGTCTTCTCCAACACCACAGTTCAAAAGCATCAATTCTTCGGCTCTCAGCTTTCTTCACAGTCCAACTCTCACATCCATACATGACCACTGAAAAAACCATAGCCTTGACTAGACGGACCTTTGTTGACAAAGTAATGTCTCTGCTTTTTAATATCCTGTCTAGGTTGGTAATAACTTTCCTTCTAAGGAGTAAGTGTCTTTTAATTTCATGGCTGCAGTCACCATCTGCAGTGATTTTGGAGCCCCCAAAAATAAAGTCTGACACTGTTTCCACTGTTTCCCCATCTATCTGCCATGAAGTGATGGGACCAGATGCCATAATCTTTCTTTTCTGAATGTCGAGCTTTAAGCCAACTTTTTCACTCTCCTCTTTCACTTTCATCAAGAGGCTCATTAGTTCCTCTTCACTTTCTGCCATAAGGGTGGTGTTATCTACATATCTGAGGTTATTGATATTTCTCCCGGCAATCTTGATTCCAGCTTGTGCTTCTTCCAGCCCAGCGTTTCTCATGAAGTACTCTGCATAATTTAAATAAGCAGGGTGACCATATAGAGCCTTGATGTACTCCTTTTCCTATTTGGAACCAATCTGTTATTTCCATGTACAGTTTTAACTGTTGCTTCCTGACCTGCATACAGATTTCTTAAGAGGCAGGTCAGGTGGTCTGGTATTCCCATCTCTTTCAGAATTTTCCAGTTTATTGTGATCCACACAGTCAAAGGCTTTGGCATAGTCAATAAAGCAGAAATAGATGTTTTTCTGGAACTCTCTTGCCTTTTTATGATCCAACGGATGTTGGCAAACTGATCTCTGGTTCCTCTGCCTTTTCTAAAACCAGCTTGAGCATCTGGAATTTCATGGTTCATGTATTGTTGAAGCCTGCCTTGGAGAATTTTGAGCATTACTTTGATAGCATGTGAGATGAGTGCAATTGTGTGGTAGTTTGAGCATTTTTTGGCATTGTCTTTCTTTGGGATTGAAATGAAAACTGAACTTTACCAGTCCTGTGGCCACTGCTGAGTTTTCCAAATTTGCTGACATATTGAGTGCAGCACTTT
>NW_011495084.1:7259593-7262329 GCF_000754665.1 Bison bison bison | reverse complement strand
GAAATGTTCCCTTGGTATCTCTAATTTTCTTGAAGAAATCTCTAGTCTTTCCCATTCTATTGTTTTTCTCTATTTCTTTGCACTGATCATTGAGGAAGGCTTTCTTATCTCTCCTTGCTATTCTTTGAAATTCTGCATTCAAATGGATATATCTTTCCTTTTCTCCTTTGTTACAGTTTCAATTAGGAAGTGTGATGCCTCCAGCTTTGTTCTGCTTTCTTAGGATTATTTTGGGGTCTCAAAGGCTTTGTAGTGTCCTACAAATTTTAGGGCCTTTTTTCTAAATCTGTGAAAACTGCCATTGGTGTTTTAACAGGGTTCACATTTGATTTATAGATCACTTTAAGTAATATGGACTTTTTAACAATATTAACTCTTCTGTTCCATTAATAAAGAATATCTTTCTATTTGTGTCTTCTTCAATTTCTTGCATCAGTATTCTGCCCTGCCTTTTAAAAATTGCCTCCTGGCAGCAAATGGGAGAAATTATGTGTCTTACTTCTTTTGTTTCTTTTTTTCTTAAGGATCATTGCTCTCTACTGCCAGTGTCTGAAAAAAAAAAAAAAAATCATCAACTGTTGATGAAATACAGTTCCTCCTGGAAAGTGGGGAAACTTTAGTTCTTTTCTTTCAGTTACTGATTTGGGGATCAGATGATGGTGCTGTGGTCACATCCAATTGTAGCAAATAGGTTTCTTATTTTCTTTCTTCTTTATTATCACAATATAATCATGAATTTATACTAATTCAGTATTTTACTATCAAAGTCATTTTTTGATCACTGTTTTTTCCCCAAGTTTTCTCAATATAAACCTTCTCAGGTTATTCTTCATGACCCCACTAACCTCTGAGATTCCTTGCTTCATGGAACAACAAAAGCCAAATATCAGAGTTCCTTCAGATATTTCAGTTTTCTTCTCAGTAAATTTGTTTGACATTGGTCTGATTTTTTTTTTTTTTTGCCATATGTATGTTTTATTTTCTTGAATATTCATTTGTTTTTTCCTGGAACCATCTAATTCTGTGTTTGCGGTGAGAGAGAACTTTGGGTAGATTACTATCTTTCTTAATCTTTTATTATGGTAGTTTAATGTTGTTTAATAAATGACATATATTTTGGTCTGTCTCTTGACCTCTAATTTGGGCTCCTCAGCCAGTTCTGCTTGTCCTTAATGTTATTGCTTTTATTTACATATAAATTGGACTTTGTGTTATTTTATTTTTCTCTTAGTTGTGCTGAGGGTATATACTACAGAAAGTTTATTTGTGCTTTGATTGTTTTGAATGAACTTTGGAGGATTATAAGTTGGAGGATTGGATATTAGAACTTAGGTGACTACCATTGTTCTTTAAGGACTTTACTTCTGTTTTTGTTAACTCTTGGAATTATATGACAAGGTTTTGGTGGTGTTGTTTTGTCTTATTTTGCATTAATGCAAAATGCACAAGTGTATTATCTTCAAAGATTTATATTTTCCACCTATACCAGTTGAAACTTCCCTTATTGTTCAGCAATAAAGAATCCACCTGCATTGCAGGAGACACAGAACACATGGGTTGGATCCCTGGGTTGGAAAAATCTTCTGGAGGAGGAAATGGCCACCAACTCCAGTATTCTTGCCTAGAAAATCCCATGGACAATGGAGACAGGTGAGCTACAGTCCATGGAGTCACAAACAGTCAGATATGACTGAACACACATACATGCAGTCATCAAAGAAGACAAACAATACTACTTGAAATATCATGTATGACCCACCTCATCATGTTATAGGGGCTTCCCAGGTGGTACTCTAGTAGTTAAGAACCCACCTGCCAGTGCAGGAGGCATGAGAGACGTGGGTTTGATCCCTGGGTCAGGAAGATCCCCTGGAAGAGGGCATGATAACCCACTCCAGTACTCTTGCCTGGAAAATCCAATGGACAGAGAAGCCTGACAGGCTTACAATCCATAGGGACACAAAGAGTCAGACCTGACTAGAGTGACTTAGCAGCCTCAGCAGTATCATATTATATATTTATGTATATTTTAAGTTAAATAGGTTTAATCAAAATTTTGCTTTCTGCCAAGAAAATTATATTTATATTTATTATGTTATTTTTATTTTGTGTAACAGATCAATGTCACAAGTTATTAATTGTCTATTGGCAACAATTATTTAAAATATCATAAGAAGCCTAATTAATAAACTGTATACCAATAGTAGTTAATAGAGCAGACTCTGATAATTCTAAGATTTGAAAGTTGGCATCATAGCTTATGGAGACACCTCAAGAAAGCTTTGTTTTTCTTAAATTGTAAAATTGGTCTAATAATAGTATTAAAGTTTTAGCATTGGTATGAAGATTCAATGAGCTACCTATGCAAAGCATATCACCCAGCACTTAGAAATATTTAATAAATATTAGTAGATATGCTTATTATCTCTATATATAATTATCTACATTTGAACTTTGCAAATGCAATTTGTGTCACATCATTTGCATTTTCTCTTTGTCTCAAAAGAGTAGAATTAGGATGGAATTCTTCTTGACTTAGCATTTATATTGAATTTAAAACATTTAACTTTCAGAAACATAATTATAAAGTATTATGTATTTTTTTATTTTATTTTCTTGAAAAAGAGTTTGCTGTTTATGCTTCTGTGTCCAGGAAATAAAATGTCTTTTATTTTCTGACAGACAATAGAGAATTTTGAAAATTAAAAGTAACATTTAAAAATATTTTTAATATAA
>NW_011495084.1:7256063-7259493 GCF_000754665.1 Bison bison bison | reverse complement strand
CAGTGTACCACCCCAAGCATCCATTATCATGATACATGTACTTTTAAAAATATGGAAATCTTAGAAAAGTAAAAAGAAGATTGAAAATTCCTGATCATTCTGCTACATTGAGATAATGACTGTTAACATCTTATAGATTGTTTCCAATTTGTTTTACAGACATCCCTGCTTTGCTATACCATAGTAAGACTTTGGCTCACAAATACAATTGTTTTATCTTTGAAAAGATTTTTAGAAGTATAATTGCTGAGTTAAGGGGAATAAAGGTATTTCATGCTATCGTCATCTTCCCAAATTGACATTTAGAAATATTGTGTCACTTGTGTGTGATTAGGTTCTAATACTTTGTCATTTCAAATTCAGATAAAAATCTTTTTGTGCTGTTATAACCCATTTTATTACTTAACCTTGCTCATAAGTCCCTTTGTATACCATCAAATGTGCATTTAAGGCTACATTGTGAATGGCTTCAATCTATTAACACTACAAATTATGGAAACATCTTCTCTACTTTCACTTGTTGGTTTTCATTCAAATTTGTGATGAAAACACCTTCATGTGTATACTCATGACAAAGCATGAGAAAAATCCATGGGCAATGTGGAGTTGTGGTTCTAAAAGCCCTGACACTTATGTTGAGAGCCTCTGGTGAGAGGAACCTGATTGGAGGGGAAGGCATGCACCAGGGTGGATAGCTGTGGGCCAGGATAGAAGTTCAGGCACAGGCTCCCAGGCCGAGTTTTCTCCAGTAATGCCTTGGCTTGAGGACTCAGGCCTGCTACAGAGTTGATGGGTTCTGAAAGCCTTGCTCCTAGCCAAGACTCAAGGCTGCATTCAGCTACTACCTCTATTCTTCATAGAACTAGACTCTGAGGCTGAAAGTCCCTCCCAAACACCTTTTCTGCAAGAATCTTCTCTCTCAATGTTGTCAAGACATCCCCAGGTTCAGAATATACACCTTTAACCTAGTCTCCCAACCAACCAAGGGTCCTGGATGATCCTTTATTTAAATAGGCTAGGTCTTAGTCGAGGCATGTGGAATCTAGTTCCCTGGCAAGGGATCAAACCCACACCTTCTGTATTGGGAGCATGGAGTTTCAACCACTGGACCACCAGGGAAGTCCTACAATGCTTTTATATTCATGTTAACAGATCTGAGTCCATATTTCAGCCCTCTCTGGAAACAGAACATGTAACATAAACTTTATACTAACCCATGGTATCCCCCAGGATGGGTCCTGAAACACCTCAATTCCACCTCTTCCTTCAGCCCAAACCCTTAGGGGTGTACACCCTCAGTGTTCTTGGAGCATCCTCCCCTGGACCTGAATCAGGCACATCCTAAAATACAGAGGGCGGCACCAGAGTTCTGTGCTGCAGCCATGAAATTAAAAGACACTTGCTCCTTGGAAGGAAAACTATGACAAACCTAGATAGTGTGTTAAAAAGCAGAGACATTACTTTGCCAAGAAATATTTGTATTGTCAAAGCTACAGTTTTGCCAGTAGTCATGTATGGATGTGAGAGTTGAACCATAAAAAAGGCTGAACACTGAAGAATTGATGCTTTCAAATTGTGGTGCTGGAGAAGATTCTTAGAAATCCCTTGGACTGCAAGGAGATAAAACCAGTCAATTCTAAAGGAAATCAACCTCAATATTCATTGAAAGGATTGATGCTAAAGCTCCAATACTTTGGTCACCTGATGGGATGAGCCGACTCGTTGAAAAAGACCCTGATGCTGGGAAAGATTGAAGGCAAAAGAAAAGGGAGCAGTGGAGGATGAGATGGTTAGATACTGTCACTTACTCAGTGGACATGAATTTGAGCCAACTCCAGGAGACAGTGGAGGACAGAGGACCCTGGCATTCTCTAGTCCATGGGGTCACAAAGAGTTGGACACGACTTAGCAACTGAACAACACCACCACCAGAGTTCTGAGACTGGCCACTGAATATAAAAAGATAAATCTTTCACCAGACCCTACTTCAAAACAGTCCTTCTCAGGCAACCCTGAGACTTCTGCCTCAGGCATCCACACTTACAAGCATTTATGCTAACAGATCCCAGCTACATCCAGACTCTGTACCCTGTAGGCAGCCCCTCCAGGTCCTTGGGGCCTGGCACCCTACCAGAGTATCATTCTCTTGAAATGAGCCACAGATGGAGAGTCTATAGTATTAATCTTGCTTCTTATCTTTGCTGGGCAAACTTAGGCCAGTTACTGCTGCAGTGAACATGAAAATGCATCTTATCCTACCCAAATCCAGGAAAAACAAAAATAACCTTTTACAAGCAGAATATTTTATCTGTAGATTGAGGACCACATTACAGTACACTTCAGATTATAGAATGAGACAACAGAATTAAAAGTGGTATGTGTGTATTTTCTTATTGGAAAAGATAAATGATGAGTCTATTGACACACTTTTGACACATAAATGCAAATTAGAAACTGACCCTATTCTAAAACTGACATCACAAACCAAAAGATGAGATGATTTAATATATGGTGTGGTATTAGGCCTACTCTGATGACCCAGACGGCAAAGAATCTGTCTGCAATGCAGGAGACTGGGGCTCAATCCCTGGGTAGAGAAACGGATGGCTACGCACTCCAGTATTCTAGCCTGGAGAATCCTAAGGACAGAGGAGCCTGGTGGGCTACAGTCCACGAATCACAAGAGCCGGACTTGACCGGGTGACTAACTGTTTATGCATTATTAATGTTTCATTTCTGTTCAGTCTCTCAGTTGTGTCTGATTCTTTGCAACCCCATAGACTGCAGCACATCAGGCTTCCCTGTCCATCACCAACTTCCAGAGATTGCTTAAACTCATGTCCATCAAATCAGTGATGCCATCCAACCATCTAATGCTCTGTCATCCCCTTCTCCTCCTGCCTTCCATTTTCCCAGAATCAAGGTCTTTTCCAGTGAGTTAGTTCTTCACATAAGTTAGCCAAAGTATTGCAGTTTCAACTTCAGCATCAGATCTTCCAATGAATATTCAGTACTGATATCCTTTAGGATTGAATGGTTTCATCTCCTTGCAAACCAAGGGACTTATAAGAGTCATCTCCAACACCACAGTTCAAAAGCATCAGTTCTTCAGTGCTCAGCTTTCTTTATAGTCTAACTCTCACATCCATACATGACTACTGGAAAAACCATAGCTTTGACTAGATGGAACTTTGTTGGCAAAGTAATGTCTCTGCTTTTTAAATGCTGTCTAGTCTGATCATAGCTTTCCTTCCAAGGAGCATTCGTCTTTTAATTTCATGGCTACAGTCACCATCTGCAGTGATTTTGGAGCCCCCCAAAATAAAGTCTGTCACTGTTTCCATTGTTTCCCCATCTATTTGCCATGGAGTGATGGGACCAGATGCTATGATCTTAGTTTTCTGAATGTTGAGTTTTAAGCCAGCTTTTC
>NW_011495084.1:7255520-7255963 GCF_000754665.1 Bison bison bison | reverse complement strand
ATACAGATTTCTCAAGAGGCAAGCAAGGTGCTCTGGTATTCCCATCTCTTTCAGAATTTTCCACAGTTTGTTGTGATCCACACAGTCAAAGGCTTTGGCATGGTCAATAAAGCTTAAGTGGATGTTTTTCTGGAACTATCTTGCTTTTTCAATGATCCAGCACAGATATTGGCATTTTGATCTCTGGTTACCCTGCCTTTTATAAATCCAGCTTGAACATCTGGAAGTTCACGATTCACATATTGCTGAAGCCTGGTTTGGAGAGTTTTGAGCATTACTTTGATAGCATGTGAGATGAGTGCAATTGTGCAGTAGTTTGAGCATTCTTTGGTATTGCCTTTCTTTGGGATTGAAATGAAAACTGACCTTTTCCAGTCCTGTGACCACTGCTGAGTTTTCCAAATTTGTTGGCATATTGAGTGCAGCACTTTAACATCATCTTT
>NW_011495084.1:7255065-7255420 GCF_000754665.1 Bison bison bison | reverse complement strand
TTAGTTCTTCACTTTCTGCCATAAGGGTGGTGTCATCTGCATATCTGAGATTATTGATATTTCTCCCAGAAATCTTGATTCCAGCTTGTGCTTTATCCAGCCTGGCATTTCACATGATGTAAAGTTCAGTTGGTTAATCATTTGCCTGCCAAGCAAGAGACATAGTTTTAATCCCTGCCTGGGGGAGATCCCCTGGAGAAGGAAATGGCAACCCACTCCAGTATTCTTGCCTAGCAATCCCATGGACAGAGGAGCCTGGTGAGCTACAGACCATGAGATCGTAAGAGTTGGACACTACTTAGCAACTAAACCACCACCACTCTGCATATAAGTTAAATATGCAGGGTGACAATAT
>NW_011495084.1:7254479-7254804 GCF_000754665.1 Bison bison bison | reverse complement strand
ACTGAAGTGGCTTGTCATTGCCTTCTCCAGTGGACCACTTTTTGTCAGAACTCTCCACCATAACCCATCTGTCTTGGGTGACCCTACATGGCATGCCTCATAGTTTCATTAATTCATTATTGTTTTCCAGTATCCAGTTTTTCTTACCTCCCCACCCCCTTGAAATTAGAGTGGTAATACTATTATTACTTTTGCCAGTGAACTGCTCAGCTCTACATATGGAAGAGATAAATTGTTTCACTTTCACCTCATAAGAGACACAAAGATAAATTCCAGGTGCACTAACAGAAGTCTGTCTATTAAAGCAAGCAAAAAAAAAAAAAAA
>NW_011495084.1:7253836-7254379 GCF_000754665.1 Bison bison bison | reverse complement strand
GTCCATGTGTAGAGTCTTCTCTTGTGTTGTTGGAAGAGGGTGTTTGCTATGACCAGTGCATTTTCTTGGCAAAAAAACTCTGTTAGCCTTTACTCTGCTTCATTTTGTACTCCAGAGCCACATTTGCCTGGTACTCCAGGTAGCTCTTAACTTCCTACTTTTGCATTCCAGTCCCCTATGATAAAAGGACATCTTTTGGGGGTGTTAGTTCTAGAAGATCTTGTAGGGTTACTGGTCGGGGCATAGACTTGGATTACTGTGATATTGGATGGTTTGCCTTGAAAACTAACAGAAATCATGCTGTAATTTTTGAGATTTCCCCCAAGTACTGCATTTTGAACTCTTTTTTTTGACTATGATATCCACTCCATTTCTTCTAAGGGATTTTTGCCCACAATTGTAAATATAATGGTCATCCGAATTAAATTCACCCATTCCAGTCCATTTTAGTTCACTGATTCCTAAAATGTCAACGTTCACTCTTGCCATCTCCTGTTTGACCACTTCTAATTTACTTTGATTCATGGACCTAACATTCCAGGT
>NW_011495084.1:7252874-7253736 GCF_000754665.1 Bison bison bison | reverse complement strand
ACATCATCTTTTAGGATTTGAAATAGCTCAACTGGAATTCCATCACCTCTACTAGTTTTGTTTGTAGTGATGCTTCCTAAGGCCCACTTGACTTTGCATTCCAGGATGTCTGGCTGTAGGTGAGTGATCACACCATCATGATTATCTGGGTCATGAAGATCTTTTTTGTATTGCTCTTCTGTGTATTCTTGCTACCTCTTCTTAATCTTCTGCTTCTATTAGGTCCATAACATTTCTGTCCTTTATTGAGCCCATCTTTGCATTAAATATTCCCTTGATATCTCTAATTTTCTTGAAGAGATCTCTAGCCTTTTCCATGCTATTGTTTTCCTCTATTTCTTTGCATTGATCACTGAAGAAGTCTTTGTTATCACTCCTTGATATTCTTTGGAACTCTGCATTCAGATGCTTATATCTTTCCTTTTCTCCTTTGCCTTTAGCTTCTCTTCCTTTCTCAGCTATTTGTAAGGCCTTCTCAGACAACCATTTTGGCTTTTTGCATTTATTTTTCTTGGGGATGGTCTTAATCACTGCCTCCTGTACAATGTCACAAACCTCCAACCATTGTTCTTCAGGGAATCTAATAACAGATGTAATCCCGTGAATCTGTCACTTGCACAGTATAATCATAAGGGATTTTATTTAGGTCATACCTGTATAGTCTAGTGGTTTTCCCTACTTTCTTCAATTTAAGTCTGAATTTGGCAGGAGTTCATTATCTGAGCCACAGTCAGCTCCCGGTCTTGTTTTTGCTGACTGTATAGAGCTTCTCCATCTTTGGCTGCAAAGAATATAATCAATCTGATTTTGTTGTTGACCATCTGGTGATGTCCATGTGTAGAGTCTTCTCTTGTGTTGTTGG
>NW_011495084.1:7245889-7252774 GCF_000754665.1 Bison bison bison | reverse complement strand
GAATAGTTGCCGGGGACCAGCCCCGGCTGATCCAGGGAATTCGAAGCGGGGACGGCATTGGCGAGGATCAGGAAACAACTGCTTAATTAAATGTTTATTAAGGATATAAAGAGTGGTGAAATAAGGCTAGCTCAGCGAAGAAATTCAGTGAAGAAAAGAGGCTGAATAAAATTCCAAAGCAGGGAATTTACGTCACCTATGAAGGCCGCAGGCGTCTTCCCGTTCTCCCGAAGGAGAGGAGACACTAAGGCCTCCCCGGGTCAGATCTTAGAAGCCCAGGCAAAATTAGTAGGCTTGATGAGCTTCCCTGCCTCAGAGGAAAAGTTCAGCTAGAAGGTGAAAGAAAGAACGACATGGGGAGACCAAATTCCGGTGAACAAAAGGACATACTTTATTTTCCAAAGTAGTTGTATACCTTAAGTTGTGCATAGAGGATAATGGGGGAAGGGGTAGAGTCATGCAAAGACAGCAGTTCCTGATCCTTATCGAAGTCAGGCTTTCAAACTTATCATATGCAGAAGTTTAGGTGATTTACATCATCTTCTGGCCAGGAAGCCTGTTAACATTTTAAGAAACTTATTTTTCTCTAAAGGTGATTATTCTAAAGTCAGGCGCCAGCCTCCAAAAAGCAATGGAGAAAGTTGCATTCCTATAGGGCAAAGGTGAGGTGGGCTCAATCAAGAAAAGAATTAACTCAAGGGTCCAAGATTACAAACATTGAGGCAACTGCTTACATTTCTATACACCCATTATATCAATCAATACACCGCCAAGGACACAGTAGATAAGGGATATGGAGACTTAGCAGCAAACATTGGCCCAACAAGTGAAAAACCCTTCACCAATACAATTTCTAATCAATCTTTTAACTACTCAAAGGAATCTGTGTTTAGACAGTTTAGAACATCTCCTGCCTCTCACAGTTGGGAGGCTCTGAACAATCACATGTTGCCGGAAAAAACCTATTCAGGCAGGCTAGAGGACTTCCAAAGGAGTTTGTAGGTTGAAACACTATCACACCCAGGAATTATTAACGAGCTGTAAGCTAACTCTTTTTTCAGAGAGAGGTAGTGGGGAACAGCCCCCTGTAAAGTCAGAGGTGTAGGTGAAAGCACAAAGCAGAAAGTAGGCAGACTCTGGTTTTGGGGGTAGATTGCTCGAGAATTTCCAGGGAGACTCCTGAGGCTTGATCCCGCCTTTGCGTATGTCAAGCCTCCTTCCTCATGACCTTTGCCAGGGGCGGAGCTCGCTCCCCACACATAGTGGCTCAGACGGTAAAGCATCTGCCTGCAATGCAGGAGACCTGGGTTCAATCCCTGGGTCGGGAAGATCCCCTGGAGAAGGAAATGGCAACCCACTCCAGTACTCTTGCCTGGAAAATTTCATGGACAGAGGAGCCTTTTAGGCTACGGCCCATGGGGTCGCAAAGAGTCGACATGACTGAGCGACTTCACTCACTCACTCATCTGACATCAAGATAGAGAAGGATTTTTTTTTTAAATATTATAAAAATATATATATGTGCATGTCTACACATATATTTATAGCTAAAAATCAAGAAAAAATAACTCTCAAGAAGAATATGGCCAAAGAAAATGGGCTTTCATTAACATTTCTTTCTCCCAATTCCTCATCTTCTTTTCTATAATTTTCAAAGATTCAGAAATGCTTTCTTACATTAATTCATGGAAGAGACATTGTTAGCTGGATGTATTCTAGACATTGTTGTAACAGTTGGGGTACAGCCCTTTTTCACCTCCTGAAGTTCGTTATGCCCATAAATACTTCATCCTAAAGCTGAACCCAAGAAGACATAGTATATAACTCAACAAGGCATAATTTCCAAAAATTGTTGTTTATGGACAAAATATGATTCACTAACCTTTTGATTATTCTAGGTTTTCTATATAATTTTTAAAAATATCAGTAATCTAAATGAATTTATAATTGTAGTGGATCACAAAATGTAGAAGAGTGAAATGGAAAATAATTAAGTTTCCACTAACCCTACCAACTCCAGTTTGGCTTTTTGTAGTCCATAAATCATTATAAACAATAGATTGAGCAAGGCAATGTTAATATGCCACTCCAGGATTTACACTGATTTCGCAAGAATTACTGGGAAAATAAACAAAGCAATTATAACTGAATTTTTGTGTAGACTCACCCCCAAAACTTTAACTTCCTCTGTGACTTCTCTTTCTTTCACTCAAATTTTCTCCCTATATTTCTTTTCAGTGGACCTACTCTGAGATCAGTATTAGCCCCAAACTTCTAGTGTCTTCTATTTTTATTACATTATAATATGGGGAGATAGATGTTACCTTAATGCTTGCTTTTCTTTTATTTTCATTCTTTCTCATCAGTTCAGTTTAGTCCCTCAGTCATGGCTGACTCTTTCTGACCCCATGGACTATGGCATGCCAGGCTTGCCTGTCCATCACCAACTCCTGGAGCTTGCTCAAACTCATGTCCATGGAGTCGGTGATGCCATCCAACCATCTCATCCTCTGTCGTCCCCTTCTTCTCCCGCCTTCAAACTTTCCCAGCATCAGGGTCTTTTCAAAGGAGTCAGTTCTTCATATCAGGGGGCTAAAATATTGGAGTTTCAGCTTCAACATCTGTCCTCCCAATGAATATTCAGGACTGATTTTCTTTAGGATGGACTGGTTTGATCTCCTTGCAGTCCAAGGGACTCTCAAGAGTCTTTTCCAATGCCACAGTTCAATAGCATCAATTCTTCTGAGCTCAGCTTTCTTTATAGTCCAACTCTCACATCCATACATGACTAATGGAAAAACCGTAGTTTTGACTAGATGGACCTTTGTTGGCAAAGTAATGTCTCTGTTTTTTAATATGCTGTCTAGGTTGGTCATAGCTTTTCTTCCAAGGAGGAAGTGTCTTTTAATTTCATGACTGCATTCACCATGTGCAGTGGGGACTATTATCTTCTTACATTATTGTTACCAATATTTATTTGTTCAGAAATAACTGTGCTTTTCACTTTTACTTACACTACATCAAGATAAACCACTGCATTATCTTTATGTTAATGTATTGATAAATTATGCCAACTTTTATTGTGAAAGTGTAAACAATTTTGGTTCAAATATTTGGAGAGTAAAATTTTATAAAGGCCTGTTGATTGATATGGTGAGGAAATATTTACATGCATAATTAATTGTTAGTAATTCTGTGCCTCTTTTCCACAGGAGAGAATGCTTAAATTTCACCAAGTGAAACATATTTTTGATATACTAGATAAAATGCGATGCCTGCGAAAACGTTCTACTGTCTCATTCTTGGGAGTTCTTGTCATTTTCCTTCTGTTTATGAACTTGTACATTGAAGATAGCTATGTTATGGTAAGTCTTGGAGGTTGATTACTTTTTGTTCAAAGTAAGGCCTAAGTCAAATGAGACAGTCCACTTGCAGCATAACTTCAGTCCCAGGATATTGAAATAGCCTTAGTCTGAGCAAAATTATAACATATATCTTTCCCATCTAGCTACTTTTTATATCAATTATATATTGTCAACATTATAATTGTTTTGGCTCATGGTGCAATGCTTTATTTAATGCTATATGCTATATTTAATGTAAATATGCACATCTAATTACAAATAAGTTAGCTATCATCCCTATCTGAATTAATTGTATGTCTGTGTGTGTGTGTGTGTCTGTGTGCTTAGTCTCTCAGTTGTGTCCAACTCTTTATGACCTCATAGACTCCTCTGTCCATGGGCTTCTCCAGGCAAGACTACTGGAATGAGTTGTCAGTTCCCTCTCCAGCGGATCTTCCTGACACAGGGATGGAACCCATATCTCCTGCATTGACAAGCAGATTCTTTAGCACTGAACCACCAGGAAAGCTCATAGTAGTATATCACATATTTATTGAAAAAAATACACTTATAAGTAGAACTGGGCAGAGTCACCTGTAAATAGACTAAACAAATTTTTATAGGTATTACTCCTTACTTTCTGTATTTTTCTATATTATCAAAAATTTTCAAATCCTATTGTCTAATTAATGATACTAAGTGTGCTATTTTGTTAAGAAGGAAAGCTTTATTAATGTGTGACGTCTCATTTGGATCTTGAATAGCTGTACATGACCACCATGTTTTACCCTTATAGTCACTGAAAAGTAATAAAGAATGTCAAGAACTAGAGATAAGAATGTGAAAACTATTCAGTAGTTTAAAAAAGATAAAATTAGTACGTTAGTAGACTTTGTCCCCCATGTCTGGCAGCATGCAGGTGTCTTAGTCCCCTATGCATGCATGCATGCTAAGGTTGCTTCAGTCTTGTCTGACTCTATGGCCCTACGGAGTATTCAGGCTCCTATGGCCATGGGATTCTCCAGGCAAGAATACTGGAATAGGTTTCCATGCCCTCCTCTAAGGCATCTTCCTGACCCAGGGATCAAACTCTTATCTCTTGCATCTCCTGCATTGGCAAGCAGGTTCTTTACCCCTAGAGCCACCTGAGAAGCCCCCAACCAGGGATCAAACCCATGCCCCCTACAATGGAAGTGTGGAATTTTAGCCTCTGAAGAAACTTACTAATGATATGCATTGGGACACCAAGGAAGTCCCTAATTTTATGGGTTGTTGTTGTGTTTTTTTTGGGGGGGATAGTTTTCTTTTTTTTGGCCACACCACACAATCATAGATACTTAGTTCCTGACCAGGGATCAAACCCATGCTTTCTACAATGGAAGCACAGAGATTTAACCACTGGGATGCCAGGGAAATTCCCTGAAGGAATTTTAAGTGAATTATTAAAGTGTACAAAAAGACACATTCTGACTAATTGTGAGAACTCAATATGTCTCTATTATTTATTTTTGTTATGATTGTCACATAATTCATGTCTAATGAGAATAATTATGGACATAATTTCTTATTTACTTTTTCCATCATAACTGATGTTAAAATATCTGAGAAAATTCTAATACTTGTGCAATGATTCCTGTTTACATATTTCAGAAAACCAAAGCCTTTGAACACACAGAGGACTGGAAAGTATTTTCTTTCATACAAGCATGCTGAAAACTTTCAATTAATATTTTAACTAGAGAGACAATTGACAACAACTTCAAAGATCATTTCCTAGTAAAATGTTTTATTTTATTAATTGAAAATGATTTAGTAACTACCAGTTACTTCTCAGATACTATTCTATATTCTACAGGCCAACCAAATGATCTTAGTTGGTACAGATTTTCTTAAGAGGTCTTCTGTAAAGCATCTTGCCTCCCTTAGCATTGTTCTTTGATGGTGAAATTCTGTCACATTCCTAGATCTTGACTCTGCCTATGTCTTTTACCTTCAGTTATAGGTTTAATCTTGTGAACTTTTACTTTCAAGTATAGGTTTAATTCTACCATCCTTAGTCAATTCACCATATTGAAGGTACCACAGTTAATAGAATTTGACTAGGCATGATCTAGTTAAAAATAGCAAACTGGAAAGACTTACAAATGATAATGCATTTTAGACTTTTTTAACCTGACTATTAGGTTTATGAAATTTAAGAACAATAGATCAAGACCTAGGTGATCCAGCTAATTTTTAATTAAGAGAATTGAAGATTGTAAATTAATTAGAGGAGCTCTTGATTAATGATTTAATTTTGTGATAAACATTTATTTCTTGCATCTCTGTGTACTGGTAAAGGTAAATCTCGTCTTGTAAATCAAAAACATGGTACTGGTAGGATGTTTGTTGCATTTAGTGATGATAGACTCTTTCAAGTGCAATTTCAATATTTAACTTTAAGTAGATAAAATATTATTATATGCAGCAAACATCTTTATGTCTTTTGGAAGAGAACCACTTCAAATTCACCATAAAATGTATAAGAAGTAATAGAGTACATACCCATGAGATCAAATGCTATTGCTCTATTTATACATTTCTGTCTAAACATCAGTCCTACCCACATTATTTAAAAGTGTGATTTAATGAAGCAGCTTTTACTAAAGAATACTTTTTCAATGAAATCTGGCTACATTAGCCATATACCACCAGGGAAGCCCATATATATCTAATCAGATTTACAAATCATCCCAGGTACAGAGAAGAGATTAATTACTTCTTAGCTTAAAAAAAACTGATTTTTTTTAATATTTACTTTATTAAGTAGAAATTTGTATTATTTAGAAAAAGTGAATTAAAATGGATGTTAAATATAAGCATCCCCCCATTTTGAAAATTTAGTGGTAATATTTTTATTAATTTAAATATTCACTCTTTACTAGAGGATGTTTTCTACCTAAATTACATTTTGAACTAAATTTTATCCCAAGGCTTAATATGTACAAACTTTTAAATATTCATTGTCATTCATGTACAATTACATTAAAATTGTTCTTCAGTTCAGTTGCTCATGTGTTAGTTCAATTCAGTTCACTGGCTCAGTCATGTCTGACTCATTGAGAGCCCATGAACCACAGCATGCCAGGCCTCCCTGTACATCACCAACTCTTGAAGTCCACCCAAACCCATGTCCATCGAGTCAGTGATGCCATCCAACCATCTCATCCTCTGTCGTCCCATTCTCCTCCTGCCCTCAATCTTTCCCAGCATCAGGATCTTTTCAAATGAGTCAGCTCTTTGCATGAGGTGCCCAAAGTATTGGAGTTTCAGCTTCAATAACAGTCCTTCCAATGAACACCCAGGACTGATCTCCTTTAGGATGGACTGGTTGGATCGCCTTGCAGTCCAAGGGACTCTCAAGAGTCTTCTCCAACACCATAGTTCAAAAGCATCAGTTCTTCAGCATTCAGCTTTCTTTACAGTCCAACTCTCACATCCATACATGACTACTGGAAAAACCATAGCCTTGACTAGACAGACCTTTGTTGACAAAATAATG
>NW_011495084.1:7234070-7245618 GCF_000754665.1 Bison bison bison | reverse complement strand
TGTACTCTGCATATAAGTTAAATAAGCAGGGTGACAATATACAGCCTTGACGTACTCCTTTTCCTATTTGGAACCAGTCTATTGTTCCATGTCCAGTTCTAACTGTTGCTTCCTGACCTGCATACAGGTTTCTCAAGAGGCAGGTCAGGTGGTCTGGTATTCCCATCTCTTTCAGAATTTTCCAGTTTATTGTAATCCACACAGTCAAAGCTTTGGCATAGTCAATAAAGCAAAACTGGATGTTTTTCTGGAAATCTCTTGCTTTTTCGATGATCCAGGAGATGTTGGCAATTTGGTCTCTGGTTCCTCTGCTTTTTCTAAAACCAGCTTGAACATCTCGAAGTTCATCGTTCACATATTATTGAAGCCTGGCTTGGAGAATTTTAAGCAATATGTTAGTATCCATAGAAAACTGGCCTCTTAGTTGTGGTATGAGGAACCTAGTTCCCTGATACAGGATTGAACTCCAGCCCCCTACACTGGGAGCACAGTCTTAACCACTGGACCACCAGGGAAATTCCTTGTTTTTCTTAAATCAGGAGGAAATTGTAGTTATAATTCAGAGAACTCAGATAAACAATTACAGTAATAAGGCCTCTAGGGTTATTTAGCACATGGATTCTATTCTTCTTGCTAGACAATCCATCAGTGGCCCAAAATCCTGGGTGTATAACAGCTTAGTGTATTGCTTACATGATAGAGGCATATGTGCCTTTCAGTAGGAAAGAAAGCCAAGTTCAGTGTAATAGACAAATTGTATTACAAGGCAAACTAAGTAGAAGAGACACTGCATGCCCAATCAACTTAGCCTCTCGGCTGTGAGCATCTTCAAAGTAGCCACTAGGGTATATATTTAGCCTGTAGCTAGTCCATTGAATTTCATTCCCATCCAGAAAATGATTGTCATAAAGCTTTGTCTTGTTACTGAAAAATACACTACAGCCTAGTAGCTATAGAAAGGAGGTATCCAGGGAGAGCCTGGCTGTTCAGGTAGATGCTTCTGGAAAGCAGCCAACAAGGCTGACTCAGGTGAAAGTTGCATTATTTATTTTACGCTGAAAAGTGTAAAGACTTGTTCTTGAGAATTTAATAAAGTGCTTTCATATGTCACATTTCATCTTATATTCTGTTATGTCCTTCAATCAGGATGAATGTACTCTATCTTATCACAGAAAAGGTCTGGATTTTTACGTGTTCAAGATAGAATTCTTAAAGAGATATTCAGTATCCTGCACTTCCTTTAGAATGTGACATCACATAAGAACAGAATGGTAAAATGAATTCAGTATTGTGACTACTGCCTGATTTTTATAAATATATTTTCTAGATCCTGTTAAATATGGACATCATATTTACTATTAAAGTAGCTAATGAAAAATTGAGTCTCCAGTTATCTTTTGAAAATCCTAAATTTGTTCATTTTAAAACTTTCATGATTTTTTTAGGTTTTCAAAAATACAAAGATGAAAATATTTATATGCAACTAATTTAAAATAATCAGAATTCAATGCATATTAATTAGTACATTTATACAACTAGCCTCCCAGGTTTAATGTCATGTATTTTAAAATTCTTTAACTTATAGATGGCAAACACATTATAAATCAGAATAAAGTATTTTTCTTTGTCCAAATTATCAAGGCAATATAAAATATTATACACTATTAAAAAGCAAATATAGGCTCATAAACATAATTCAATATACAGAAAAGATACACAGAATGCATATTCATTTATCAAGGACCAGATTGAAAGCTCTTGCTAGTCAATATTCACTATTTCAACTTTTATTCTAAGACAATTTCAGCCTGGCCATAGATTTAAAACTTTGAATTAGTCACCTTGTCCCTTGATATTTGAATCTGAAATAAAGCAGTAAATGTTTCAACTAAAGTAAAATTTGTATTTGATTTATTTCTAGTATTTTAGGATAATGTTTAATTGATTAAAGTTTTATTGACCAAAGTCCAATAGTATGAAGACCAAATCTATTTAATACATTCACTTTCTCTGTTGTCTCAAAGGCATTGCTCATACCTGACCTGCCAATCTTATACTGAATAGTCGAAATAGCCACAGAACTCACACAACACAATAGATACTTTGCCAGAAAAGAAAAAAAAATCTAATTAGGTTGTCCTAATATTCTACCAGTGATAATAAAACATATACAAAAGCCAAGCAGGTCATCATGTTGCTAGTAATATATAACTAATAGAGGCTTGTTCAAATGATTAGATAATCAAAACCTACAACTGAATTTATATCAGAGGGAGATAAAGGGAAGCAATTAATTGTTAGCAGGATATTTTTAAGCTGAATAGAAATATCTTCTTGAATATAAACCATCCTGAAGATTGTATGACATAATTCCATTATCAAATTGATACTAAAGTTTTTAAATATAAAAGATCTAAACTTCACTTTCATCAGGATACTCCCTCTTCCCCTCTACACTTACAAGCAACAAGCAAACATCGTGGGAAAGACCTTTACAAGGTCTAAAGACATTTCCTTGAACATTTGGTACTAATGTCTCCTAATCAAGATATCTTGAAGATATTTGTAAAATATACTATCATTTCAAAAAGACTATTGCTGTCCATTCTCAATAGGCTTCGATTATAGTGGCTACATAAATGACTAACACTTCTTGATAATAAGTTATTCAAACTCCAATCATTATGTTCACTATTGCATCCTTCTAATCATTCCTAAAATTTCAAAATCTTAGAAATAATGTGTGGTCTTTTATTTGACAACACTTGAAGAAGAGTAAGTAGTTTAATATGATTCAGATATGGGGAATCTAGTGAGAATTAGCTTTACATGAAACTGTAAAGATCGCTGTCAAGTTTGAAGATTCTTGTAAATAATGTGAATTTTAACATGAAAGGAGTAGGAGTTTTCAAATTTTTTTTTTTATCAAGAGAATGCCATTATTAATGTGTGCTTTAGAAAAGCAACTGTAGACATAAAATAAAAAGTGGAAAATAGTGAACAGAATCTAGATTTCAGGTGAAAAATAATTATCTACAGCTTCTAATGCCAGTCATTGATATTTATATAATACCCATATTAAAGACTCTTGAGAGTCCCTTGGACTGAAAGGAGATCAAACATAAAGGGAATCAACCTTGTATATTCATTGGAAGGACTGTTGCTACAACTGAAGTTCCAATACTTTGGCCACCTGATGCAAAGAGCCAACTCATTGGAAAAAGCCCTGCTGCTGCTGCTGCTGCTAAGTCTCTTCAATTGTGTCCGACTCTGTGCGACCCCGTAGATGGCAGCCCACCAGGCTTCCCCATCCATGAGATTTTCCAGGCAAGAGTACTGGAATGGGCTGCCATTTCCTTCTCCAGACACTGATGCTAGAAAAGATTGAAGGCAGGAGGAGAAGGGGACGACAGAGGATGAGATGAGTAGATGGTATCACAACACCAACTCAATGAACGTGAGTTTGAGCAAGCTCCGGGAGATGGTGAAGGACAGGGAAGCCTGGTGTCCTGCAGTCCACAGCATTGCAAAGAGTTGGACATGACTGAGTGACTGAACAACAATAACAACATATTGTATACCAGATATATATACCCATTATATACATATATATATATTATTATTGTGTAAGGAGAAAGTTTATTTAATTCATGACCATCTGTTATTTCTCTTTCTCCTTCTTGGCATTCAGGAAGGAGACAAACAGATTTTAAGGGAAACATCTACACATCAGCTGAGTCCAGAACACTACATGCATACTTTCAAAGATTTGTATAATTTCTCAGGAGCCCTCAATGTCACCTATCGCTACTTAGCTGTCATGCCTTTACAAAGAAAGCGTAAGTATACTTATATTTTTAAAATCAAGAACAATAAAATACTTTGTTTTAAAAGAATGATAACATGTTTCATTTGTATAACAATAAATTTATGGGCTTTACTAACATAAGATATATTTTGGGAAACATTGTGTTTCTTCACAAATTCAGTTATTCACCAATCCAATTTCATTAATAACAACACCAAAAAAAATTAAATGTCTAATTGTGACATGAAATTTTTAACAGTTTGCTATAGAATTCATGTAGGGAGACTAGGAAAAAGCAATTCACTTTAACTTTTTTAAGTTAGCTTTTAAAAATAATTATTCCCACAGTGATACATTTCCAAACATTGGTTTTATGACATGCCCACCAATTTGAAGTAGTGAAAATCATTGTATTTGTTTCCTAAGATGTCATAACGAACAATCACAAACTAGGTGGTTTGAAACAATGGAAATTGATTCTCTCACATTTCTGGAAGCCAGAATTCAGAAACCAGGATGCTGGCAGCACCAGACTCCATCTAGAGGAGAATCCTTCCTTGCCTCTTCCAGGTGTTGGTCACACTTGGCATCCCTTGGTTAGTTGTAGCAAAACTGCAATCACTGCCACTCTCCACATGGCCCTTCTTTGTCTCTCTGTGTCCTCTCCTGTTCTTATAAGGACATTAGTCCTTGAATTTACTGTCCAATCTAAATCCAATATGATTTCATCTGGAGATCTTTAACTAATTGCATCTTAAGATCACAGTCTGAAGTTCCAGGTAGACATGAAATTTTGGAGGCAATTATTCAATCCACTACAGGCACTTTGATCCAAGAAGTAACATACTACATTTCATGGATTTCAAGACATTGTAAATTATAGACAATATCATGATCTAATTGATGAACCACTAAGAAAGTACAAGCATCATCAAGTTTAAGTTGTAAGATGCTATCAGTTGTGATATACAACCTGAGTTTAAAATATTTCTGTGTGAAAAATATGTTTTAGAATCAGTGATACACAGTGATATCATGAACTTCTTAGTAGATGGTGTGGAGACCACAAAAATTGAGTTCCCTGTTAAGAAGCGTTTATGCAAGTGAGCTTGTGATCACCAGGTTGAGGAAAAAATGCAATAGTTTAGCTTTCTTTAGATCTTTTTTCTTCCATTTCAAATGTCTACTTCTCTTAAACTTCGTCCTAATTTCAAAGACTGCCAGCCACTATTTTTTAAAATCTCCATCTATTGCACCACCTTTGTTCACACATTACTAATCCCTTACAAATGTGTGCTGGCACATATACCAACTGCTGTATACTAAAGAGGCAATATAAAACAGAGAGTTTGTGTATGTTAGTCACTCAGTTGTGTCTGACTTTTTGAGACCCCATGGACTGTAGCCTTCCAGACTCCTCTGTCCATGGGACTCTCCAGGCAAGAATACTGGAGTGGTTTGCCATTTCCTTTTCCAACTGCTTTGTACTAAAGAGGTAATATAAAACAGAGAGTAAGAGCAGGCAAGAATATTGCAGTAACTTGCCATTTCCTCCTCCAGGGGATCTTCCTGACCCAGGGGTTGAACCAGTTACTCCTGTGTCTCCTGCATTGGCAGTCAGTCTTTACCACTGCGCCACCTGGGAAGCTTTTGCATATTTAGCACAATCCTTTAATCACAAAATGCTCTATATATGATCATTCACTTAGATGTACTTAATAGAGTAGAAGGCCTAAGGGGAAAAGAACTTTTTTTTCTTTTTTCTACGTTATTCAAAACCCAGTTTCACCTTTAATTTGTCTTCATTTTGGATTCTTTTGTTCAGGATTTCTTACAATTGGACTTTCATCAGTGAGACGAAAAAAAGGAAGCTATTTACTTGAAACAATCAAGTCAATTTTTGAGCAATCCAGCTACGAAGAATTGAAGGAACTTTCAGTGGTGGTTCATCTAGCTGACTTTAACTCATCCTGGCGTGAGGTCATGCTGCAAGATATTACACAGAAATTTGCCCACCATATTATTGCTGGAAGGTTAATGGTTATACATGCTTCAGAGGAATATTACCCAATCCTGAGTGGCCTTAAAAGAAATTACAATGATCCAGAAGATAGAGTCAGATTCCGTTCCAAGCAAAATGTAGATTATGCTTTTTTGCTCAACTTTTGTGCCAATATTTCATACTATTATGTAATGCTTGAAGATGATGTTCGTTGTTCAAAAAATTTCTTAACTGCCATCAAGAAAGTCATTGCATCCTTAGAAGGAACTTACTGGGTAACCCTTGAGTTCTCTAAACTTGGCTATATTGGAAAACTTTATCATTCTCATGATCTCCCACGTTTGGCACATTTTTTATTAATGTTTTATCAAGAAATGCCTTGTGATTGGCTATTGACTCATTTCCGGAGTCTGTTAGCTCAGAAAAATGTGATTCGTTTTAAACCATCTCTCTTTCAACACATGGGTTATTATTCATCATATAAAGGAACTGAGAATAAGTTGAAGGATGATGATTTTGAAGAGGAGCCATTTGACCTCCCAGATAACCCTCCTGCAAGTCTTTATACCAACATGAGTGTTTTTGAAAATTATGATGCAAGCAAAGCCTACAGTAGTGTTGATGACTACTTCTGGGGGAAACCACCTTCAACAGGAGATGTCTTTGTGATTATATTTGAAAAACCAATTGTAATAAAAAGAATTAAAGTGAATACTGGAACAGAAGATCGACAAAATGATATTTTGCATCATGGAGCTCTAGATGTTGGGGGGAATATTAGATATTTTAAACAAAATAGACAATGTGTTACTTACATTAAACTAGGAGAATTCAGAAATGGAAACTTTGAAGTATCTGATGTAAATCAAAAAATTCCATTTGATATCCATTGTATGAGGATATATGTTACCAAAACACAAAAGGAATGGCTGATTATTAGGAGTATTAGCATTTGGACTTCTTAGCCAATTAAATCAATATGTCCAGTTACTAAAGCAGGTCTTCCTGTTTCCTGCTTTGCTACTTCCTCTTTTGCTCCCTTTGTCCTTTAGAGGGAAAGCAATGGATTGGATATTTAAAAAGTCAGTCATTGTGGCAGTTCTGATCTGCTCATTGTCAGCATACTTTTACTCTTATACACACATTTATTTTAACTTTTGAAGCTGAGAATCAGTTCATAGTTAATAATACTTTTGTTTATATTTTAATGTTACTTTCAAATTTTCACCTGCATGTCAAAATGGTGACATGAAGGATTTAAAATGAGAAAATGTGGTTTGTTCAATGGTGAATCTTGAAAGATAGTTCCCACTGTATGCACTTATTCAAGAATTTATTTCATTATATCATCAGATTATTAAGCATCTCTGTGACTATGCAGTTGGTTAGAATGATAATCTGTCTTGTTTTTCTTGTAAACTTAGGTTTCCATAGACTTCTGTACATCTACAATGAATACCTCCTCATAGAAGTGATGTCTTTACAACAGAACTTTGTGTGTCTCTGAGGTGATGAAAAGAAGAAAAAAAAAAACTTAAAAATATCTTCCCCTGATTATTTATATAGGAGGGGAAATTGTTCAATGTATAAAAATTTGAACACCTACTGTCAATAAATTTTCTGTGGGAAGCAGTCTTTTTCCAGATTCCCTTTTGCGAAAATAAAGGTTATGCTCAGTATTTTCAGGTTCCACTGGGTACCTGCATTTAATAGGAAAAAAATAGAGAAGGCTTATGGTTAGTCCATTCCTAGTGAACATTTTCAGTATATGCAGAAAATTTTTGAAATTGATTTTATATGTTTGTATTAAAATTCATATGCTTAAAATCCTTGTGATTTATCATATACTTTTTTGGAGTTCAAATGGACATTTTATGAAGTAAGAACATAAGAAACAGAAATCAGTCATTTTTTCTACACGCATAGCTACTCCAAGATGAGAGATCAAATGTTTTAATACCCAGACTATGTTCTTTCTCTTATGTAAAGATTGGTCTTCACATAATTTATGATTTTGTTTCTCTGGTACATGAGTCTCAGTTAAAAAGTTATTCTATCTGAAAATAGCTTGCATAATTTTTCCATAAGTCATGTTGTCATTCTGTAAAATAATCCTAAAGTGTCCTAAATGATAGTCTTGTGATATATGCACCCAAATGGTAAGCAAACTTGTCTAAATTTTACTGTGAGGGACTTCACTATAGTGTCTACACCATAGAGTCATTAAAGCAATTCAGGACACCTACAATAGTGCATCCTAAAATCATTGTTTTTTCAGAATGTCTTGAGCTTGTCTCATCCTTTTCTTTTTTGACAAACAGCAAAGATGAAGTGATTTATTGTTTATTGTTGTTCAGTCGTTAAGTTGTATCCAACTCTTTGTGACCCCCATGGACTGCAGCACACCAGGCTTCCATGTCCTTCACAATCTTTCCCAGAGTTAACTCAAACTCATGAAGACAAATAAATATACTATTATATAGATCAATGTGCAACATATACAATATGGAGAGATAGATGAAATACCAGACTTGGGATAATGAAAAGACATAAAGAATTCCTCTTGTTCTTCTTTCCACCCTGAAACAAAATTCTTAGGAATCACTTGGATGATAGAGTCCAAGAAAAGACTGGAAAATATTTTATTAATTCTATTCAAATAAATTAAATTAGAAACTCAGATAAAATTATTGAGAATTTTTTTATTGATACAATAGCTAATGTGTACTTTCTTTGCACACAGTTGCTACAGTATTTGAGAAAACAATGAATGTATAATATTCTGTGGCACATTTAAGTGTCAAAGTTATAACAAAAATACTGCCACTAAACTGCCAAGGAGGAGACGTAAGAGAATCAGGTTGGATCCTTGGGTCATGAAGATCCCCTGGAGAAGGAAATGGCAGCCCACTCTAGTATTCCTGCCTAGAGAATTCCATGGACTGAGGAGCTGGGTGGGCTATGGTCCATAGAGTCACAAAGAGTAGGACACTACTGAAGAGACTTAACACACACGCCTGCCACTAAACTATTACTTTTATTTTGATTTGGAGGATGCTTGCCAGTACTTAAAGATACTCCATATTCTTGACTTTTCTCTCTTTTATTACCTGGCTAACTATATAGTATTCTACACATATCTTAGAAGTTAGAAATAATCTTTTTTTCCTGCACTTTCAAGGATAAAAGGTACACAACAGGGACATAAAATACCAAGACCTAGGTAGACTCCATGAGGTGAGTTGTTAACTTTTACATATTCTTCTGAGTGTTCACAAAGGCCAACCATTGACATTAAATTCTGGAAAATACCTCAAGAAACATTAATGAAATGGAGTTTTGCTGGAAAATTACAAATGCAAATGTGAACTACTGAGGTCACATTTCATCTTAAATTTGAGCTTTTCATTACTAAAACTGGGATTGCCTAAACTGATCAACCACCTAAGAATGTCTCTGTTTTCATTACAGGTTGACCGTAGGTCAACTTTCTAAGGAAAAGACTTTGACAAAGAAAGCTTCTCCATTATGGATCAGTGGTACAAATAACCTTTTTCTTTCAAAAAATATCTGACCAAACGTTCTTTATCTTTACATGGTTCAAGGTGTAATCCTATGTTTTAAAATGAATAAGACTCCAGTAATCTTGTCTCAGAAACACAAAGCAAGAAAGGGAAGTTTAATTATATTCTGTTATTAAGCATTATGTGATGTCTCTCTTTGCAGTAATTTTAAAAACACTTACATCAAATTCTTTTTGCAAATGTCCATTGAAAAAGACTGGAATGTGACATGAATTATTGAGTTATTTAATTGCTATAAAATAAGATACTGACAGGTTTCAAGCACAAAATATGGTATGACCATAAAAAAAATCTTGATTTATATACTTTAAACTGACTTAAACATTACTTATGCTTAAAATTCTTAAGAGAGTCTTTTCAGTATTTATGAAAATCAAAGAAAAGCATCTTGTTAA
Organism: Bison bison bison; assembly: GCF_000754665.1. Lineage (NCBI taxonomy): Eukaryota > Metazoa > Chordata > Mammalia > Artiodactyla > Bovidae > Bison > Bison bison. Next base: position 7,235,829 of record NW_011495084.1, on the reverse strand, counting down.
AGCACAATACAAATTGGAGATAAACATTTTTAGAAAACACATATTTTAACAGCAATAATAAAGGTGGATATAAAAAATACATAAAACTTGTAATGCAAGCACTTTTACATTCTCATTGAAAAGTGGTAACCTTGTGCAATTTATAAATCAGATGTTTTCCAATTATAAAATATAATTTGGAAACCAATATGTCATTTAGAACTATTTCTGTCATACAGATGCACTTATGACACTGGAACATTCCATTTCTTACTGAGCAATATTCTTTGGGAATTTTTATAAAGCTATCATAGCAAAACTGTACAATAATGGTATATAAATGAAACAAACATGAAATATAAAATATAGCAGGGAAAGCATTTGTTCTTCTAGATGTTCATATGACATATGACTTAATATTTGTCAGCTTGCAACATGCCCTTTAGAACATGGCACCTAGAATTAACATTGCAAACACTACTTGCAATCTCCTCCTACAGTTGAACATAATAATGTAATTCTCTACATTTGCCTTATCAATATATCCACTAATTCAACACTGTTATCTTTTTATCACCATACTACTGACTAATAGAGTCCACACTCAAACTTTATGATATTTGTTACATAATCTACTGATAAAAAATAATTTGCCATTTTGTACATGTTCAACTGATTCTCTGAAGATTTCTTTTAAGATTTAATACTAATTTCAAAAGAATCTCATGTTGTTTCTTCTGGCCATGATCCCATACGTTTCTGCTCTTGATTCTGTCATTCAGTATTTTAACATAATTTCTCAAATGTATGCTACCACAAATTTAATATGTGTCTTTTGTCCTCATAGGAGATACAGTGGAAGATTTGTGGAGATCTGAGTTGGACACCCAGTTTTGCAATTACTAACTTCTAGATATGAAAAAAGTTGTTTAATTTCTTTGAAATTCAGTTCCCTCATCTGTGAAATTGGAATAATTTTACCTTGTAGGATGTTAGAGCTGGTGATCAGATAATGTAAACTCATCAAGAAACTTATGTTTCCTTTTCTTTTAGCCATGTTATATAAGTGTAAAAGGATTTGGTCCTTCTACACTCTACCATAGGCCTTCACTCTGATCAATAGGAATCATAAACTTCACTGCCCATTAGAAATGTTCCACCTTTTTTATATCATGTCCAAAAGAATGTCATGTAGGATTATGTAAATGCATTCCAAAAATCAAAATATATTTCTGTCATTCTAATCTATGATTTTAGAGGTCTTATTCAAAATTTGTAACATCTGTTCATAACATTTCCACTGTAAATATTAATGACCATTGCTTTTTTAAGAAACCTAAATTAATTTACTTTGAAAAATAAAAAAAGGCTTTTTACATTTCTAAAATTATTCTCAGAATCTTTATTAAGCTCATAGAACCATGGTTTTCAAAAAAAAAAAAAATTAATGCTGACTTCCTGTTCTCTGGCTTATTTTCCATTGCTGGCAAAAGTGACCAGTGTACTGACATAAATTACACAGGTAGTGATGTTCAAACTTAGAACACAGGTGGCTTATCTCCTTGACTACTCTGAGTTTCTGTGCTTGTATTTCTACTGCTTTGAATTTCTTCTCTATTTATTTCAGAATTCTTCTTTTTTTAATTAATTTATTTTAATTGGAGGCTAATTACTTTATAATATTGTAGTGGTTTTTGCCATATTGACATGAATCAGCCATAGGTATATATGTGTTCCCCATCCTGAACACCCCTCCCACCACCCTCCCCACCCCATCCTT
>NW_011495084.1:7231436-7233970 GCF_000754665.1 Bison bison bison | reverse complement strand
AAAATCACTGCAGATGGTGACTGCAGCCATGAAATTAAAAGACACTCCTTGGAAGGAAAGTTATGACCAACCTAGATAGTATATTAAAAAGCAGGGATATTACTTTGTCAACAAAGGTCCATCTAGTCAAGGCTATGGTCTTTCCAGTGGTCATGTATGGATGTGAGAGTTGGACTGTGAAGAAGGCTGAGCGCTGAAGAATTGATGCTTTTGAACTGTGGTGTTGAAGGAGACTCTTGAGAGTCCCTTGGACTGCACGCAGATCCAACCAATCCATCCTAAAGGAGATCAGTCCTGGGTGTTCACTGGAAGGACTGATGCTGAGGCTGAAACTCCAATACTTTGGCCACCTCATGCGAAGAGTTGACTCATTGGAAAAGACCCTGATGCTGGGAGGGATTGGGTGCAGGAGAAGAAGGGAACGACAGAGGATGAGATGGCTGGATGGTATCACCAACTCGATGCACATGGGTTTGGGTGGACTCCAGGAGTTGGTGATGGACAGGGAAGCCTGGCGTGCTGCAATTCATGAGGTCACAAAGAGTCGAGCACGACTGAGCAACTGAACTGAACTGAACTGATGGCAGTTCTAGTTCCACTTTTTAAAGGAATCTCCACACTGTTCTCCATAGTGGCTATACTAGTTTGCATTCCCACCAACAGTGTAAGAGGGTTCCCTTTTCTCCACTCTCTCCAACATATATTGTTTGTAGACTTTTTGATAGCAGCCATTCTGACCAGTGTAAGATATTGCCACATTGTGTGTTTTTTTTTTAATTAATTTTATTTTATTTTTAAACTTTACATAATTGTATTAGTTTTGCAAAATATCAAAATGAATCCACCACAGGTATACATGTGTTCCCCATCGCATTGTGGTTTTGATGTGCATTTCTCTGCTAATGAGTGATGTTGAGCATCTTTTCATCTGTTTGTTAGCCATCTGATTTGGAGAAATACCTCTTAGTTCTTTGGCCCATTTTTTGATTGGGTCGTTTATTTTTCTGGAATTGAACTACAGGAACTGCTTATATATTTTTGAGATTCTTTGTCATTTGCTTCATTTGCTATTATTTTCTCCCATTCTAAAGACTGTCTTTTCACCTTGTTTATAGTTTCCTTCATTGTGCAAAAGCTTTTAGTTTTAATTAGGTCCCTTTTTTTTTTTTTTGCTATTATTTCCATTACTCTGGGAGGTGGGTCAGAGAGGATCCTGCTGTGATTTATGTCAGAGGGTGTTTTGCCTATGTTTTCTTCTAGTAGTTTTATAGTTTCTGGTCTTACATTAAGGTCTTTAATCCATTTTGCGTTTATTCTTGTTTTTGGTGTTAGAAAGTGTTCTAGTTACATTCTTTTACAAGTGGTCGACCAGTTTTCCAAGCATCACTTGTTAAAGAGATTGTCTTTTCTCCGTTGTATATTCTTGCCTCCTTTGTCAAAGATAAGGTGTCCATAGGTTCGTTGTTTTGCCTCTGGGCTTTCTATTTTGTTCCACTGATGTATATTTCTGTCTTTGTGACAGTACAATACAATCTTGATGATTGTAGCATTGCAAGTATACTCTGAAGTCAGGCAGGTTGATTCCTCCTGTTCCATCCTTCTTTCTCAAGATTGCTTTGGCTATTTGAGTTTTTTTTTTTTTTTTTTTGTATTTCCATACAAATTGTGAAATTATTTGTTCTAGTTCTGTGAAAAATACCATTGGTAGCTTGATGGGGGTTGCATTGAGTCTATAGATTGCTTTGGGTAGCATACTCATTTTCACTATATTGATTCTTCTGATTCATGAACATGGTATATTTCTCCAGCCATTTGTGTCATCTTTGTTTCTTTCATCAGTGTTTTGCAGTTTTCTATAAATAGGTCTTTTGTTTCTATACATAGATTTATTCCTAAGTGTTTTATTGTTTTCATTGCAATGGTGAATGGAATTGTTTCCTTAATTTCTCTTTCTGTTTTCTCATTATTAGTGTATAGGAATGCAAGGGATTTCTGTGTGTTAATTTTATATCCTGCAACTTTACTATATTAATTGATTAGCTCTAGTAATTTTCTGGTGGTGTGTTTAGGATTTTCTATGTAGAGGATCATGTCATCTGCAAACAGTGAGAGTTTTACTTCTTTTCCAATCTGGATTCCTTTTATTTCTTTTTCTTCTCTAATTGCTGTGGCTAAAACTCCCAAAACTAAATTGAATAGTGGTGAGAATGGGCACCCTTGTCTTGTTCCTGAGTTTAGGGGAAATGCTTTCAATTTTTCACCACTGAGGATAATGTTTGCTGTTGGTTTATCATATATTGAGGTATGTTCCTTCTATGCCTGCTTTCTGGAGGGTTTCTATCATAAATAGATGTTGAATTTTGTCAAAGGCTTTCTTTGCATCTATTGAGATAATCATATGGTTTTTATCTTTCAATTTGTTAATGTGGTGTATCACATTGATTGATTTGTGGATATTGAAGAATCCTTGCATCCCTGAGATAAAGCCCACTTGATCATGATGTATGATCATTTTAATATGTTGTTGGATTCTG
>NW_011495084.1:7230268-7231336 GCF_000754665.1 Bison bison bison | reverse complement strand
CCCCACCCCATCCTTTAGGGTCGTCCCAGTGCACCAGTCTTGAGCACCTTGTCTAATGCATCGAACCTGGTACTGTGACCTATTTCACATATGGTAATATGCATGTTTCAATGCTATCTCTCAAATCAGCCCACCCTTGCCTTCTTCCACAGAGTCCAAAAGTCTGTTCTTTATATCTGTGTCTCTCTCTGTTTCGCATATAGGGTCATCATTGCCATCTTTCTAAACTCCATATATATGCATTAATATAATGTATTGGTGTTTCTCTTTCTGGCTTATTTCACTCTGTAAACTAGGCTCCAGTTTCATGTACCTTATTAGAATTGATTTAAATCCATTCTTTTTAATAGCTGAGTAATATTCCGTTGTGTATATGTACCACCGCTTTCTTATCCATTCGTCTGATGATGGACATCTAAGTTTCTTCCATATCCTAGCTATTATAAACGTTGCTGCAATGAACATTGGGGTACACGTGTCTCTTTCAATTCTGGTTTCCTTGGTGTGTATGCCCAGCAGTGGGATTGCTAAGTCGTATGGCAGTGGCCACAGGACTGGAAAAGGTCAGTTTTCATTCCAGTCCCAAAGAAAGGCAATGCCAAAGAATGCTCAAACTACTGCTCAATTGCACTCATCTCACACACTAGTAAAGTAATGCTCAAAATTCTCCAAGCCAGGCTTCAGCAATACATGCACCGTGAACTTCCTGATGTTCAAGCTGGTTTTAGAAAAGGCAGAGGAACCAGAGATCAAATTGCCAACATCTGCTGGATCATGGAAAATGCAAGAGAGTTCTAGAAAAACAGCTATTTCTGCTTTATTGACTATGCCAAAGCCTTTGACTGTGTGGACCACAATAAACTGTGGAAATTCTGAAAGAGATGGGAATATCAGACCACCTGACCTGCCTCTTGAGAAATCTATATGCAGATCAGGAAGCAACAGTTAGAACTGGACATGGAACAACAAACTGGATCCAAATAGAAAAAGGAGTATGTCAAGGCTGTATATTGTCACCCTGCTTATTTAACTTATATGCAGAGTACATCATGAGAAACTCTGGGCTGG
>NW_011495084.1:7227838-7230168 GCF_000754665.1 Bison bison bison | reverse complement strand
CAGCCCCAAGCGTCCAGTATCGTGCATCGAACCTGGACTGGCATCTCATTTCATACATGATATTTTACATGTTTCAATGTTATTTTCCCAAATCTTCCCACCCTCTCCCTCTCCCACAGAGTCCATAATACTGTTCGATACATCAGTGTCTCTTTTGCTGTCTCGTACACAGGGTTATTGTTACCATCTTTCTAAATTCTATATATATGCGTTAGTATACTGTATTGGTGTTTTTCCTTCTGGCTTACTTCACTCTGTATAATAGGCTCCAGTTTCATCCACCTCATTAGAACTGATTCAAATGCCCTGAAGAGTTTCTATTGAAAGATCAGCTGTTATCCTTATGGGAACCCCCTTGTGTGTTATTTGTTGCTTTTCCCTTGATGCTTTTAATATTTGCTCTTTGTGTTTGATCTTCATTAAATTGATTAATATGTGTCTTGGGGTGTTTTGCCTTGGGTTTATCCTGTTTGGGACTCTCTGGGTTTCTTGGATTTGGGTGGCTATTTCCTTCCCCATTTTAGGGAAGTTTTCAAGTATTATCTCCTCAAGTATTTTTTCATGGCCTTTCTTTTTGTCTTCTTCTTCTGGTACTCCTATGATTCATATGTTGGAGCATTTAACATTGTCCCAGAGATCTCTGAGGTTGTCCTCATTTCTTTTCATTCTTTTTTCTTTTTTCCTCTCTGCTTCATTTATTTCCACCATTCTATCTTCCACCTCACTTATCCTATCTTCTGCCATAGTTATTCTACTGTTGGTTCCCTCCAGATTGCTTTTGATCTCAGTTATTGCATTATTCATTATTGATTGACTCTTTTATTTCTTCTAGGTCCTTGTTAAACATTTCTTGCATCTTCTCAATCCTTGTCTCTAGTCTTTTTATCTGTAACTCCATTTTGTTTTCAAGATTTTGGATCATCTTTACTATCATTATTCTGAATTATTTTTCAGGTAGACTTCCTATCTCCTCCTCTTTTGTTTGTTTTGTTGGGCATTTATCATGTTCCTTTACCTGCTGAGTATTTCTCTGCCTTTTCATTTTGTTTAGATTGCTGTGCTTGGCATAGCCTTTCTGTATGCTGGAAGTTTGTGGTTCTTCTTTATTGTGAAGGTTGCTCTCTGTGGGTGGGGTTGGACGAGTGGCTTGTCAAGGTTTCCTGGTTAGGGAAGCTTGCCTTGGTGTTCTGGTGGGTGGGGCTGGATCTCTTCTCTCTGGAGTGCAATGAAGTGTCCAGTAGTGAATTTTGAGGTGTCTATGGGTTTGCCGTGACTTTTGGCAGACTGTATTTCAATGCTCAGGGCTATGTTCCTGCATTGCTGGAGAATTAGTAGGGTATGTCTTGCTCTGGAACTTGTTGGCTCTTGGGTGAAGCCTGGTTTCAGGCTAGGTATGGAGGCTTTTGGATGAGCTCTTGTCGATTTATGTTCCCTGAAGTCAGTTTTCTGGTCTTCTCAAGTTTTGGATTTAAGCTTCCTGCCACTGGCTTTCAGTCTTATTCTTACAGTGGCCTCAAGACTTCTCCATCTATACAGCACAGATGATAAAACATCTAGGTTAATGGTGAAAAGATTCTCCACAGGGAGGGACACCCAGAAAGAGTCACAAAGTTACATGGAGAAGAGAAGAGGGAGGAAGGAGATAAAGGAGACCAGGAGGAGAAGAGGGGGAATCAAAAGGGGAGAGAGCAATCTAGCCAGTAAGCAGTTCCCTAAGTGTTCTCCAGAGCCCAGAACACCCAGAGAGATTTACAGAGTTAAGTAGAGAAGTGAAGGGGGAGGGAGGAGATAGAGGCCTATCCCCCCACCAGAGGAAGAGAGACAGGCTGGTGACAGCCAGAGCCGGAAGGCCGGAGCAATCTCGGCCCCAGAGATGGCATCCTCCACCAAACTGTGAGCTGGCTCCCAGTTCCTAACCAACCATCTGGGATCCTAGATGGTTGAAATCTGCCAGGAGGGTTGCAGCCAGAAACCAGCACCCCAGAGGAGACACACAGCACACCTGAGATGGTGCTCTTGTGGTGCACCCAGGAAACTGAGCGGCTGGGACAGGGGAGATGATTAAGACGCGCAGCCCATCTGGGACAATGCACTCACCAAGCACCTGGTCGCGTGAGCTGCTCGGACCTGGGAAGGGCACAAAATGCATGCCCATCCAAGTCTGAGCCTTTGTGGGTACCTGAGAACCTGAACCAGAGCAGCTTAGACCTGGGAAGTGCACAAAACCTAGAGCCCACCTTGGACAGTTCCCCTGCAGAGGGATCTGGAGCCTGAGTAGTGTAGACCAGGAAAGCACATGTGCCACGAGCTGAGACAAACCCGGTGTGGTC
>NW_011495084.1:7225540-7227738 GCF_000754665.1 Bison bison bison | reverse complement strand
TTTCTATCATAAATAGATGTTGAATTTTGTCAAAGGCTTTCTTTGCATCTATTGAGATAATCATATGGTTTTTATCTTTCAATTTGTTAATGTGGTGTATCACATTGATTGATTTGTGGATATTGAAGAATCCTTGCATCCCTGAGATAAAGCCCACTTGATCATGATGTATGATCATTTTAATATGTTGTTGGATTCTGTTTGCTAAAATTTTGTTAAGGATTTTTGCATCTATGTTCATCAGGATATTGGCCTGTAGTTTTCTCTTTCTGGCAACTTTGTCTGGTTTTACTATTAGGGTGATGGTGGCCTTCATAGAATGAGTTTGGCAGTTTACCTTCATCTGCAATTTTCTGGAAGAGTTTGAGTAGCATAGGTGTTAGCTCTTCTCTAAATGTTTGATAGAATTTACCTGTGAAGCCATCTGATCCTGGGCTTTTGTTTGCTGGAATATTTTTTTAATTACAGTTCAATTTCTGTGCTTGTGATGGGTCTGTTAAGACTTTCTATTTCTTTCTGGTTCAGTTTTGGAAGGTTATACTTCTCTAAGAACTCATCCATTTCTTCCAAGTTGTCCATTTTATTGTCATATGGTTGCTGATAGTAGTCTCTTATGATCCTTTGTATTTCTGTGTTGTCTATTGTGATTTCTCCATTTCCATATCTAATTTTGTTGATCTGATTCTTCTCCCTTTTTTTCTTGATGAGTCTGGCTAATGGTTTGCCTATTTTATTTATCTTCTCAAAGAACTAGCTTTTAGTTTTGTTGATTTTTGCTTTAGTCCCCTTTGTTTCTTTTTCATTTATTTCTGCCCTAATTTTTATGATTTCTTTCTTTCAACTAACCCTGGGGTTCTTCATTTTTTCTTTCTTTTTCTAGTTGCTTTACATGTAAAGTTAGGTTATTTATTTGATTTTTCTCTTGTTTCTTGAGGCAAACTTGTATTGCTATGAACTTCCCCTTAGCACTGCTTTTGCTGAATCCTGTAGGTTTGGGGTTGTCGTATTTTCATTAATTTCTATTCATATTTTGTTTTCCTTTTTTATTTCTTCTGTGATTTGTTGGTTATTCAGAAATGTGTTGTTTAGCCTCCACACATTTGTATTTTTAATAGTTTTTTACCACAGTTGACATCTAATCTTACCACATTGTGATCAAAAAACAAGTTTGAAATTATTTCAATTTTTTTGAATTTACCAAGACTAGATTTATGGCCCAGGATGTGATCTATCCTGGAGAATGTTCCGTGTGCACTTGAGGAAAAGGTGAAATTCATTTTTTTGGGGTGAAATGTCCTATAGATAGCCATTAGGCCTAACTGGTCCACTGTATCATTTAAAGTTTGTGTTTAGTTTCTAATTTTCTGTTTAGTTGATCTATCCATAGGTGTGAGTAGCATATTAAAGTCTCCCACTATTATTGTGTTACTGTTAATTTCCCCTTTCATACTTGTTAGCATTTGCCTTACATATTATGGTGCTCCTATGTGGAGTGCATATATATATATATATTTATTTATTTATTTATAATTGTTGTATCTTCTTCTTGGATTGATTGTTTGACGATTATGTTGTATCCTTTGTCTCTTTTCATGGCATTTATTTCAGTGTCTATTTTATCTGATATGATTATTGCTACTCCTGCTTTTTTTTTTTGGTCTCCATTTGTGTGAAATATCTTTTTCCAGGCCTTCACTTTCAGTCCGTATGTGTCCCTTGTTTTGAGGTGGGACTTTTGTAGACAGTATATATAGGGGTCATATTTTTGTATCCATTCAGCAAATCTTTGTCTTTTGGGTGGGGCATTCAATCCATTTACATTTAATGTAATTATTGATAAGTATGATCCCATTGCCATATACTTTGTTGTTTTGGGTTCAACTTTACAAACCTTTTCTCTGTTTCCTGTCTAAAAAAGATCCTTTAGCATTTGTTGAAGAGCTGGTTTGGTGGTGATGAATTCTCTCAGCTTTTGCTCATCTGTAAACCTTTTGGTTTCTTCTTCATATTTTAATGAGATCCTTGCTGGGTATAGTAATCTGGGTTGTAGGTTTTGCTCTTTCATCACTTTAAGTATGGCCTGCCATTCCCAGGGATGGCGGAGCCTGGTGGGCTGCCATCTACGGGGTCGCACAGAGTCGGACACGACTGAAGTGACTTAGTAGCAACAGCAGCCATTCCCTTTTTTTTTTTTTTTT
>NW_011495084.1:7223763-7225440 GCF_000754665.1 Bison bison bison | reverse complement strand
TTCCTCAATTATTTGAAAACTATGAAAATATTACATGCATCTTTCCTACCTATGAAATATACTACATTTGCTCAACTGCTTGACATTTCCTGAATTCCCATTTTAAAATAACATATGTAGTTCCCTCAATTTTTAAATATATTTGTATTCTTCCACACACTATTATTTCACATTTTTTTACTTTATCAATGAGTGACAGTATTTTTCTAGACACTTAAAATAATGATCTCAACTCTTCTAACAAATTTGTCTCTTTTAAAGCAATCTGATTTTTACAACAAACTGCTTCTATGATCTTACAACTGTGTGTTATTGGTCATTACAGGACTACAGAAGATAGTATCAATAGTTGGCAGAAATTATTCTCCCATATTAGAAATTAAACTCTTTAACAAGCTACAGCTCACATTTTAACAATGACTAATACTATTGAAAGGTATTGAGGATTTGCACCTTTCCTTTTTTTAATGCTTTGAATATATTCTTGAATGATAATTCCTTACCTATGAATAATATACCTAGAAATGTGTTTGTGCATGTTAGTCGTTTGGTCATGTTCCACTGTTTTCAACCCTATTGACTGTAGCCTGCCAGGCTCCTTTGTCTGTGGGATTTTCCAGGCAAGAATACTGGAGTGACCTGCCATTTCCTTCACCAGGGGATCTTCCCAACCCAGGGATCAAACCCAAGTCTCCTGCATTGCAGGCAGATTATTTACCATTTGAGCTACCAGAGAAGCCATGTTTTACAGTGGTATACAACAAATATGGAACAAACGTATAGTAAGAAAATTTTGAAATATAAAGCAATAAAGATGGGCATTTAGTGGAAATTTTATGCTAGAAGTGGGAAGGGAAACCCTACTAATTTCAAAGTGGTTTCTCTAATTTTAAAATAAAAGTAAAATTAAACACAAAGAGGGAAGTGAGAAAAACTGGGACAAAAGTTAAAGGAATGATGTAACTGTTGTGGAACATAATTTGGCATCTTAAAAAGTTAAAAATTTGGGGGAAGGCGCCAAGATGGCGGAGGAGTAGGATGGGGAAAACACTTTCTCCCCCACAAATTCATCAAAAGAGCATTTAAACGTTGAGTAAATTCCACAAAACAACTTCTGAATGCCGGCAGAGGACACCAGGCACCCAGAAAAGCAACCCAACTCCTCGAAAGGAGGTAGGAAAAAATATTAAAGACAATAAAAGAGACAAAAGAGGGAGGGACGGAGTTCCGTCCCGGGAAGGGAGTCTTAAAAAGAGAGAAGTTTCCAAACACCAGGAAACCTTCTCACTGCCGAATCCGTGCCGAGCTTTGGAAGCACAGAGGACAACATAACAGGGAGAAAAAATAAATAAACAATTAAAACTCGCAGATTGCGAGCCCTACGGTAACTCCTCCAGCGGAGAAGCAGCGCAGACGCCTGCATCCACCGTTAGCAAGCGGGGGCTGGGCAGGGAGGCACGGCGCGGGCTGCATCGCTGAGAGTAAGAATCTGGCCTGAATACCCTGAGCACTATCTGAGCGAAATAATTTGGGCTAGCAAACCAGACTGTGGGATATCTACCATGCGAAAAGCCAGCCCTAACCTAACACACTGCCAGCCCGCGCACGGATCAAAGGACTAAACAGAGGTAGCCGGCTGCAAACCTTCCCCTCAGTGACAGGCAGCCAGAGCCGGAA
>NW_011495084.1:7220622-7223663 GCF_000754665.1 Bison bison bison | reverse complement strand
CCGGTGTGGTCCATACACTGAGAGCACTCTCCACACATGCCATGATATTTGTTTGCAGTGTTCCTCCCTTCCCACAGCACAACTGAACAAGTGAGCTTAAATAAGTGACCACCTTTGCCCCCCTGTGTCAGGGAGGAAATTAGACACTGAAGAGACTTGCAAACAGAGGAAGCCAAAATAAACAAAGAGGGAACTGCTCTGGAAGTGACAGGTTCAACAGATTAAAATCCTGTACTTAGCATTGACTAAGCATTGGAAGAGGCCTATAGACCTTGAGAAGAAGTATAAGCTGAAATAAGGAACTATCTGAAACTGAAATGACCCACACTGCCCTCTAGCACTCCAGAGAAATTCCTAGATATATTTTTACAATTATCATTTTTCAATTAAAATTTTTTTTTCATTTTAAATTCATTACTCCTTTAATTTTCATTTTTATAACATACTATTACCCTATTCTTAAAGCAAATTTCATATATATACTTTTATAATTTTTGTGATTGATTTTGTTTTGTAATTTTAATATTGTATTTTTGAGCATCTAAGCTCTACTTTAGATTTTTAATCTGCTTTTTGGTATTTGTTATTAATTTTGTACCTTTAAGAATCTAATCCTCAGTACCCATTTTTACTTAGGGGTGTGATTACTGGCTTGATTGATCTCTCTCTTTTTGACTCTCCCTTTTCTCCCCCTGGTCTGGCTATCCCACAGTTTGGTTGCTATCTCATGTTAGCTCCCTTAGATTGTCCAGAGGGCATTCAGGCCCTGTCCTTACCCTAAGCATGTAACCCTCAGCCCCCTGTTCAGCCCCCGCTTGCTGATGGCGGATATTAGTGTCCGGTCTACTTCGCTGGTAGTTGTGGTTAGGCATATATTCTGTTTTGTTTTGTTTTGTTTTCCTCCCAGTTATGTTGCCATCTGAGATTCAAAAACTCCCCACAGACTCACTAGTGAGAGGGTTTCCTGGTATTTGGAAACTTCTCCTCCTTCACACTCCATTCCTGGGATGGGTCTCCATCCCTAACTATTTTGTCTCACTTTTTGTCTTATATTTTGTCCTGCCTCCTTTCGAAGAGAATAGGCTGCCTTTCTAGGTACCCGGTGTCCTCTGCCAACATTCAGAAGTTGTTCTGTGGAAGTTGCTCAGCATTCAAATGGTCTTTAGATGAATTTGTGGGGGGAAAAGTGATCTCCCCATCCTATTCCTCTGCTATTTACAACAGTTCCCCCCAGAATTATTCTTGTTAGAAGGGAAAAGACTGAAAATAAATATATTTGTATTAGTTCTTAATTTTTGTTTTTCCATTGGTTTTAACTGTATTTATCTGCCCCCAGAGAAAGCATCTTTTTAAATTATATTTTATATGTTCCAAAAACATTTCTTCATTTCACATGTGTATATCTACCTATCTCTCATGATTGGTCTCTATATATATTTTATGTGTAGGTATACACACAAACCTATACATATTATATATGAATATATCTATATGTCTCTGTGTATGTATTTGTCTGCATAGATGTGTACTTACGTAGCTGAAAGAGAGATATGTATCCTTAGCGTTATTTTTAGCTTCCACACTTCCTCTTATTCTTGGCTTCACCTTTCCTGACACATTGTCTTCCTGGTTATGCTCCCCTTCTAAATTTGTTTTACTTTTTTTTAATTGGAGCATAATTGCTTTACAATATTGTGTTAGTTTCTGCTGTACAAAGAATCAACTATACATATACAAGTATAGGTCCCTATTGGACCTCCCTCCTACCCCTCTCCCCATCCCACCCACTATGAAGTAGACACACTGGCTTTTGGTTACATGTCCTTACCACACATATTTTGTACATGATATCCTCTGAAAATTATAGCTCATTGGAAATTTTGTGTAACCCTTTAGATTCTTTAAATTCCTTATTCTTTTGTTTAAATTCTTTAACAATTGAAGATTAAAACATGAGTTGCAAGGTGTTGTATTTCCAAACTACAAAGATATTCTAGTAACAAGGTCATACATCCCTAAAGTTCTAGTCCCTTATACCTTATTAATCTGCTTATCAAGGTAACTCCAGTTTAAGTCCAGAGTAGAAATCACTTCATTAATTGCAAAATCTTCTGATATACTTTACTGATCTATTTTTAACATTGAGATTGAAATGTTAGATTTGAGGCCATGTTCTGGATAATTGGTTATGGACATCTATTCTGAAAAACATACATTTTGGGGGGCCAAAGCAGTTTTTTATTTGAACAATTGCTTCAGCTTCCCATCTCACTCTGCCTAGATATCCTCTTTGGAGATTTACTCAAAAGTTAAATTCACTATGTGAGAAAACATGTAAATTGTATATGCTTATAGAAAAATACAATTATATTAAAAGTAGAGAATGTTCAAATTTCATGTCTTATAGGAGGAACAAACAATACCCTAAATAGCTAGCTCTTTAAAATATCTGAATTGAAGATACAGTGTAAGATTCTCAATACTGTTTCTATTAAATGAAAAATTTCATTAGGCATATGCTTATTAAATTGAACATACAGGAAATTAACACCTTAACAGGTAAACAATGACAATGAATTAAAAAATATTTAGAAACTCAGTTTATAATTTCAAAATACAATAAGTTTGTTAATACAACTTAAACTACAATAGCTAACATAACCTACAATCATCCTGCCTACCTATAAATAAATACAATTTCAATGTATAAAAATCATTAAAGCAAAGGAGACATAAAGTAATAGAGGTTGTTAGCACTCTTAATTGAAAGCTAATTGTAGCAAAAATATTTAAAATATTTAATTTATATTATACTCAAAGGTCTGAAAGAGATGTCTATAATTTTTCTCTCTTACCTACCTCCTCCCACACTTCATGGTGTGTCAAGGAAATACAGTACCTGAAGTGTCACATAGAGATAAATGGCAATCCCATTGTCAGTCTCCAAGGTTTCAAACTCTGTTACAAACCATACATTTTAAAACACTTTTATTACAATTTCATCTGTGTCACTTTTCTTATCAAATATTAATCTATCATTT
>NW_011495084.1:7212879-7220411 GCF_000754665.1 Bison bison bison | reverse complement strand
ATAATAAGGGTGAGTCTTAATCAAATGGAAAAAATTGCAGAAAAATACACATGCATTTTATATTATTTTAAAGCTAAGTATTCTTGTTTAAAGATATATGCACACGTAATAAAACTATTTTCAAGAAGAAATGGAAAACAACCCAGGATGATGGTTACATCTTGGGAGAATGCAGAAGGATGTGACTACCAAAAAAGATTGATTCAAAATTATTTATAATGTTCTAGTTCTTAAAGATTGCCTTGGGTTTGTAAGTGTTCATTTGTTAATTATGCTTTATAACCTGCATATATTTTGCATGTATTCTGCTATGCTTCCAAATACAATACAGTAAAATTTATAATATATAAAAGATCGGTGATACATCAGAACATATGGATGGGTGATATCAGGTATGTAATGATTAATGAAAAAAGTCCCTGACATAGTATCTTAATGATCAAATACTAGAAAGAACTGGTTTTTATATTTTGCAAAGGGAGAAATCATCATGAATTTTAAACCTTAAGAAACTAATTCCCTAATTTATAAATTCCCAGAAGTTATTGTTGTCTCTATGTATGTTATGTGTAGGCTGACATGACTGTGTGTCTTAAGATTACACTCGATGTTCACTATACATAAATTTTATTCTTTCAGCCTAAAAGATATGTTCATATGTTATGTATAACTGACAATGTTACAAATGAAGTCTTCTAATATCTTGAATGGGAAACCTGCAATTTTTATTTTTAATCAGACCATTTACTCACTACCACCCTATTGATCCCCCAAGCATAGGAATAAGAAGCCTGTTTTAGCTGCAAAACTCCAAAACAAAAATTTCCATGGAAACTGGATTGAGAGGTAAAGGAACCAGCCACACTTAGATAATTATACCATTATAATAATACCTACAAATAAATATACCATTAATAAAGGATAAATTTAAGAATAATAATTCCCTAAAACTGAATTTCTTTGATTCACAAATCAACCTATCTAAGTCAGTTATTTTCAAAAGGGCAAGCTTATCTCTCCTAATAGAATGAGGATGATGGCTTTCCCCTAAATGAAAACATCTATAACCCTAGCTTTTTATAGAATTACAATGAAGAAGCTTTCCTATTTTTTATTGAAAGATAATTGTTTAACAGAATTTTGTTGTTTTCTGTCAAACCTCAACATGAATCAGACATAGGTATATTTATATACCCTCCCTTTTGAACTTCCCTCCCAACTTCCTCCCCATACCATCCCTCTAGGATGATACACAGCTCTTATTTGAGTTTTCTGAGTCATACAGCAAATTCCTGTTGGCTATCTGTTTAACATATGGTAATGTAAGTTTCCATGTTAATCTTTCCATACACCTCACCCTCTCCTCTCCTCTCCCCGTGACCATCAGTCTCTTCTCTATGTCTGTTTCTCCATTACTGCCCTGCAAATAAATTCTTCAGTACCACTTTTCTAGATTCTGTATATGTATGTTCAGTTCAGTTCAGTTCATTTCACTCCCTCATTCGTGTCCGACTCTTTGTGACCCCATGAATAGCAGCACACCAGGCTTCCCTGTCCATCACCAACTCCCGGAGTTCACTCAGACTCATGTCCATCGAATCAGTGATGCCATCCAGCCATCTCATCCTCTGTCATCCCCTCCTTCTCCTGCCACCAATCCCTTCCAGCATCAGGGTCTTTTCCAATGAGTAGGCTCTTCGCATGAGGTGGCCAAAGTATTGGAGTTTCAGCTTCAGCATCAGTCCTTCCAGTGAACACCCAGGACTGATCTCCTTTAGGATGGACTGGTTGGATCTCCTTGCAGTCCCAGGGACTCTCAAGAGTCTTCTCCAACACCACAGTTCAAAAGCATCAATTCTTTGGCCCTCAGCTTTCTTCACAGTCCAACTCTCACATCCATACATGACTACTGGAAAAGACATAGCCTTTACTGGATGGACCTTTGTTGGCAAAGTAATGTCTCTGCTTTTGAATATGCTATCTATGCTGCTCATAACTTTCCTTCCAAGGAGTAGGCGTCTTTTAATTTCATGGCTGCAATGACCATCTGCAGTGATTTTGGAGTCCCCCCAAAATAAAGTCAGCCACTGTTTCCACTGTTTCCCCATCTATTTCCCATGAAGTGATGGGACCAGATGCCATGATCTTCGTTTTCTGAATGTTGAGCTTTAAGCCAACTTTTCACTCTCCTCTTTCACTTTCATCAAGAGGCTTTTTAGTTCCTCTTCACTTTCTGCCATAAGGGTGGTGTCATCTGCATATCTGAAGTTACTGATATTTCTCCTGGCAATCTTGATTCCAGCTTGTGCTTCTTCCAGCCCAGAGTTTCTCATGGTGTGTTCTGCATATGAGTTAAATAAGCAGGGTGACAATATACAGCCTTGACATACTCCTTTTTCTATTTGGAACCAGTCTGTGGTTCCATGTCCAGTTCTAACTGTTGCTTCCTGACCTACATATAGATTTCTCAAGAGGCAGGTCAGGTGGTCTGATATTCCCATCTCTTTCAGAATTTTACACAGTTTATTGTGATCCACACAGTCAAAGGCTTTGGCATAGTCAACAAAGCAGAAATAGCTGTTTTTCTGGAACTCTCTTGCTTTTTCCATGATCCAGCAGATGTTTGCAATTTGATCTATGGTTCCTCTGACTTTTCTAAAACCAGCTTGAACATCTGGAAGTTCATGGTTCATGTATTGCTGAAGCCTGGCTTGGAGAATTTTGAGCATTACTTTACTAGCATGTGAGATGAGTGCAATTGTGCGGTAGTTTGAGCATTCTTTGGCATTGCCTTTCTTTGGGATTGGAATGAAAACTGACCTTTTCCAGTCCTGTGGCCATTGCTGAATTTTCAAAATTTAAATATGGTATTTATCTTTCTCTTTCTGACTCACTTCACTCTATATAATATTTTCTAGGTTCATCCACCTCATCAAAACTGACTCAAATGTGTTCCTTTTTATGGCTGAGTAATGTTCTGTTGTGCATATGTACCACAACTTCTTTATCCATTCATCTGTTGATGGACATCTAGGTTGCTTTCATGTTCTAGCTATTGTAAATAGCTCTGCAATGAACAATGGGATACATGTGTCTTTTTCAACCCTGGTTTCTTCAGGGTATATGCCTAGAAGTGGGATTTCTGGGTCATATGCTGGCTTTATTCCTAGATTTTTAAGGAATCTCCATACTGTCTTCCATAGTGTGTCAATTTACATTCCCACCAATAGTGCAAGAGCATTCTCTTTTCTCACACCCTCTCCAGCATTTATTGTTTGTAGACTTTTTTATTATGGCCATTCTGACTGATGTGAGGTGATATCTCATTGTAGATTTGATTTGCATTTCTCTAATAATGAGCAATGTTGAGCATCTTTTCATGTATTTGTTAGCCATCTGTATGTCTTCTTTGGAGAAATGTATGTTTAGGTCTTTTTCCCACGTTTTCATTGGGTTGTTTGTTTTTCTAGAATTGAGTTCTATGAGCTGCTTGTATATATTGGAAATTAATCCTTTGTCAGTTGTTTCATTTGCCATTATTTTCTCCCATTCTGAGGATTTTCTTTTCACCTTGCTTATAGATTCCTTTGCTGGGCAAAAACTTTTAAGTTTAATCAGGTCCCACTTTTTTACTTGTGTTTTTATTTCCATTACTTTAGGATGTGGGTCATAAAGGATCTTTCTTTGATTTATGTCATCAAGTGTTCTGCCTGTTTTCCTCTAAGAGTTTTATAGTTTCAGGTCTTACATTTAGGTCTTTCATCCATTTTGAGGTTATCTGTGTATGGTGTTAGGAAGTTTTATAATTTCATTCTTTTACATGTAGCTGTCCAGTTTACCCAAACCCATTTATTAAAGAGGCTGTCCTTGCCCTATTGTATATTCTTGCCTCCTTTGTCAAAAATAAGGTACCCGTAGATGCATGGGTTTATTTCTGGGCTTCTGTCTAGTCCATTGGTCTATATTTCTGTTTTGTGCCAGTACCATGCTGTCTTGATGATGGTAGTTTTGTAGTATAATCTGAAGTCAGGAAGGTTGATTCCTCCAGCTCCATTCTTCTTTCTCAATACTACTTTGGCTATTTGGGGTCTTTTGTGTTTGTATATGAATTATGAAAATTTTTATTCTAGTTCTATGAAAAATGCTATTGGTAATTTGACAGGGATCACATCGAATCTGTAGATTGCATTTGGTAGTATAGTCTTGATTCTTCCTACCCAGTTACATGGAATATCTCTCCATCTCTTTATGTCATCTTTGATTTGTTTTATCAGTGTCTTATAATTTTCTGTGTATAGGTCTTTTGTCTCCTTACATAAGTTTATTCCTAGATATTTTATTTATTTTGTTGCAATGGTGAACGGGATTGATCCCTTAATTTATCTTTCTGAATTTTCATTGTTAGTATATAGAAATGCAAGTGATTTCTGCGTATTAATTTTGTATCCTGCAACCTTGCTAAATTCACTGATTAGCTCTAGTAATTTTCTGATATTATCTTTAGGGCTTTCTATGTACAGTGTCACGTCATCTGCAAATGGAGAGATTTACTTCTTCTTTTTTGACCTGGATTCCTTTTATTTCTTTTTCTTCTCTGATTGCTGTAGCTAGGACTTCCAGAACTATGTTGAATAATAGTAGTGAAAGTGGACACCCTTGTCTTGTTCCTGATCTTAAGGGGAATGCTTTCAGTTTTTCAACATTGAGAATAATGCTTGCTGTAGGCTTATCATGTATGGCCTTTGCTATTGTTGAGGTAGATTCCTTCTATGACCATTTCTGAAGAGTTTTAATCATAAATGGGTGCTGGATTTTGTCAAATGCTTTTTCTGCATCTATTGAGATTGTTATATGGTTTTTAATCTCTCAATTTGTTAATATGGTGTATCACATCGATTGGCATATGTTGAAGAATCCTTGCATCCCTGGAATAAACCCAACTTGATCATGGTGTATGAGCTTTTTGATGTGTTCCTGAATTCTGTTTGCTTAAATTTTGTTGAGGGTTTTTGCATCTACATTCATCTGTGTTTTGGGCCTATAGTTTTCTTTTTATGTGTTGTCTTTGTCTGGTTTTAGTGTTAGGGTGATGGTGGCCTTGTAGACTGAGTTTGGAAGTGTTTCTTCCTCTGCAATTTTTTGAGAGTTTTAGAAGGATAGGCATAAGCTTTTCTCTAAATGTTTGATAGAATTCTGCTGTGAAGCCATGTGATCCTGGGCTTCTGTTTTTTGAGAGATTTTTGATCACAGCTTCAATTTCAGTGCTTATAATTGGGTTGTTCATAATTTCTATATCTTCCTGGTTCAGTCTTGGAAGACTGAACTTTTCTAAGAACCTGTCCATTTCTTCCAGGTTGTCTATTTTATTGCCATATAGTTGTTCACAATAGTTTCTTATAATTCTCTGTATTTCTGCATTATCTGTTGTAACGTCTCCTTTTTCACTTCTAATTTTGTTGATTTGATTCTTCTATCTTTTTTTCTTGATGAATCTGGCTAAAGGTTTATCAATTTTGTTTATCTTCTCAAAGAACCAGCTTTTAGTTTTATTAATCTTTACTGTTGTTTCTTTCATTTCTTTTTCATTTATTTCTGCCTGGACCTCTATGATTTCTTTCCTTCTACTAATTTTGGGGTGTTTTGTTCTTTTTTTTCCGGTTGTTTTAGGTGTAAAGTTCAGTTGTCTATTTGATGTTCTTCTTGTTTCTTGAGGTAAGATTGTATTGCTCTAAACTTCTCTCTTAGGACAACTTTTGCTGCATCTCATAGGTTTTAAGTTGTTGTCTTTTCATTGTCATTTGTTTCTAGAATTTTTTCATTACCCTTTTGATTTCTTCAGTAACCTGTTGGTTATTTAGAAACGTGTTGTTTAATCCCCATGTGTTTGTGTTTCTTACTGTTTTATTGTTGTAATTGATATCTAGTTTCACGGTGCTGTGGTCAGAGAAGATGCTTGATACAATTTCAATCTTCTTAAGTTTACTGAAGTTTGATTTGTGACCCAAGATGTGGTCTATCCTGGAGAATGTTCCCTGTGCAGTTGAGAAGAAGGTGCATTTGGATGGAATGTCCTGAAGATATCAGTGAGATCCATCTCATCTAATGTGTCATTTAAGACTTGTGTTTCTTTATTAATTTTCTGTTTTGATGTGATGTCCATTGGTGTGAGTGGGGTGTTAAAGTCTCCTACTATTATTGTGTTACTGTCAATTTCTTCTTTTATGTCTATTAGTGTTTGTCTTATGTATTGAGGTGCTCCTATGTTGGGGCCATAGATATTTACAATTATTATGTCTTCCTCTTGGATTGATTCCTGTAAATACAATTTTAACTTTTATTATCAACATTTCTTAAGCCCTAAATCATATGTAACTGAGCACAAAAATTTTGCCTATTACATGTGCTATTTTTATCCACCATAATTTGATAACAATCATGACCTCATTAGTGTCCTTATAAATCTTTCAGAAAAAAACAATTATTTTGGAAAAATAATTGGAAAATTTGTCACTTACAGTCAAGAAGACTTCTAAGAGTTAAGTGTGTGCTTGAAGTGTATATGTATAAGTATTCAGTCACTCAGTCATGTCTGACTCTTTGTGACCCCAAGCACTATAGTCCACCAGGCTTCTCTGTCCATGGGGATTCTCCAGGCAAAAATACCAGAGACGGTTGTCACCCCTTCTCCAGGGGATCTTCCTAACCCAGAGATCAAACCTAAGTTTCCTGCATTGCAGGCAGGTTCTTTATCATCTGAGTCACTCTGTAATTTAATGGTTGGAGATTTTTTCCATTAAACTCATGAACCAAAGTGCCTATTTCTACCCTGTAACTTTCTTCTGACTAATTATAACCACTCTCATACACAGAGTCATTAAAAAAAAAATTCTTAACATATTCTCTAGCATATTCTTAACAGTACATGAACCACAAACTTCCACATGTTCAAGCTAGACATAGAAAAGGCAGAGGAACCAGAGATAAAATTGCCAACATCTGTTGGATCATAGAAAAAGCAAGAGAATTCCTGAAAAAAAAATCTACTTCTGCTTTATTGATTGCGTGGATCACAGCAAACTGTGGAAAATTCTTAAAGAGGTGGGACTATCAGACCACCTGACCTGCCTCCTGAGAAATCTGTATGCAGGCCAAGAAACAACAGTTAGAAATGGACATGGAGTAACAGACTGGTTTGAAATTGGGAAAAGAGTATGTCAAGGCTATATATTGTCACTCTGCTTATTTAACTTATATTCAGAGTACATCATGAGAAACACTGGGCTGGATGAAGCACACACTGGAATCAAGATTGCTGGGAGAGATAAAAATAACCTCAGATATGCAGCTGATAGCACCCTTATGGCAGAAAACAAAGAAGAATTAAAGATCCTCTTGATGAAAGTGAAAGAGGAGAGTGAAAAAGTTGACTTAAAACTCAACACTCAGAAAACTAAGATCATGATATCTGGTCCCATCACTTCATGGCAAATAGATGGGGAAATGATGGAAACAGTGACAGACTTTATTTTCTT
>NW_011495084.1:7212555-7212779 GCF_000754665.1 Bison bison bison | reverse complement strand
TTATTTTCTTGGACTCCAAAATCACTGCAGATGGTGACTGCAGCCATGAAATTAAAAGACGCTTGCTCCATGGAAGAAAAGCTATGACCAACCTACACAGGACAGCACATTAAAAAACAGAGACATTACTTTGCCAATAAAGGTCCATCTAGTCAAAGCTATGGTTTTTTCAGTAGTCATGTATGGATGTGAGAGTTGGACTATAAAGAAAGCTGAGTGCTGAA
>NW_011495084.1:7176162-7212455 GCF_000754665.1 Bison bison bison | reverse complement strand
GTGCTGAAGAATTGATGCTTTTGAACTGTAGTGTTGGAGAAGACTCTTGAGAGTCCCTTGGACTGCAAGGAGATCCAAGCAGTCCATCCTAAAGGAAATCAGTCCTGAATATTCATTGGAAGGACTGATGCTGAAGCTGAAACTCCAATACTTTGGCCACCTGATGTGAAAAATTGACTCATTGAAAAAGACCCTAATGCTGAGAAAGATTGAAGGTGGAAGGAGAAGGCAATGACAGAGGTTGAGATGGTTGGATTGCATCACCAACTCGATGGACATGGGTTTCAGTAAGCTCCAGGAGTTGGTGATGGACCCAGGAGGCCTGTGATCCGTGCTGCAGTCCATTGGGTCACAAAGAGTTGGACATGACTGAACAACTGAACTGAACTGATTCTCTAGCATATTAAATTGTTATCAAATGAGTGATATTAATAAATGATTTGCTATTAACTTGGATTATTGATAAGATAATCCTTTCAATATTGTGGTATGGAGAGTTTCCTGGGCAACCAAAGAATGTAAAATCATGACAGGAAATACTGCATACAAGAGCTGGAAGGATTCAGATTGAAAAGCTTTGCCTCATGATTTTGCGTAAGGCAAATTTTTATCTTTCCTCCTGGTGATACAAAATTACCATGGCTCAACTTTTCAGTTGACAATACTCCTCAAAGGTTTGAGCAGGCAAATCAAAATTTGATTCTTGAATGAGGTCAAAAGACCATGTAAGTGTTAAATCTGGCGTTTTCACTTACTTGACCAAATAGTTCAAATTCATTCTCAATGAAATAAAAATTCCAGATTAGACTTAAAGCTGTATTTCATTTGCCATTTTATAAAATGGATACACATTTTTCTGCTAGGGCATGCTATAACAGGCTGTCCAAATTAATTTGAGCAATGATGAATTTGAGTCATGTGCTTCCCACAAGATTGATAAAAAATATGTGCCCTTCTAATTAAAGCAATCTAAAATGATCATCTTTGAAAAATAAAAAGATTCTTTGCAATGTTTTGTTTCCTGATAAATCCTTCAACTGGACAAATCAATTTAATGTATGTAAGCAACACAATATCAATCAACACATCACCAAATAAGCAAGCACTTAATAAACTCTAATATGATGCACTACCAAAAATAGCTATCATAAATATCATTTATAGTGTCACTCTAACATTAAGTTTTTTATAAGAAGAAAGTGACATTTATTAAATTCTTTTGATTTTATTCTTTCAAATATATTTATATTATTATTAATGTAAACTATATTGCTATGAATAATTTTATTATAAATACATTAATTTTTACCATTTTCTGGTTTTCATCAGTAAATTTAATAACTGCTGCAATGAAATTTATATATCACTCTCACAATATATAAAAAGATTTTACAAGACACACTTTTATTTAACATAAATAACAATTCCTATGCCACTGCTTTACTCTATTTTAATCTCATAATCTATGTGATTAACTTTGCTTTTTTAGCCACTCATGTTTCAGGAGTGATAGAGATAAAGATTGCACAGGTAAAGAAGCTCTTTAACTAGCTCTACAAAATATGTCAGCATTCTCAATTAGTCAATTTATTGGTCTTACCATATAAAACATAATGTAAAACAAATCATTTTTATTTTAATTGATTACAGCTTCTCCATTTGATTTCAAAGCAAAATAGTATCTGGACTATGAAGACACTAGGAATTTGAAATAGTCTTAAAATAGTAAATTCAATTTGTTAAATCAGTAATTTTTTCATAGTATTCAAGACAAGCACTTTATTAAAATGAATACACACAAGGAAGTCAGTTATGCCTACATAGACTTAAAAATAACAAGGAATACTTGGTCATGTTAAAACTGAAGCATAATGACAAAGCATTCATGGGTTCTAAAGTAGTTGAGATGAATTAAATAATGTGTCTACATTCATATCACTTTAACAGCTTTCACCGACTTAACCCAACATTCAAGGTTATATTTGTAAGAAATACAATAAAAATACCTATTTTTTTCAATTTTGAAGTTTGGTTTTTGATAGAATTTGTTAATTATGTTAATATACCATATAACTCAAAATTTGCCATTTGATTCATCCCTTGATAGAATTGCCTATCAGTCTGTTAGAAAAAAATAAATATATAAGGAAAAATCTTCTGTTGGCCATTATGCAAGCCACATCCCTATAGGAATTATTGAATTTTATCCCAAATTAATAAGTTCTGAGTGACAGTGGAAAGGCATTCAGTTTCATATGTTAACACTTACATTTAACAAATTAATATTTCCTTACAAGCTGAGTCATTAAATCATGATGTTAATAATTCATATTTAATGGAGAGAAAAAGAGGAAGCCAGAGAGTGAGACTAACTTATCTGGGTTCCAAAGAAAAGATACCTGGGCTGAAAAGAAAAGAAAACAAAGCTAACAAATGTCCTTTAATTTATAGATTATTTCTGTAGCCTCAGCCTAAAACAGTGCTTACAGATAATTAACATGCTCTGAGCAACTGAGAGACATGGTGCAATGACTTCACATACATTTCATTATCTTATTTAATAAGTGAAACAATCATATAAGATGAGAGCTACTACTAAACCTAACAGCATATGAGGAAATTGAAGTTTAGTAACTTGTTGACAGTTGTGTAACTATCAATAATGTATGATGGAAAAGAGATTCTATCTCTCTTTTGTGTGATTCAAAAGTCCATGCTCTTAACCACTATTGTATATCACCTCTTTCATATGAAATGTTTTTCTCATTTAAAAAAAAAAAATTGAGCAATCTAAGATGTTTTTACAAATTATTTACTGTACTCAGCCACAGCTTGGAAGTCCAAGGTTCTGGATTTTTTTAACTTTTTTTTTTTGTTTTATTCTAATTCCAGCTATTTGAGAAAGAAACAAAACTTCTGACTTGGTACACTAAAGGACTCCCAAAGTTGTAAAGTTCAATTACTGCATTCTATTATGGTCTTTCATAACTCTAACCCCAAATCTGCCTAACTGGTATTTTGGCTATATAAGTGAAATGTCTTTGATTAACTGACTTTTTTTTTTTCCCAGCAGGTATTTTGGAAAGATTAGAAAATGCCAATAAACTTTAAAGTTGCAGTTATCTGCTTAGGGCTTACGTGTAATAGTTGCCTAGTATGTATGAGGTATTCATCCTAATAGGTACTTCTGTTATTTCATTAAAATAATGATTATCACAAGTCATTATGGAAAAGAATCACCTGAATATTTCATTGAAAATACTTAACAGAATATTAGATTCTTATGGTAGATATCGGAGAAGGCAATGGCACCCCACTCCAGTACTCTTGCCTGGAAAATCCCATGGACGGAGGAGCCTGGTATGCTGCAGTCCATGGGGTCGCTAAGAGTTGGACACGACTGAGCGACTTCACTTTCTCTTTTCACTTTCCTGCACTGGAGAAGGAAATGGCAACCCACTCCAGTGTTCTTGCCTGGAGAATTCCAGGGTCGGGGGAGCCTGGTGGGCTGCTGTCTATGGGGTCGCACAGAGTCGGACAAGACTGAAGTGACTTAGCATAGCATGGTAGATATGAGTCTAGGAACTGGTATTACTTTCAATGTATTTCAGTTAACACTGATGCAGGTGGTAGAGGAACTCCCTTCAGAAACACTACATTAAATCCTTACAGCCCTAGCCGGTAGGAATAACTGTTATTCCTACTTTACAGATGTGGTATCTCAGTTTAGAATTGTGCAATTTGCTGATGTTCGCACAGTCCAGGTGGATCAAAATTCTGACTTTGTTAGTGAAATCATAAACCCAAGTCTTCTGAGCATTTATTATTCACTTACATTTATGAAATTAGTAACTTTTAAAACTGACTGCTTGTTGACATCACCATGGAAGTTCCACTCTCAGAGAGTCTATCATAGGTGATCTGTGGTTTCCAGGAATCAGTATTCAAAAAAAAAAAAAAAAAAATTCCTAAGCAATTTTAACATGCAGCCAGAATGGGGAATGATTCAAAAATCACTGTACCTCAGTAAGGGCTTCCCCAGTGGCTTAGCAGTAAAGAATTTGTCGTCAATGCAGGAGACCCAGGTTGGATCCCTGAGTCTGGAAGATCCCCTGGAGGAGGGCATGGCAACTCACCCCAGTATTCTTGTCTGGAGAATCCCATAGACAGAAAAGCCTGGTAGGGCTACAGTCCATAGAGTCACAAAGAATGGGAAGCAACTGAAGCAACTGAGGAGGAATGCACATACCTCAGTAAAATTCCAGCTTATCATTTATCTACATTAGGAGGCCATAGATTAGGAAATGAGATAGAAGGTGTACATTTTCCTTTATTATTCCGTCTTTGCAGTTATTCCAACACTTATAATTGGATTAAAAAATACAAGTTCCAGCCAACTTCCTGTTGCCTTGTCAGGTTTATAGAGGTCAACATACTTCACTTTTTATTTAATCTGGGATCATATTAATAGATTTTTTAAACTGCATAACTTTATATCGATCTTGACATATACAGCTTTTAAATTAAAAACTAGGAATCACTTTAATACAAAAATATAATAATGTCATCTTTTTAGTTTTTTTAAAATATAAGAACATGGTTTTATTTAATGTAATCTGGCATACCTTCCTCTTTTCATAAGTAAAGTAAACTTATTCAAGAAGGGAGAAAAACTACCACTTCCTTGAACTTTGTTTCATCTTTTCAAGAGTGGACATTTTTTTCATAAATTCTCCAAATGTCAACATTTATGTCTTTCTTTATATTTTCATAGCCCATATTATCCAAATTTGTAACTTATTTGGTTATCTTTTTCTAGGAACTGGGTACTCTAAAGATGTAGTTGTTAAACTTTCAAATTTCAGGTAATAGAGAAACACTGACTTGCTCTGAATGTCTAAAGAGTTTGAGATAAGCCTTGATATATATTTCAACAGAAAAATTAAAGTGTTTACTCAAATATCTATAAAGTATCAGAAAGCTTGATGATGGCTGATTGAGCCAGAAAAATCAAAGGCAATGAATAGAATGAATTATGCACACATACATACATACCTTTATACATACATTCACACATAGTTACGAGTCTGATACATCAATTTCAACTCACAAACTCTCAGTGTTATCTGCTGAAGAGAACAAGTATAATTAAATTCACTGATAAAAAAAAAATCTAGTCACTTAATCTTTTTGAGGCTAATCATACATTAATATGCTGAAGTTTTGTTTTATTCAAAAATGTAATTTTTCTTCCACAGGGTTTCTAGTTAAAATTAAATATTTTTATGAATAAGGAGATATCATAAATAATAATCTGAGGTCAATTTTTATGTTGGACTCACAGGATTTTCAGACTTGATCTACCTAAAATTAGAGTTTCCAGAGCACTCATTCATATTACTTATTTGCCCTTTGCAAATATTACTGGCAATGTCAGATACTAAGCTTGAACTTAGGGATGTCATATACTTAAAATGTAGAGAGATTTCTCATAGTTATTTGATAGTCTCACAAAGATCAGTTTTATCTTAAACTTTCCACTGATTAGTGAAAAGTGAGAGTCACTCAGTCATGTCCAACTCTTTGCGGCCCCATGGACTATGCAGTCCATGGAATTCTCCAGGCCAGAATACTGGAGTGGGTAGCCTTCCCTTCTCCAGGGGATCTTCCCAAACCAGGAATTGAACCCAAGTCTCCTGCATTGTGGGCAGATTCTTTACCAGCTAAGCCACAAGGGAAGCTCAAGATTACTCGATTATCCCTTCTTCAGTGGATCTTCTGACCCAGGAATCAAACCAGGGTCTCCTGCATTGCAGGCTGATTCTTTACCAACTGTACTATCAGGGAAGTCCTGAATAACATTTTCCTCTAAGAGGAAATGAAACTTGTTATTTGTCAAACATCAAGTAAATCAAATGATTTATAATTGAATACCTTTGATTGATTATGAATCTGAAGTGCTAGAAAGTTTAACAAATTTATTCAAAGTTTTACTCCTTGTTACTACCAAAGGTGAAAACACAAATCAATGTTTCTTCAGAATCTAATGGTCTGTCTGTGATTTATCAAGTTTGAAAATTCAAAAAAATATATATATAGATGCATTCACAGTTCAGTTCAGTCATTCAGTCATGTCCAACTCTTTGTGACCCCATGGATCATAGTACATCAGGCCTCCCTGTCCATCACCAACTCCCAGAGCATACTCAAATTCATGTCCATTGAGTCAGTGATGCCATCCAACCATCTCATCCTCTGTCGTCCCCTTCTCCTTCCACCTTCAATCCTTCCCATCAGGGTCTTTTCCAATGAGTCAGCTCTTCGCATCAGGTGGTCAAAGTATTGGAGCTTCAGCTTTAGCATCAGTCTTTCCAATGAATATTCAGGACTGATTTCCTTTAGGATGGACTAGTTGGATCTCCTTGCCGTCCAAGGAACTCTCAAGAGTCTTCTCCAACACCACAGTTCAAAAGGATCAATTCTTCTGTGCTAAGCTTTCTTTATAATGTTAGGTAGGTAGGTAGATAGAGATAGTTTTGTTAGTTTTAGAAAAAGTAACTTTTAGCTTCTTCCATAAACTTAGAATAAAAGAAATTGAGAGAATGTTGTCAAATAAGATAGGGATAAATATGAATGATCAGTTAAAGAAAGGCCTTCAAATTAATAATTAAGTGATAGGACATCATTTTTTCTCTCTTGGTATTATTATTATTTAGATTTTTGATAATGTAGAACTGAATGCCTCTTAAATTATTTTGGATACAATCACACATAATATAACCATAATGCAAAATTTCTGGATAATAGGGGAAAAAAGCACTGATAAAATTACTCAGTGTGGCTAAATATCACTTATTTATCATTTAGTGAGAACTCACTGAATTCCAGGTGTAGCCCTTTCTTAGCATAACCTTGGAAATCCGTTTTTTGCACCTTTATTAGATATATTGTGTGAAATTTTGTCTATTTTTAAATGTCAAAAAAGTTCAGATAATTGAGAAGGTGATTAATTGGATAATTTTACATCTCTAGATTTGGCATGAGCCATGTCACACACTTGGACAAAACATGCCAATTTTAAGTAAATTTAATACACAGCTGAAAGTTCTAATCATTCAGAGTACAGGACAAGTTCTGCTTCCAATGTTCACATATGAAAGTCATATTTGTTCATAATTATCTCTTCTCCTGCTCTTATTTTGGTTCTCATCCACTTGTTGAGAATGTCCTTTTTCCAAGTTCACAATTTTCATTAGCAGTTAGGAAGTAACAAGAAATGTTAAAAGCAATGGATTTCATAAAGAATCTTCCTTGAACATTCAAACAAATCTCTTTCATTTAAAGAAGATATGTCTACAGAAGTTAATGCAGATTTCATGAGCTTTCAGCCGAGGTACCAGGATGGATTCATGATTGACCTCCACATTTGGCAGAAAATAAAAAACTCCAAGCTCCACATAATAATCCTAGGGAGATCAGTGATAGTACATTTGCATTTCACAAGGACATTCTGGAGTCTCACTAGCATACCTAAAAAGTCAGTATAATAATAGGAATTTCAGGCATCAGCCCACAGATGGGGTATCTATTTTGGGATGAAGGACTTTTATCAAATCACATTTACCTAGGTGGCAACTAATTCTACTTTTCCATATGGCTGACTCTGTAGGGGGGGAGAAAAATTATTGCTACTGATAATAGTTTCTCCTTTACCATTGAAGTGTCAGAAGAAACAGTAGGTGAGACCTTAAAACTAAGCTACAATATTGGGAGAAAATAATTGCAGTTTTCACAGGAGCTGCAGTTTTCTCTGGCCTATGTTTGAGATAAGGGTGTGCTATCTTCCATAAATAGTTAATGTTCTCTTTATCAGCAAATATAATTACCCTCATGAAGTCAATTTCCATCACTTGGATTCCCCTTTATGGTTAAAAGCATAGTTTAATCAAGATACCTTTCTCCTCTAATGGATATTGTCTAAGGCTCTGAAATAGAATACTGTTGGTTTGTGCGTGCATGTGTGATCAGTCGCTTCGGTCGTTTTCAACTCTCTGCGACCGTATGGACTGTACTATACCAGGCTCCCCTGTTAATGGGATTTTTCTGGCAAGGATACTGGAATGGGTTGCCATGCCCTCCTCCAGGGGATATTCCTGACCCAGGATTGAACCCACATCTCTTATGTCTCCTGCACCGGCAGATGGATTCCTTACCACTAGTGCCACCTGAGGAAGTGTTAATCCCTCAGTCGTGTCTGACTCTTTGCGTCCTCACGGACTGTAGCCCACCAGGCTCCTCTGTCCATGGGATTCTCCAGGCAACAATACTGGAGTGGGTGCCATTTCCTTCTCCAAGTGCCACCTGAGAAGTCCCAACTATTAGTTCCTCCAGACATAAAAAAAAAAAAAAGTCACTAAATTCTCTCCATGAGTAGCATTCTATGATTCTATGGCCAGTGTTATCATAAAATTCTTGTTTAACCACCATGCATATAAGGCTTATTGACTTGAAAATGTATTCTTTCCTAAATGACATTTTCAAAGTCTTCAGATGATATTTATAATTATAGTTTTAAAAGTTGCTAATGGGACCACAAGAATATTCTATGGTTATGTGTTCCACAAGTCTCATTGAGATAGACAAAAAGAGTGGGAAAAAAAAATTGGACATAGAGGGATGGTATGGGGAGGGAGGAGGGAGGAGGGTTCAGGATGGGGAACACATGTATACCTGTGGCGGATTCATTTTGATATTTGGCAAAACTAATACAATTATGTAAAGTTTAAAAATAAAATAAAATTAGAAAAAAATAAAATAAAAAAATAAATAAAATTAGAAAAAAAAATTGGACATAGGTCATTACTATTCTGTTCTGATGATAGACAGTGATTTTTGACAATGGGTAATCAATTCATACTGTTTAAGCTCCATCATCACAGAATAACTTTAAAATAATGAATTCCTGGAACTTCAGAGTGTATATAAATTTGCTTGTGTATAGTATGAAGTGAGTGTGAACTCTCACATAAGCAAGGCCAGGTTCAAAAAATGAATTCAAGAAAATAGAAGACTGTGTTTTGTTGTTTTCATCAAATGCTCATATTGTGTCTAGTATGGAAATTTCTTTAGGGTAGTTTGTATAGAGACAAACACATGAAATATTCCTGAGGTAGTAATACATAGAAAAAAGATATAGAAGAAATTATTTTATGGAGGATGACTGTAAATTAGAAACTAAACTATACATATGTTATATGTAATATATAAATATATGTAATTCTTCTGATTACAATCTAAATCATGTAATTTCATTATTTACTAGTACCATCCTCAGACACATTCCCTTTGTTTCTTAACTTTTCTCACTCTCTGAAATGGAAATAACAAAAAGGAGATGTCTAAATGTTCATGTTAGGCACTTTTTCTGAGCTCATAAAAGTTTATTTTTATCATTTAATTGGCTTTTCTCTGAAATAAGACAGTAAAAATCTCAGTGTTTTGAGGTTGCTAAACAATGCCTTTACAGTTGACAGCCTCAAGAATTATTATAAAATGAAGGAGTTAGATGCTATGGGTCACACTTTGTAAATCTGACTCTGCCAGGACTAGAATACTAATGACAGTCAATAGCCATTTCCTTATATGATCCCAATTTGTAATTCTTGCCCTTGTGGCCATATATTATAGAAAGAATATTGTTCTCTAATTTATGGTCAAAGTCATTGGAGTGACTAAGTGACAAAGTGACTAATACCTGTTCTTTAAATAGGTATTAAAAAATGTGTACAGCTCTGTAAATTCGTGTAAATAAAATGACTCCTTTTAAGTGAGGTATAGTCATAAAATAAAGTGTCATATCTTATATAAATAAATACTTATAGGTCCAGTAAAAATCAAACTATTGATAGGAGGAAATTGTCTCAACTTATGATTTTCACATCAAATTATTACTTTTTGAAATTCAGATTAATTATGGTATATGGTATGGGCCCATTCGTGTCATAGGCAAAGAAACACTGACTATCAAAAGTCAGCCATTCAGGACTTCCCTGGTTGTCTAGTGGTTAAGATTTGAGCTCCCAATGCGGGGAGCACAAGTTTGATCCCTGGTCAGGAAACTAAGATCTCATACGCAACACAGCCAGAAAATAAAAAGGCAGCCATTCAATTCATTCAAGGCAAGCTTCAGAGAATTTTCCCTATTCAATTTGCAAAGTATTTGCAAATATACAACAGTACCGCTTATTCTACCTATGAATTATGAAGTGAAACTGAAAGTTGCTCAGTCGTGTCCAACTCTTTGTGACTTCATGGACAGCCCCCCCACCCCACGCAACCTCCAGTCCATGGAAATCTAAAGGCCAGAATACTGGAGTGGGTAGCCTTTCCCTTCTTCAGGGGATCTTCCCAACCCAGGGATCAGACCCAGGTCTCCTGCATTGCAGGCAGATTCTTTACCAGCTGAGCCATGAATTAGGGGCTGCATCAAAACAGTAATCATCAACCAAATCAGTTTAAAGGTTAAAGAAGGGACAGAAAACAAGAGTGGACTGATTTGCTGAGTTTGCCTTCTGCTTATCCTTTTCCTAGATTTCCCATCAATTTCTGTCACTCAATTCAAACCACAAATTTGTGTGGTAAATTATTTATCCTTATTCTAGCCAATGAGGACAATATTTAGTAATAGAACTGGTATTCAGACATGAAGATCCAGCACCCTCCATCTGTCATTTTCTCCCCAAAGCTGGGATGTCCCCATTTATTGGTGGGGAAGCAATGGAGACAGTGACAGA
The DNA here is from genome assembly GCF_000754665.1 of Bison bison bison. NCBI lineage: Eukaryota > Metazoa > Chordata > Mammalia > Artiodactyla > Bovidae > Bison > Bison bison. The sequence goes on along the minus strand of NW_011495084.1, from coordinate 7,201,662 downwards.
CTTTATTTTTCTGGGCTCCAAAATCACTGCAGATGGTGACTACAGCCATGAAATTAAAAGACGCTTGCTCCTTGGAAGAAAAGTTATGACCAACCTAGACAGCATACTAAAAAGCAGAGACATTACTTTGCCAACAAAGGTCCATCTAGTCAAAGCTATGGTTTTTCCAATAGTCATGTATGGATGTAAGAGCTGGACTATAAAGAAAGCTCAGCGGCGAAGAATCGATGCTTTTGAACTGTGGTGTTGAAGAAGACTCTTGAGAGTCCCTTGGACAGCAAGGAGATCCAAGCAGTCCATCCTAAAGGAAATCAGTCCTGAATCTTCATTGGAAGGACTGATGCTGAAGCTGAAACTCCAATACTTTGGCAGCCTGATGTGAAGAACTGACTCATTGGAAAAGACCCTGATTCTGGGAAAGATTGAAGATGGGAGGAAAAGGAGACAACAGAGAATGAAATGGTTGGATGTCATCACTGACTCAACTGACATGAATTTGAGTAAACTCTGGGAGCTGGTGATGGGCAGGGAGGCCCGGCGTGCTGCAGTCCATGGGGTCACAAAAAGTCAGACACGACTGAGCAACTGAACTGAACTGAACTGAGATGGCCTTGATGTTGGTTCTTATTTTGTTATTCAATGAGAAAGTCACTTATTTTCTGGTCCTATCTTTGTTTGTGTAATATGGAGAGAGAACAAAGATGTTTGTTGAAAATAGATTCCAGTTGTAGTATGTTTATATTCTATGGTAGTCCTTTGTAAGTCTGCCTAGAACTAGCTAGTGAGGTACTATGGCCACCAAAGTCTGTAAAATAACTGAAATAAGCTATATCTCATGAACATCAGAACCCAATCAATGCAGTCAATGCAGCAATTTCTTTTGAAACTGAATTGCAGCTTTAAAAAGCAGTCTTGTCCAAAAAAAAAGAAAAAGCAGTCTTGTTCTAATATTATCACAGTAAAACTGAAAGATAAGGAAAGCATGATTTTATTTTTATAATTTCATAGAGGAGTAAAATATTCAGTTTAATAAAATATTGGTCATGAACAAAAGGGATTTAGCAGTGATTTTTTTTTCCTTTGATAAGATGACTAGATGTCCTCATTTTTTTTAATTGAAGTATACTTGATTTAGAGATATATTTAATACTTGAATAAGTATATAATTTATAGTAAATTTAATAAATCAACACCAACATTTTACTTAAAAGTAATTTCATTGTTTCAGTTAACTTTAAGGAATGTTAACTTAAAAACTTAATATTGATCTCAAATTCAGCAAGTAAAAATAGAAAAATCCAGAAGCCATGAGGAATGTTTAAGGTGAGTGATGAACAGAAGTTGCTCCATGAAACTGCAGCAGGACTTAAGAATATTTACTCATGTTGGTGTAAGGCTTAAAAACAGTTTCCTCTATTTGTCTAAAATAGCAAAATCCATTTAGAATAGAACTGGATATGAATTTTCTACTTTAAATCCAATTAAATATTCAAGGTTTAAAATTATAGAAGCTTTGGAGAAGAAATTGCAAACATTAGTAGGAAGGAAGGAGAGAGAGAAAAAATAAAAGAAAGAAAAAGGAAAGAAAAAAAAAGAAAAGCAAGGAGGGAAAGGGAGAGAGAAAGGAAGGAAGAGGGTAAAGAGAAGAAAAATCTGTAACTTGAAACCTGAAAAACAAAGACTTAATACACTTGCCAAACTTCACATATCATACATCTTTTATTAGCATACCTCAAAAGACTGAAAGAAATTCATGGAAGTATAAATCATGTAGTCCTCATGAGATTTTCCAGTTTTTCTGACTTTTATATTGATCTTGCAATTTACTTAAGTTGTCTCATTGCCTGGAAATGAACATATGATTATAATTAAACAAAATTATGAAGAAGATTCTCTTTATTCTACCATTTTATGAAGTAAATCTTGAGGAATAAAGTTTAGATACTGTCTGCTTATATTGAATTAAATAGTTAGTAGAGGTCTAATTGGGCTTTCCTGATGGCTCACTGGTAAAGAATCTGCCCACCAGTGCAGGAGATGTGGGTTCAATTCCTGGGTCAAGAGATCCCCTGCAGAGGGAAATAACAATGCACTCCAATATTCTTTCCACTTATTTTTCCCTTTTTATACAGTTCACAGGGTTTTCATGGCTAGTATACTGGAGTAGTTTGCCATTTCATCCTGCAGTGAGTCACATTTTGTCAGAACTTTCCATTATGACCCATCTATCTTGGGTGGCCCTATTTGGCACTGGCTTCATAGCTTCATTGAGTTACAAAACACTCCAGTCCCACTGTGTGCTATGTGCTAAGTCGCCTCAGTCGTGTCTGACTCTTTGTGACCCCATGGACTGTAGCCCACCAGGCTTCTCTGTCCATGGGATTCTCCAGGCAAGAATACTGGAGTGGGTTGCCATGCCCTTCTCCAGGGGATCTTCCCAACCTGGGCTCAAACCTGGGTCTCCTGCATTGGCAGGAGAATTCTTTACCACTGAGCCACCTGGGAATCCTATGGTGTCCCAAAGACTCAGACACAACTTAGTGATTAAACCACAGAGATTTAATGACATAGCAAAATAATCAAACTTTTTCTCTTCTGCCCAATTCAGTTGTATTTTTCTTATTTCAAAATGTGAAGAAGATAGGCATATGCCAAAACATAGATTTTTGTAAGATTATGTACAATTTAACCATCTGTCAATTAGTTGGGCAATAGTTAATTGAGCTTGACTAAACTGAATATCCATGCCATTACCATCTTAGGTTTTTACCCCTATGATATACTTGTCAGTTCTTGAAGGAGGCTCAATTTATAATAAGCATCTTTAAAATTTATAGTTCTAAATAAATTTTTGAAGATTAATTAATACCTCCCCATACTCACTGGACAAATAGTAGAATAATTCTTGCTTACTTAACAGTTAAATAACTTGGGGTTTCCCAGGTAGTTTTTAAACATTAATTAACTGTTCCTCACATGTATTTCTGTTCTTCACAATATACAGTCAATTGTAGACACTTAATGTGAAGTATTATGATAATTTCTATCTCCAAGGAATTGAAAAGACTGATCTCTAGAGAAGTTAAATAAATTTCAGACATGAGTAAAATTTGATTTCTTAAATGTGCATGATATGAAACATTCCAAAAATATAAACAGTTAATTAAGTCTCATATTTGGGAAAAATGTTGAGTTGTGTATTATGCTATAGGTTAAGGACAAGTCCCTCACATAGTCCAAGTGAAATAATTTGGACCAAGTAAACAATTTCCAAATGTATACGAAAAAAAAGCAACTGAAGTCAGTACACAATGGTGGCTCCCGTTACCCAAGATCTACTTTCATATCCTAAAATGTCTTGTACCATCTGAACTCTGCTGAATGGATGAAATCTTTAGCTGGAGGAGTTCAGTTTGTATTTTTGCTCTATGATCTGTCCGGACTCACTTCATGACTGATAGGTTTTTGCTTTCTTGTTCAACTCTGCAATAAAAGGAAAATCCGTGGTTTTCTTTGACAAAACTGAGCTATCTTCAGCTATCTTCAGGAGAAGGAAACTAGGATAAAGGTCCGTTTTCTTCTTTCTTCAGAGCTAACTGCTATTTTGCAGGATACTTGATAGTATCTTTTAAGGCCTATTGCCCAGCCTCCCAAACTCTTCATTCCTTTCTAGCTATAACTGGAATTCATGTGTATGGTTGACAGGAAGGCTGGATGGCAATTTCTGTACATGTACTTCTGATCCATGCCCTTCAAAAAGACCTAAACATGAATAGTTTTTAAATTTTTATTTATTTATTTTATTTTTGACTGTGCTGAGTCTTTGTCACTGTTCTCCAGCTTTCTCTAATTGTGGCCAGAGAAGGTTATTCTTCATTGCCATGTGCGGCTCCTCAATGCGATGGCTTCTCTTGATGCCAAGCACGAGCTCTGGGGCACATGGGCTCAGTAGTTGCTGTGCACAGGCTTAGTTGCTCCACCGCTTGTGGGATCTTCCCGGATGAGGGATCGAACCTGTGTCCCCTGCGGATTCGGGGACAGGCAAATTCTTAATGACTAATTCTTATTCTTCTTAACTTTTGAAATTTTGCAATGAATGAAGTGACATGGCCTCATTACAGAAAGGTCTGAAAGATCCTTGCTTTGGGTCCTTCACAAATAATATGCCTTTATGCACAGATGAAAACAAAAAGTGAAAATAAATACTAATCATAAACATTGTTCAGAAAACAAATATATATGTATATATAAATTAAGCATAGGCTTAGTTCATTTCCTTGGCTTGAGTCAAGTAGGAGGTTAACACTATTTCTTTGATAAATAACTGAATCCTGAATGACAGTCTTTAAGTGGACTGCTTTGAGGAAATGAAGATAAAAAGAAAATGACCAGCTTATACTCTTTAAGCTTTAAAACTGGCAAAGTGCTTTCACCTAGATTCTGACATCATTTTGTCAGACTGACCAATGATTCTGCACCTGCTTGAAAGACCTGTAATCATGAAATCCGCTTTCATGAAAAGAAGACCTCCACTGAGCAGTTTGTAACTTATTTCAAAATTGACTTTGGTATTTGCTTAAGGCTTTATTTCTATTTTCTGTGTCAGCTCAATAAAGCTTCTGAGGCGAGGTTATCCCCAAAATAATTTGGGTGATGGAAAACAAAAATAAAATACTGTAGACTTAGATTTTTTTTTCAATTTCATGTCATAAATTATGTTTTTTCCTGGTCTTTGGCTCTGTTTCATTTTTGCATGATTAGCATTGGCTGAGGATAGAACGGGGTCTCATGATTCATTATCTAACTATGTGGTTTGCTCCCTGGGGTTTGGGTTAATCTTACATGACAAGCTGAAAACTAAAATTTTAATGACACTTTTGTTTTTTTTAAACAACGTATTGCTCTTTGAATTTGATCTTTTCTACAGACTAACTTTCTCAAGTCTTGAAATCATATTGTGGAAAGTTTATCAAAGTGCTTCAGCAATTTTAAAACCTTAACATTGATGTGTCTGAAATGGAAGCATAATGTATATATTATTTTTGTTATCTCAGCATGAACAAAATACCAAAGCTACAGAGAAAGAATTCTCATGTTAGCATAAACAGTTTCTTCTACAAAACTGAGTAATAGAGCAATCCACAATTTCCTTTCTCTGCCAGTGTCACAGATGGTAGCCAAGTGGCTTGATAAAAATGTGATGCTTGTATGTTTGCATAGCCAAAGAGAGTTTTCAAAAAAAATATTTCAATTCCCATTGTACTCTCCACAGTTGAAGATTATGTCTAATTTTCTAAAATCCAATTCATCAAAACTATCTGTCACTTAAAGTTCAGGGTTCCCTAACATTTTTAGCACCAAGGACTGGCTTTGTAGAAGACAATTTTTCCACAGAAGGTGCAAGAGGAATGGTTTCAGGATGATTCAAACACATGACATTTAGTGTGCACTTTACTTCTTATCTAATGCTGCTGCTGGTATGACAGGAGGTACCAGTCTGTGGCTAGGAGCTGGGGGACTTCTGACTTAGATCTATCATTTTTCGTTTGAAAGAGAGATTTTATTCGTGTTTCTTTTTTCCCCCATGAAACTGGTTTTGTAAAAATCACACTTCTGTTAAGCTAACTGAAAAATCTCTACTTTTTAACCACTATGTTCATGGACTTATTTTCATCATAGATAGTAATATTGATTGTGCCCTAAAGAGTGTCACATGGATCTCACAGTCAACATTTACTTATCAAAATGTATACCTGTATAAAATATGTAAAACTATTGATCTAGATGCTTTCTTCATTAGGTATCACAATTAATTGTAAATATGTGCCTCATATTTTTTAAATTCTGTAACATAATAGATTCTTGCTGTTTTCATACCTGTGCTTATGATTTGATATTCATTTGAAGCAGCAAATTGAGATTTGCTCAAAACTGTGAAGACTGAACAACATAAAATCACTGTACACACTTTCTGTAATAATTTGTTTTCATCAACTGAATCTTGTACTAATACTCAAAAGGAAAAAAAGCTGTCATTTGTCTTAAGCATAATTTTATGGTAATCTATGAGAGAATCTTATGAACCGAAATGGGAAGAGAATATTGTTATTTCTATTCTTTCATTCTAAATTGTGTGGGTATATAAATCAAAAAATTCCTGTCTGAGAGTAATATTGATGGAAAATATAATCATAAATGGCTAATATGCTGGACTAAATGTTTTATGCAATTAAAAAGAAGAGTTGACTTAAAACTAAAATATCACTCCTGTTTCCAAAAGTTAATATCTTGTGAGACCTATTCAATTAGATACTTGGATTATGTTCACCATCTAGTGGTAAAATTTCAAACTCCCACTATAAATGTCCATAGACCCCTTTTCTTGGTGTTTTACTTTGAATATCCTTTTTATCATTTGATAAGTTACGATTTTTTCTGAAAGCATCTGAAAAGTATTCGAATCCTGTAACCAAGATTTCCTTTGAAAAGGAAAAACATAAATACATAAATCAACAATTGCATCATGTAAAACAAGAATTTTATTTTGTTTCAAATTTAGTATTGAACAAAATTCCTTGTTTTACCATTTTAGTATTGGTAAAATTTAGTATTGAACAAAATTCCTTGTTTTACCATTTTAGTATTTGTTATAGAAAAAAACAGAAAGATCTAAAAGAATATGACATGAAAAACTTGCATATTAAAATGTAAAAGCATAACACTCAGTCAATGCTATTCAAAATTTATAAATGAAAACACTAATGGAGTTTGATATGAATAGTACTGTCTCATCAAACATCATAAACGTCATCACACTTCACAAAGAGTAAGCGGACTCGAAAAAGAGGTTTCATTCTCTAGATAATAATAATAGGTAATTTTACTTAAAGTATATGGTGGCTTTATTGCAAGTCATAGATTATCCTCTTGTGAAACTGTGGATTTTTTTGTTGTTGTTGAAATAGTCCCGCATAGCTATAAGGAGCAGAAAAGATTGAATCTAAACTTTTAGCAGCATTTTAAATTAGAGGGTAAATTGAATTTTTAGAATTCCAGAAGAAAAAGTAAATGTCCATATGTATTTTAACTAAGACATTTTCATTAAGTTCCAATTATTTACTAATATGAAATAATAACAGAAAGATCTCTCTTAATGACTAAAATTTTCTTCCAATTTTTCTTAGCCTGTTCCACAAAGAAATGGCCCAATGATTCAGATTCTACCTAACTAGAATGCTCGGCATATCTAGTCCATTTCTTCTCATATTATCTTCAGAGTCCAACTCATTAAATATAGCCCACAAGGATTCCTTGCTCCAACAAATGAGACCAGTCAGAAAAATTAGGAAAAGTTTCAGGGACTCCTGCACCTCTGAGGCCCATGAGAGGGTACAGTTTCTTCCCAAAGTCAGCAAACAGGATCAAAGACCCCTGGTTCTGAGAAAGACAAAAGGACATGCGCACACATGCATACACATATAAACACACCCTTAAAGTCTCACTCCCTCATAATAACCTCTCGTCATTTACCCTCATTTTATGTGTTGTTGCTATTCTAGACCACAAGTAACGTTTAGCTAAGCTAGTTTAAACCAAAACAAAACACATAAACAGCAACAACAACAAAAATGGAAAGACTGACTATCCCAAAGGCCATACATGATATTCAAGCACATCTTGTTAGGGACGGTCTAAATGTGTTGGTGGTCTTCGCTTGTGGCTTAGTGGTAAAGAATCTGCCTGCCAATAAAGGAGATGCAGGAGACATGGGTTCAATGCCTGGGTCAGGAAAATCCTCTGGAGAAAGAAATGGCAACCCACTCCAGTATTCTTGCCTGGGATATCCCATGGACCAAGGAGCCTAGCTGGCTACAGTCCATGGGGGTCTCAAAATTTGAGTCGGATGCAACTTAGTGACTCAACAACAAATATGTTGGTAGATGCTAAAAATACAGCCTTAAATATTTCAAAGTAAAATTGTCTACTCTTGATAGTTTTACAGTGCTGAAAATGGTTACTAATGAATGGGTGATCAAGTCAATAAATGAACCAACAATCAACAAAAGCAAAAATACATTAGCCTAAGGGAAATTGCACTACTATGTAGAAAACTATAAACAATACTGCTTAGTTCAATAAAAGACAAAATAATAGTTATCACAGTCTCAAAGAACTAACTTGTGTAAACAGTCAAAATGATGTTCAGGAAAGTGTGAGCATGAGCCATTGCTAGGGTAACCATACAGTCAGGCTTTCCCGAAATAGTACTGAATTCTTCAATTTGTGATGTGTATTGACCTTTCTTCCTCTCGCTCCAAGTTTGCATGTTTTTTTCACAAAGAGGGAGATATGATAGCATGATGTAATCATATGACAGCAACAAAATAAATATTAATCAAATTTAAACTTTCTTATTTCAATCAAATTTTCAGAAAGAAAATACAAACAAGTGGCTAACAGGGTAAGAAATGGGAAGCCTGGGGCCTTCTGGAACAGCCCTTCCCCCACATCCTCTGCTTTAGCTGTTCTCTGAAGTACTCAGTCAAGGCTATGGTTTTTCCAGTGGTCATGTATGGATGTGAGAGTTGGACTGTGAGAAAGCTGAGCACCAAAGATTGATGCTTTTGAACTGTGGTGTTGGAGAAGACTCTTGAGAGTCCCTTGGACTGCAAGGAGATCAAACCAGTCCATCCTAAAAGAAATCAGTCCTGGATATTCATTGGAAGGACTGATGTTGAAGCTGAAACTCCAGTACTTTGGCCACTTGATGCGAAGAGCTGGCTCATTAGAAAAGACCCTGATGCTGGGAAAGATGGAAGGCCAGAGGAGAAGGAGACGACAGAGTATGAGATGGTTGGATGGCATCACCAACTCAATGGACATGGGTTTGGGTGGACTCAGGGAGTTGGTGACGGACAGGGAGGCCTGGCGTGATGCGGTTCATGGGGTCACAAAGAGTTGGACACGACTGAGCGACTGAACTGAACTGAACTGAAGTACTCAAATAATAGTATTGGAGGCACATTTCCTGAGTTGTTCTGCACCTGTGAAAACTCCTCCCACCAAATGGAGATGTTAACTACCTGATGACTGTGAGCACATTGCCCCAGACCTAAAGACTGACAATTTAACCACTGGGACTCCTATTACCTCACCATCAGCCAGTTAGAGAACTGGCTTTATCTGGCTTTTTAAAGTGCTTTTTCTAAAACCCTTCAGGGTTTTTGAGCAGGAGCCACCCTCCCAACCTCATATCATCTTCCTGCAGTCAACATTTCTGTACTCCAAACTCCACCAGTTCAGTTTATTTAGCCTCACTGTACATGATGCACATGAACTTGTGCTTGCAATAGGAAGGATTGTCTTCATAAATTCAACTTTCTTTATTTATTTGCTTGGTGCACATTCAACAAAAGTTTGACAAACTACTGCACCCACAATGCTTTTGAGTTCTCACATACTTGATACAAAATTTTACTTTGTAAGACAAAGTTTAATGCCTCAAAATAAATTTAATTTGTAATTAAGACAAAATTTGATACCTAGAATGCCTTATTTTATAATTTCCCCATACAAAGGAGATTTTTTTAAGTTTTACTGTAATTTGAATACCTCCTACTAACACACCCAACAAGGTTTGTGTTATTATGTAATTGCACAATAACTTGGAAAAAGACAATGTAAAGAACTGTGTTTTTTTTGGTTTGTTTGGTATGATTTTGTTTGTTTGGTTTGATTTAATTTGTTAATGTTTTGCCGGAAGTGAGGCTTTCCCACAGTTAATCAAACTATGAAGCTTTAAAGTGGAATCCCCATGTTAAAAGTTCTCCTATTCAATTTAAGCAGGCTCTGCCTGGATTTGACAACATTTCCAAGCTAGAGAAGCTGCTTGTGAATAAACACTAAGAACTGAGCACCCTAGAGACTCAGGAAACAGGAAATACTTGGTTAACTGATAAGAGACTTTGCTTGTAGCTTTACTGCCTTTGTGCCTAAGAATTTCTTGCTCTTTACACTCTTAAAATATTATTTTAGGATCCTGGGCTTAAACTGATACCATACATTATATTCTTATCTCGTATTAAATCTACATTCTTGATTATATACTGGCCCTATGATGATAAGATATTTTAACATCTTTATTTTTAATACTTGTATTAACCACTAGATGGCAATATAATGCAAATTATTAATATAAGCCAGACAAAAATGAAAGGACTAATTTTACTTGGTGAATTATTTCTCTAGCTTTTATTTTCTCGCAATGTTTTCTTTAAATGTACATGTTTCACTCAAAAATTGGACCCCGTTATTCATTTTTATCATCCCCATCAATTCCTTTAAATTATTATGCTAAAATATAGAAAACACAGGATACTGGATGCTTGGGGCTGGTGCAATGGGACGACCCAGAGGGATGGTATGGGGAGAGGGGAGGGAGGAGGGTTCTGGATGGGGAACGCATGTAATCCTGTGGCAGATTCATTTTGATATATGGCAAAACCAATACAATATTGTAAAGTTAAAAAATAAAATTAAAATAAATAAATAAATAAACACACACACACAAAAAGAAAACATTATCTTGTATACAAAAAAAAAAAATTTCTAGCTACTTGATCACAACAGGAATATTTGTGATTATTAATCTCAACATCATATATAACCCAAAGAGGAGTCATAATGTGTACTAGAGTTACAGAAAAAATTTATATTATGACTCTTCTTGAAAAAGAAAATACATTTTTTGAGTTACCATATAGAGTCTGTTTTTCAAAATAAATAAAAGGGAATAAGAATATCCTTTTCTGTCCATGGCCATACCACCCTGAAAGCACCCAATCTTGTCTGATCTCAGAAGCTAAGCAGGGTCAGGCCTGCTTAGTACTTGGGTTGGAGAATATCCTTTGCTTAAAACAGACTAAATATGATTTTATCTTTGCTAATTCCAGAGGCACTTTCTATGAGACAAATGCTTTGAGAATTGTGGGTTTGGGTCTCAGACAGGATACTGAGGCAGGCTGTAGCCAGTTGAGAATAAGGCTTCCATAGTCAGTGAGCTCTCCTCCCATAAATCCTGCTCCCACACTGCCCCATGCAATGAGGGTTGAATAAACTGATTGGTTTATCCACACAGTCTTAAAAATATATTTATGCTATTTATTTTCTCTTCAAAATATTCCCTGCATGTTCATTTTCACTTTATTTCACTGGTTTAAGAGTATTCAGAAAAATCAAGGAGATTTATACAGGGTGAATTACCAGTAGTTCCACAAGTTTCAGTGATCTTTCCAAAAAAGCATGCTAGTAAATATAACCAGGGCTTCCCTGGTGGTTTACATGGTAAAGAATCTGCCTGCAACGCAGGAGGCCAGGTTTAATCTCTGGGCTGAGAAGGTTCACGGAAGAAGGGAATGGCTACCCACACCAGTATTCTTGTCTGGAGAATTCCATGGATAGAGGAACTTGGCAGGCTACAGTCCATGGGGTTGCAAAGAGTCAGACAAACTGACCCCTTCAGGGATCACAGCCTTGTCATGGCAAAAGGGCTTGGGTAACTCATTGAAGCTATGAGCTGTCTGGTGCAGGGCTACCCAAGACAGATGGGTCATAGCGAAGAGTTCTGACAAAATGTAGTCCACTGGAGGAGGGATTGGCAACCCATTGCAATAGTCTTACCTCAAGAACACCATGAACAGTATGAAAAGGTAAAAAGATATGACACCAAAAGATGACTCTCCCCACCCCACTTCCAGGTCAGAAGGTGTCCAATATGCTACTGTGGAAGAGTAGAGAACAATTACTAATAGCTCCAGAAAGAATGATGCAGCTGGGCCAAAGCAGAATACATACACATACATCGTTGTGTATGTGTCTGGTGGTGAAAGCAAAGTCCTAGGCTGTAAAGAATGACATTGCATAGGAACTTGGAATGTTAGGTCCATGAATCAAGCAAGTTGGTCGTAGTCAAGCAGGAGACGACAAGAGTGAACAGATACAAGCAATACCACTCTAATGGCAAAAAGTGAAGAGAAACTGAAGAGCCTCTTGATGAGGGTGAAAGAAGAGAATGAAAATGCTGGCTTGAAACTCAACATTCAAAAAGCTAAGATCATGTCATCCAGCCTCATCATTTCATGCCATAGAAGGGGGAACAGTGGAAGCAGTGACAGATCCTATTTTCTTGGGCTCCCAAATCACTGCAGACAGTGACTGCAGCCATGAAATGAACACTCTTGCTCCTTAGAAAGCTATGAAAAACTGAGACAGCATATTAAAAATCAGAGACATCACTTTGCCGGCAAAGGTCCATATAGTAAAAGCTATGGTCTTTCTAATAGTCATGTGTGGATGTGGGAGTTGGACTACAAAGAAGGCTGAGCACTGAAGAATTGATCCTTTCAAACTGTGGTGTTGGAGAAGACTCTTGAGAGTTCCTTGGACTGCGAGGAGATCCAACCAGTCCATCCTAAAGGAAATCAGTCCTGAATATTCACTGGAAGGACTGATGCTGAAACTCTAATACTTTGGCCACCTGATGTGAAGAACTGACTCATTGGAAAAGACCCTGATGCTGGGAAAGATTGAAGGCAGGAGGAGAAGGGGACGACAGAGGATGAAATGGTTGGATGGCATCAATGACTCAACTGACATGAGTTTGAGTGAACTCCAGGAGTTGGTGATGCACAGGGAGGACTGGCGTGCTGCAGTCCATAAGGTGATAAAGAGGTGGATATGACTTAGTGACTGGATAACAACAACAATAAATATAGCTGATTTTAGACAATGAAAGGTGATAAAGCATAAGCAATAATAGAGACTCACATTTGGAAGAATAAATAACGTTATTTATTGTGGATCCTGTATCTCCTTATAATTCTGCTGCATTTTTTGACTTTAGATTGACAACTTATCCACTGTGGAAAGAATGTTTTGTCTATAGGATCCACAATGTACACATAACATTTTCCAACATTTACACAAGTTAAATTTTATTTTTGTTTGCAAAGTACCAATGTATTATGAAGTTTATCAAATTACATAATATCTTGATTTGGTAGAATTGTTGGTCTCTCTGGGTACTTTTGTGTTACTCAAATTAAAACATTCTGCATGTAAGATTTGGTCTCTTTGTGACCCCATGGACTGTAGACTGCCACATTCCTCTGTCCATGGAATTGTCCAGGCAAGAATACCAAAGTGGGTTGCCATTCCCTTCTCCAGGAGATCTTCCCAACCCAGGGATTGAACTTGCATCTCCTGCATTGCAGGTAGATTCTTTACTATCTGAATCACCAGGGAAACCTGGACATAAGACTTTGGGCAAGTTTCTCATTCTTAAGATTGAAGGATTCTATTTTGCCTATCTGTAAAAATTGAAATGATAATATTTAAGTTATGCAATTGTGAGGAGTCAGTGAATTAGTACACAGATTAGTTCTTAAAAACTTGGATTCTCATTGCCCTGTGTCTTTCTTCCACAATCCTCACCATACTTTTACTTATTTTCATTATAGGTTTTAAAACAATGTTTCATTGTCTATTTCCTCAGAATACACTCTTTTAGGGCAGAGGCTCTAGCTTATCTATATTTCTATCCACTGTACATGGCATATAGCAGATATTAAATATGTTGATGAAAAAAAGGTGTATGATCAATGAACATTGCTTCTAATTTGTGCTCAAAATAAAATGTTAGTATATACTCCAATTCACATTGAAACAGAGCAGGACCCTACAGTCCTCCCCGCACCCACACCCCACCCCCACCATGCCCTTTGCTTGCCTTTTGTCTGTGGAAAAGTTTAGTCAAAGAATAAGTTTAACCAGAGAAGTAAGAAATGCTGAAACAAAGGAAAACAGTCACAGGAAACTAAATAATAATAGTGCAATCTCTAAGCATAGTCAAAGACCTTCAGTTCTTTCTCATGGGCTATAGATAATATTCTGAGCCATATCCTGTGAGCTGTCTTATAGATACTAACATACTAGGTGGAAGAAGTTAACTGTATGGCGACCAGACTGTACCCAGCATATGAGCTGCCGTAATTCTGAGAACTGGCCAAAAAGAAGTGGGAACACACCAACCCTGGAACTGAAGATTGCTGCTGCTGCCACTGCTAAGTCGCTGCAGCTGTGTCTGACTCTGTGCGACCCCATAGACAGCAGCCCACCAGGCTCCCCTGTCCCTGGGATTCTCCAGGCAAGAATACTGGAGTGGGTTGCCATTTCTTCTCCAATTCATGAAAGTGAAAAGTGAAAGTGAAGTTGCTCAGTCATGTCCGACCCTCAGCTACCCCATGGACTGCAGCCTTCCAGGCTCCTCTGTCCATGGGATTTTCCAGGCAAGAGTACTGGAGTGGGGTGCCATTGCCTTCTCCGGGAACTAAAGATTAACTGTACCTAAAATAATCATGACTCTGGGCAGACCACTGATGGCCAGTTTGAAGATGACTGTCAGAGATGACTGTACTATTTCTGCATGTAGCCATCTACCCCCACTCTATCTATAAAAGCTCTCATCCTCTGCTTGTTGGGGAGAGAGGGGAGTCCGCCTTTGCACAGATGTCCACCACCCTGTACCCCGCCCCCCAGTTGCCAGCATCAGAAATAAAGCAAACTTTTTTTTCTACCAATCTGGCCTGTTTATTGGCTTTTGAGCAGTGAGTAGCTGGACACTTTCAGTAACAACATCACAGTATAACATTATCTTATTTACAGTGTTACTCAGGTAATTCATTTAATATACAAAATATAATCTATTTTATTCTATGCTTACATTTCTGTTATCTTTTTAGCCTTTATTGACATTTATCTTGAAGGAACAACAATAAATGCTCAAAATATCTTAAAAATCTGTTCATATTAAGTTGTTTGGAAAATAACTTTATTTATGTTGGAACTTGGGGCTTCCCTGGTGGCTCAGGGGTAAAGGATCTTTCTGCAATGCAGGAGCCACAGGAGACCCTTCCCTGGGTCAGGAAGATCCCCTAGAAGAGAGAATGGCAACCCACTCCAAAATTCTTAACCGGAGAAT
Source organism: Bison bison bison (assembly GCF_000754665.1). NCBI lineage: Eukaryota > Metazoa > Chordata > Mammalia > Artiodactyla > Bovidae > Bison > Bison bison. The sequence continues at coordinate 7,186,625 of NW_011495084.1, read as the reverse complement.
CCCATGGATAGGGGAGCCTGGCGGGCTACAGTGTCACAACTGAAGCAACTTAGCACCCACACATGCATGTTGGAACTTATCTGTATATACCTTGGGAAAGTGAGGCATAAATGGAAGTTTTCCAATCACTTCTCCGGTTCACTCAGATGAAACTTTTTATATGCAAATATCTATTTTTATAAGTAGTATAAAATGTTTCCACTTAGAGTGTAGAAAACACAACACCATGTTGCACTCACCTTTTCATTTTTTGTTAACATTTCAGAGTTGTATTGTACTGCACTAAAGAAACAGCAGGATGGTTATACAACGTTCCCTTATTCAATCTGGAAAATCTAAAGTACTTGCAAATTCTTAAGAACACCTTTACCATCCAATTAGAACCGTAAGGATAACAACCAATTTCTTAACAAGCAATGCCTTACAGATAAAAGCACATTTAAAATAGCTTTAAATGCACTATTCTCAAATAATTCAGCATATATATTTATATCATGTTCACTATGTTTAAGAGTTAAAGCAAGTATATTACTCTGATGGAAATAAGGGAAATGTTTTATTCATGCAGCATACAGGGATAATATTCAAGTCAAAGAGAATCAAAACCTCACTCTTTTTATTTTTGTTACTATATCTGAGACAGGCTGGGACCTGAAACCCTTTAATGCAATGTTTACTCCCAAACATGTCCTTGAGCTACAAAATACTAAGAAACTGAGGGACTAAAGATAACTGCACGTGTGTGCAATTGGAGCAAGTAATCAACAACCTACAGAAAGGTCAAAACCCAACTGCCACTTGGGAGGTGTCTGGAGCAAAAGCAGGGAACTGTGCATGCCCCCTGCACAAGCACCACAAAAGCCGTGGGCTGCCCACCTACGCCACCTCTCCAGCCCAATGCACAGATCTACCTCCACTATTACCCCTTTAATGGACCTTATCACCACCCCTCTGAGAGCAAGCAAGGGACCTGTTACTTGTTCTTGCTACCTCATGCTGCAACATGAGTCCCAGTAAAGCCTTGCCTGAATTCCTCCTCTAGATTTCCATTGCATAAAGAGTCCAAGAACCCAGGCCAGTTTGGCAACATATCCATATATATCTACATGACAGATGAGGAAACTCATAAAGTTTCCCACACATCAGACACATATATTCAGGTCATCAGAAGCACCTGATATCTACAGCTAGTATATAGTTAGATGGCATTTCAATAAAACCAAAATGAGCCCTATGAATTCTAATCAACAAGAGCTTCTAATGACCTAAGGACAGTCCATAATGGATCCAATAATTCAGAGAATTATGGCTCTTCTGTAAGATGTGCAAATTCAAACCTGCCAACACTAGAAGTAATCATTTTATATTAATTTGTATGTAATTCCTTTTAAATTCTTTATCCATAATATATGAAACTAGTCTTTCTATAACCAAAAAATGCAGACATATTTTTAAAAATATAGGGTCATTTCTTAAAGTACCTTATTGGATTCCATTGGCTACTAATGGAAATAGGATCTTGATGGATGGAATTCATTTGGTAGATTTTTGCATGCACTTAACTGTTAACGAGACCAAAAATCTTTTTTTTTTTTTGATTGTGCCATGCAAGCTGTGGGATCTTAGTTCCGGAACCTAGACTTGAGAGCTATGAATCCTAACCACTGGACAACCAGGGAATTCCCTGGACCAATTCTGTATGTTTCTCTAAGAGCTCATAAAAACATAGACCAAGCCACATAGGTAGATGAGATGGTTGGATGGCATCATCGACTCAGTGAACATGAGTTTGAGCAAACTCCAGGAGACAGTGAAGGACAGGGAAGCCTGGCCTGCTACAGTCCATGGGGTCACAGAGTAGGACATGACTTAGTGACTGAACGGAAACAACAATATAGGCATTAAAAACATGCTAGAAGATAAAAATCTAACTTGTGCCATCCTTCTAACTTTATGTTAGAATATCTGCATTCTTGATGGAACCCAGGTTCATGCGTGCAATCTCCCTAAAACTGAGTTCCTCTGCCAAGTTTATGATTAACTTCTCCATCCAAAATGTTATTTCTTTTTGTGTCTGATACCTGTTCTTAAGACTGAGGAGAATCAAAGAAAATGGGGGATTAATAGAGAGCAGGACCCTGTGGGACCCTCCTGGGCATGAAAGCCTTCCTGGGTCCCGAATTTCTTGTTTGTAAGAAAAGGCTTTCAGCCTCCTGGACCTTCCAAAGGGCAGTTCAAACAGTCACAGTTAGGAGAGTGAGGGAATTAAAAAAGAAACAGCAGTGCAGGGATGGGTCCTGTGTGGTCAGCCACACACTAGCGTTGGAAGAAACCCATTGAAGAAGAGGTGTCAAACGCATTTGGTTAATGCTGTGTTCTGTGCTGTGCTCAGTAGCATCTGGCTCTTTCCAACCTCATGGACTGTAGTCCCCCAGGCTCCTCTGCCCATGGGATTATCCAGGCGAGAATACGTCTCTTTCCCACAGCGAAGTTAAGCAATCTTTTTAAAAATCAAAATTATTACAAAAATTCACAATGAACTCTATATCAACACTTTGAATAAAGCAGGATGCAGTGCTGCAAAAAATATATACATTTATCATGTGAACTCTAATGCATGCATGTATGTTAAGTCACTTTCACTTGTGTCTGACTCTTTGGGACCCCATGCACTGTAGCCCACCAGGCTCCTCTGTCCATGGGATTCTCCATACAAGAATACTGGAGAGGGTTGCCATTTCCTTCTCCAGGGGATCTTCCCAACCCAGGGATCGAACATGGGTCCCTTATGTCTCCTACATTGGCAAGTGGCTTAGGCTGTATAGCCAATGTATATGTGGGACTCTGTTTCTGACTGAACTTATCAATTTAATGAAATTTTGTCAAAATTCAAAAGTAAAACTGTATTTGATAGAATGCTTTACTTGTCATAGAATTATTTTGCAACTATGGTCAATGTCAGCAAATTATCAGGTCACACCAATCTAGAGGTAAAACTTGAGTTACTTTTTCTTTTTTACAAAATATTCAAATAGTCCCAAATGTAGTATATTCAATTTTCCTATTGATAAAAAATTTTGACACATAAAGTTTCTCTCATTGAAATACAGAAGTGGAAGTAAATGCAGCCTTCCTTCACATTTCTGAATTGACACAAATTCTTTCATTTCCTTTGTAAAACCATAAAGACTCCTATTTCTCTCTAAATTTGGGACTTCATTTCTGATATTAAGGATGTAGACAGTACCCAACTAAGTGTATCATTCTGCTTAATCTAACATAGATGCAGAGCTAGAATGTGTCTAGGAATTATTCATAAGCTTTCAGAATTATCCTGGAGGACAGAGCAGGCAATACAAGCAGGCTGGGCTGGTGTCAGCCCACTGGAAGGTGGGTAACCCCCCATCACTTATATGCTAGAGAGAGAATTCCAAACTGGCCCTTGCCAGCACCATTGACATCATGACAAAATGAGTTCTCGAAAATGACTGTTGCCAGCTCCTCTGTCCCCAACATCTCGGAGTCCCAGGTGCCTTATGCCTCCCTGGGAGGCTTTCCCAGATCAGCAAGTGAATGAGACCCAGGCTGCTTAAAAGCGAAAGCGAAGTCACTCAGTCTTGTCCGACTCTTTGCGACCCCATGGATTGTAGCCTACCACGCTCCTCCGTCCATGGGATTTTCCAGGCAAAAGTGCTGAAGTGGATTGCCATTTCCCTCTTCAGAGGATCTTCCCAACCCAGGGGTCAAACCCGGATCTCCCACATTGTAGGCAGACCCTTTACCATTTGAACTACCCAGGCTGCTTGTAAACTACCAACTCCACATTGGGACCTGAGGCGTGTGAGATTTTCTGCACACCCTTTAAGAGAGGTGCCTCTGTTTTCTATAAGCCTCTGGTTTTCTCGAACAGAAACCCATCTGGTTTTCAAAGCCAGACCTTCCAGAGCTCATCTTCTTGATACAGAACACCTGGGCTGGGGAGTCCACTATCGGTTTCTCAGGTAGGATCTCTCCAACTGTGGTATTCTTTTCATTGGTAGGTCACCCATCCCGGGATATGGATGCTGACCATATCATATCTCTGCTCCTTCTACCCATGTATTGTGAAAGTGAAAGTCACTCTGTCGTGTTGGACTCTCTGTGACCCCATGGACCCCATGCAAGTCCATGGAATTCTCCAGGCCAGAATACTCAAGTGGGTAGCCTTTCCCTCCTCCAGGGGATCATCCCTTCTTTATGTCTTTAGTTGTGGAATATCTTTTCTGCTAGTCTTCATGTAGTTCTCTCAGTTGCTCTGTGAATGCCTATAATTCAGGTGTGCTGGCGAAAGGAGGTGAGTACAGAGTCTTCCTGCTTTGCCATCTTGGCTCCCCAACCTGTATCTTCTTTTTTGATGTGGCTATATGTCTTCAGTCCATTTTTATATGGTGTTTTTTTTTTCTTACAGATTGTGTTCAGTTTGTCTTCTGCATATCAGCATTTTGTCTTTTTTATTTGATAAATATTTATTTACCATCTCTGAGCTTGCCTTTTGACTCTTATTGGTGAGTTCATGAGAGTTAGGTAATTCTTGATTGGAAAGCCATATATGACTATAAAACTTAGATACAAAACAACAAAACTTAGATACACAAAACAACAACAAAAATTACACTATTGCTTCTGCTCCCTTACGAAATAATTCCTCAGGTAAGAGTTTGAAGACAATATAACATTAGAAGAGACATTCTTTAGATTATCATGTATGAACTCTTGCATTAAGGACTAGAAAAACCTGTGAAAGAGGATGCGTCTTTCCTATTTTCATTGATTACTCATAAGAGCAGGACTTCTTCAGAGCTCTAGTTTCCCCAAAGATGTTGGAGAAGTCAGTTTGTTCCAAAACAATGGATGTTGGAGGTGGTGGTGGTGTGAAGCAATGGTAAGCAAGTCATATTGTGATTTTTATTAGTTTTATTTGGGCTTCCCTGGTGGCTAGGATGGTAAAGAATCTATATATATATTAATTAAACATACTTATTAGGCATCTATTATGTGCCATTCACAATTTTATGTGTCTTCATAAAGATTAGGTTTAACCACAGCTCAACCATATAAATCTCAATCGGTCCTTTTGTTCTGTCTGCTGTGAAACTCCCACTAATGGAATTGCTGGCTGAATATCTATGCACTTTGTTAGTGTAAGTTCTAAGATTCCTGAATCTTGTAGTCTGCTGCTGCTGCTAAGTCACTTCAGTCGTGTCCGACTCTGTGTGACCCCACGGATGGCAGCCCACCAGGCTCTCCCATCCTTGGGACTCTCCAGGCAAGAACACTGGAGTGGGTTGCCATTTCCTTCTCCAATGCATGCAAGTGAAAAGTGAAAGTGAAGATGCTCAGTCGTATCTGACCCTCAGCGATCCCATGGACTGCAGCCTTCCAGGCTCCTCCATCCATGGGATTTTCCAGGCAAGAGTACTGGAGTGGGGTGCCATTGCCTTCTCCGTCTTATAATCTAGGCCTTTCTATTTAGTAACACTTCATCAGTCGCTCAGTCATATCTGACTCTGCAACCACATGGACTGCAGCATGCCAGGCTTCTCTGTCCTTCACCATCTCCCCAAGCTTCCTCAAACTCATGTCCATTGAGTCGGTGATGCTTGTATAATCTCTAATTCCCATGCCTTGCTACTGATCTTAAGACTCCTACATGTGATTATCAAAAGTCAGTTAATTCATGGGCACTGAAACTAGTACACATTGAAAGAATTTTACTAGCCATGATTTATAGACACTGATAGCACGTTAGAGCAACTGATCAAAGGTGACTTTTATTTCTAATTTTCCCCATTTTTTCCCAACCCAGGTAAGTACTATGGAAAACCCACTAGGATCAATGTGGTCAATCAATGTTCCTCTGTCTTTTCCTAATAGATAAAAAGCATGATATGTGACCTAGAGATATTCTGGACTTTTTAAATATTATTTTTTTATTATTGCAGGTTAAGTATAGAAGTAAAAATGACATCACATCTGATATATAAATTGAACAAAAGTTCATGAGACAGTTACGATCCTTACAAACTTTGCTTTATAGGACACTTTTAAGTCACAGAGAACCTTTATTTACAGGAAAATCTCTACATTGATTTCTTTCTGAAATATTTATGCCTCCAAAGTCACCATGAGCTTAGTGCATAAAAATAGTGTAGAAACTAGCCATAAGAAAAGTAAATTCTATTATCCTTTATTCTGAAGTTCCATACAATCAAGTATAAGCATCAGCCTTCATCTTAATATAAAGTAACTTTTAATGGTACAGCTCTTATTCTGATGGAATTTCTTCTGAATGATAAATCCCTGACTGTAGTGAGCATATATCCTTAAATTACCAGACAAAGAAACCTACTCAAAAACAAAGAAATTTTACTTCCGTTCTTTAAAAACTGAACTCAATTTTGTGTATTTCTAAGTTAAAAAGTAATATGAAAGAATAAGATTTTTATAAGAAGGACAACTTATTCTGAATTAATTTAAAAAGTATTCTTTATTTGAGTCTGTATTCACAATAACAACATTTTCTGAATACTTTGTGCATTGTGATCAGTAGTGTCCGACTCTTTTGCAACCCCATGGACTGTAGCCGGCCAGGCTCCTCTGTCCATGGGATTTCCCAGGCAAGGATACTGGAATGGGTTGCCATTTCCTTCTGCAGGAGATCTTCCCAGTGCAGAGACTGAACCCGTGCCTTTTGCATCTCCTGCATTGTCAGGCAGATTCTTTACCACTGAGCCACCAAGGAAATCCAGTTTAAAAATAATTATTGCTGTAAATACTTGAACTTCCTTGGTGGTCTACTGGCTAAGACTCTGTTCTTCCAATGCAGCGGGGCCCGAGTTCCTTTACTGGGCAGGGAAATAGACCCCACATGCTGCAACTATTTTCGAATGCCATAACTAAAGATACCATCATCTGACAATACAGGGTTACCACAAATCTTTGATGTGATTCAATAAAGCAGAACAGAATAAAGTGGATGCGTAAAAATGGATACTGTGTGTAGTTTTAAAAACATTTAAATGAGCCCCACTTGGTCAATTTAGCTTTTGTGAAGAATGTAAATAAGAAGTTAAATTGGAAGTTGATACATACCTAATTATTTCAGAAAATGTTTACACTTTTTATTAAGACCATCATTGATTTTTAGTTTTGTATTCATATTAATATGATTATATGACTCAAATTATCTTGAGATACTTTATGTTTTATTGGAGGTAAAGTGGGTAATTAATTCAAAGCCTGTGCTCCACATTCCCTAGAGAAAGTAAAAAAAAAACAAAAAAAAAACAGGAAGTTTGCATTTGTGTAGAGGCAAAAGAAATTTCTTTTAGGGCTGAGCCTGAAGGATATTCATGATTCCCAGGCCCATGGTCGTTTCTTAGCATTTTTGTGGCCCCATAGACATGCGTGATTTCTGTTCTTTGGTCACTGCATTAGTCTCCAGCAATAAGTTAAAGTTGCAGGGAGCAGTAATATAAACCTTCAATGAATCACAGTATTGAGTATTATATTAATCCTGAATATTCTAAAAGATGCACTGTGACATACATAAGTCAGATATGAAGCAAGCCTACTAAGTTAATTTTGAGGACTATGGCTTTATGATGTCCTAGTTACATCACATCCATCCTTATCATTGATTGAGGAGGCAAGGTTGAAGGTGATGGATAGATGGATAGAAATTCTACTCACAAACTTAAACATATGTTTTGTTGTATAAATAAATGTGCATGCAATATTTATTGACAGAGACTAGACCATAAAGTAATGTTACAGAAGTCTCGTCTGCTTCTCCTTCTCCTCAATAATTTCTTATAGCCACAGGTTTTTCATAATCCAAAACAGATATTAAAATAGTAATACTCAAAATACCACACAGGAAACAGTGAACTGTTTATTGGGCGTCTCTAATGAGAAAACACACAGATGCCTTAGGGTTTATTTTCACCTTGTAACTACCTGTTTTGTTATTAGGGAGACGCAGTGGGGGATTGTTTTGAGAAACTAAATACTAATATTTGGCATGTGTTGCTATCAAAGTTACAATTGATTGGTAACATTCATTTTTATTTGGAGAATATTTCTTATTATACTTGAACTTCCAGATCTTTACACCTCTAAAAACATTCAGTTCAGTTCACTTCAGTCGCTCAGTTGTGTCAGACTCTCTGTGACGCCATGAATCCCAGCACGCCAGGCCTCCCTGTCCATCACCAACTTCTGGAGTTCACTCAGACTCACGTCCATCAAGTCAGTGATGCCATCCAGCCATCTCCTCCTCTGTCGTCCCCTTCTCCTCCTGCCTCCAGTCCCTCCCAGCATCAGAGTCTTTTCCAATGAGTCAACTCTTCGCATGAGGTAGCCAAAGTACTGGAGTTTCAGCTTTAGCATCATTCCTTCCAAAGAAATCCCAGGGCTGATCTCCTTCAGAACGGACTGGTTGGATCTCCTTGCAGTCCAAAGGACTCTCAAGAGTCTTCTCCAACACCACAGTTCAAAAGCATCAATTCTTCGGCACTCAGCTTTTTCATAGTCCAACTCTCACATCCATACATGACCACTGGAAAAACCATAGCCTTGACTAGATCGACCTTTGTTGGCAAAGTAATGTCTCTGGCTTTAGAATATGCTATCTAGGTTGGTCATAACTTTCCTTCCAAGGAGTAAGTGTCTTTTAATTTCATGGCTGCAGTCACCATCTGCAGTGATTTTGGAGCCCCAAAAAATAAAGTCTGACACTGTTTCCACTGTTTCCCCATCTATTTCCCATGAAGTGATGGGACCGGATGCCATGATCTTCGTTTTCAGAATGTTAAGCTTTAAGCCAACTTTTTCACTCTCCACTTTCACTTTCATCAAGAGGCTTTTGAGTTCCTCTTCACTTTCTGCCACAAGGGTGGTGTCATCTGCATATCTAAGGTTATTGATATTTCTCCTGGCAATCTTGATTCCAGCTTGTGTTTCTTCCAGTCCAGCGTTTCTCATGATGTACTCTGCATATAAGTTAAATAAGCAGGGTGACAATATACAGCCTTGACGTACTTCTTTTCCTATTTGGAACCAGTCTGTTGTTCCATGTCCAGTTCTAACTGTTGCTTCCTGACCTGCATACAGGTTTCTCAAGAGGCAGGTCAGGTGGTCTGGTATTCCCATCTCTTTCAGAATTTTCAACAGTTTATTGTGATCCACACAGTCAAAGTCTTTGGCATAGTCAATAAAGCAGAAATAGATGTTTTTCTGGAACTCTCTTGCTTTTTCCATGATCCAGTGGATATTGGCAATTTGGTCTCTGGTTCCTCTGCCTTTTCTAAAACCAGCTTGAACAACTGGAAGTTCATGGCTCACGTATTGCTGAAGCCTGGCTTGGAGAATTTTGAGCATTACTTTACTAGCGTGTGAGAATATTGCATCTATTTAAATTCCTACCTCAATTATTTTTGCTATATCAAGTTCTACACATGTAGAAGAAATTGCACAAGGCTGTTTTACTGTGCTGTCAATAAATTTTCACATACAACTGATATCTAAATACGTGAATTCTTGTCATAATGCAGATTTTATATGACCCATTATTTTATGTTTGTTTTTGTGTATACTTCCAGATAACCACTACTGCATCGAGTAAATCCTAGATAATTGCCTCAAAATGACTGCCACAAGAAAATTTGTATTCTGAATGCATAAACAGAAAGCCAGATATTTACAACACTCTTTAATTTCCATACAGAATATGCTTCTTCATAAATTTGATTCCTTCAAATCAAACTTAAATATATTTTTGACAGTTGAATTAAAAACAAATATACCTAATGGCATTTCTATGTGTGCTTTTTTTTAAGTTGATTCTCTTAACTCAAAAAGTAGAAATCCTTGATAATTGAGGCTTTTCCTATGAGACAAGCAAAATCAAATTAAACGTTATAAATTGACATAAGTTGTATTTTCTTTGTCTGAGATGTGTAAATTTCAAACCCAAGCATCTGATTTCCCCACTATAGAGCAAAAAAAGCTTATTTAGCTTAGTGATCTTTAGCATGTTAATAAATACTGAAATCTCTATTTTTTTTTATCTTTCATAATATTTAAAATTTTTAAATTAATTTAAAATGCTTTACAATGACACTGCACACATGAAAAGTTGTCATCTATTTTAATGGTATATATGATAGAGATTTTTATTATAAAACAATTTCTGCTTTTGATCATTTGAAACTGTCAAAACTCATGTTTAAAATTACTCCTTTAAAAATGTCCTCAGCAAGCATGTATACATCAAAGAAAAATTAAAACTGTAGAGTATGTATTTTTAGTCATAATGACTGGGTAGATATAATTAATTTGAAAATGATAATGCTAATATTTTAGAATTTTTAATCTGTAGCTTCTGAAGTATACATTTTTAGAAGGTAAAAATGTATCTACAT
>NW_011495084.1:7166641-7176062 GCF_000754665.1 Bison bison bison | reverse complement strand
ATCTACATGTATAAACTGCATCACTCTTCTTATTAATCCAGTGTTGTTTGTGAAATCCTCAAAGATCTGTACAACTGTATCACTCACTCACAAATGCAAAGGACAATAAAGGAACCAGAGACAGCAAAGAATCAGTCATGACTAAACTACTGAGCATGCACACATAAATGAAACAGACATTTAAATGCCATGATTCATGAGTAGAAGAGAAAGAACATGGTTTTGTAGCACCTCATGTGCTATCGTTTACTACATATTTTCTAACTTAATACTTATCTTGAAATATAGAAAATGACATAAAATGTTGCTCCTGATACCAATTTATAGGATTATAACTTTACATCAATGGCTAAAAAATTCCATGTCATTCCTTTTGATCCATGATTACATGAATAAGTTCAGTCACTCAGTCATGTCCGACTCTTTGTGACCCCATGAATCACAGCATGCCAGGCCTCCCTGTCCATCACCAACTCCCAGAGTTCACTCAGAGTCATGTCCATCGAGTCAGTGATGCCATCCAGCCATCTCATCCTCTGTCATCCCCTTCTCATCCTGCCCCCAATCCCTCCCAGCATAAGGATCTTTGCCAACGAGTCAACTCTTTGCATGAGGTGGCCAAAGTACTGGAGTTTCAGCTTCAGCATCAGTCCTTCCAATGAACAACCAGGACTGATCTTTAGGATGCACTGGTTGGATCTCCTTGCAGTCCAAGGGACTCTCAAGAGTCTTCTCCAACACCACAGTTCAAAAGCATCAATTCTTCGATGTTCAGCTTTCTTCACACTCCAACCCTCACATCCGTATATGACCACTGGAAAAACCATGGCCTTGACTAGACGGACCTTTGTTGGCAAAGTAATTTCTCTGCTTTTCAATATGCTGTCTAAGTTGGTAATAACTTTCCTTCCGAGGAGTAAGCGTCTTTTAATTTCATGGCTGCAGTCACCGTCTGCAGTGATTTTGGAGCCCCCAAAAATAAAGTCTGACACTGTTTCCACTGTTTCCCCATCTATTTCCCATGAAGTGATGGGACCAGATACCATGATCTTCGTTTTCTGAATGTTGAGCTTTAAGCCAACTTTTTCACTCTCCTCTTTCACTGTCATCAAGAGGTGCTTTTGTTCTTCACTTTCTGCCATAAGGGTGGTGTCATCTGCATATCTGAGGTTATTGATATTTCTCCCGACAGTCTTGATTCTAGCTTGTGCTTCTTCCAGCCCAGCGTTTCTCATGATGTACTCTGCATATAAGTTAAATACTGTCCAAATGTTCTACAAACATAAAACAAACACTCTTCTCAAATACCTACTTCATGGTGACTGCAGCCATGAAATTAAAAGACGCTTGCTTCTTGGAAGAAAAGCTATGACAAACCTAGACAGCATATAAAAATTAGAGACATTCCTTTGCTGACAAAGGTCCATATAGTCAAAGCTATGGTTTTTCTAGTAGTCATGTATGGATGTGAGAGTTGGACCATAACAAGGGTGAGCACGGCAGAATTGATGCTTTCGAATTGTGGTGCTGGAGAAGACTCTTGAGAGTCCCTTGGACAGCAAGGAGGCCAAACCAGGCAATCCTAAAGGAAATCAACCCTGAATATTCATTGGAAGGACTGATGCTAAAGCTGATGCTCCAATATTTTAGCCAAAGTATTGCGAAGAGAAGACCTTGATGCTGGGGACTGAACAACAATAATGTCACATCCAGCGCTACAGTTCCAACCGAGGCTATCACAAACTGGTTGAGTTTGTGATAGTACATTGTTATATGCCATGAACCATTCAGTTTTTACATGGATATAACTGTTGAATTAAATGAAAGTTATGGAGAGAACTGGCTTTCTTGGGTGGTGCTGGTGGTAAAGACCCCACCTGCCAATTCAGGAACCATAAGAGACGAGGGTTCAATCCCTGGGTCAGAAAGATCCCCTGGAGAAGGGCATGGCAACCCACTCCAGTATTCTTGCCTGGAGAATTCCATGGACAGAAGAGCCTGGCAGGCTCTAGTCCGTAGGTAGCAAAGAGCTGGATACAACTGAAGCAACTTAGCATGCACACACATAGTGAGAAGCACCACTCTTGCATCCTTTATGATATTAAGGGTGGTACTATACTCTTTGTCATTCCCGTTGGGATCCAGTATTGTTTTTGATTTACCATCTTGACTTGGGGTTGCATACTCAGGAGTTTGCACTGGGCTTTACTGCTATTGTAGCTCTTACTCTAATGAGCAAGAGACCAATATGAGAAATACACCAAGAATAAAGTATGTCCATTACAATTATTTAGGAATTGAATAAATGACCACTGGGTAGCTCTACAGAATTACTGGATCCATTATGACACAGTATTGGGTCAGGACTCCAATTACACCTGACCTCTGCACATCCTTTATCTAACAAGGGAGAGTGTAATAGTTCCTTGGATTTTCACAGGATGTAATCACATTAGAACTTGTGCCACATTGCCCTCAGAAGACAGGTATTCTATTTCCCCAGAATACAGTTGTCTGAGAAAATGGCTGGAAGCCCTTTGGAGAAAAAGAGGGTGGACTATATACATTTTCCATCTGCAGCAGAGTTTTTATTCAGTTGGTCGATTCTGATAACTGGGTCCAATCACTAACCCAGGTCTAGAAACTTGGTATGGGAAGATGACTTTCTATTGTGAAATCTTACCTCAGGCCTCTGCTCTCATCTATTTTTGAATCTTTTTTATCATATGCATATATTTTTAAATTGTATTTATTTCATTTATTTTTTGGCTGTGCTGGGTCTTCATTGCTGCACTCAGGCTTTCTCTAGTTGCAGTGAGTGGGCCACACTCTATCTGTGGTGCTCAGGCTCCTCCCTGTGGTGGCTCCTCTTGTGGAGCATGGGCTCTAGGCACACGGGCTCAGTAGTTGCAGCTCCTGGGCTTAGTTACTATGGGACACGAGGGATCTTCTGGGCCAGGGATCAATCTCGTGTTGGCAGAGATTGGCAGGCATATTCTTAACCACTGGACCATCAGGGAAGTCCCATGATTGCATATTTTAAGTAACATCTTTGGGCTGCTTGTTTATCTTGTCCCTAGGAACCAGTACACATTCCATATGTATTTCATATATGGGCACGATATGTGGCCCTCTGAGCACCACTCCAAGCTGCTGATTATTACGAGAATTTCACTCAGTTATTTAGCTAATATTTAAGTGGTACCACCTGGCCTCTGCTATTCCTGGATCCTCTCATTCTCATTGCTATTTATGAGCCTAGATATGGTAACAGCACATTCTACTATCAGCCCTAGATTATGGAGGACAGCTGACACTGATCTTCTAAGATTCTGCTAGAATGTTCTGCCACCATAATCACAATATCTCTTACCTTCTTGATAAATATATGTCTCCTCTGCACCATCTCAAGGGATATAGCATCTGGTGAGCTTTCTAATCATAGGGAGTAAATTCCTTCCTGCGTGCTCCCTTCTCTGAGCCTTTTCATTTCTTTCTCCTTAATATGTCATGGCAGTTCTGACATCTGTGATTCATTTATGTGAACCATGACTTTTTCCATGCTTCTAAGAACCATCCCAGCAACAACTTAGAAGCAACTTATGGGGTTCTCGTCAAGATGTTAATTCTGTCACAGGAGAGTCCTACATAATTAAACTCTCTCATCAGCTTTATATAACGTACCCCCTGATGCCACACCCCCAGGGACCACTTCTAGGCATATTCTCCAGCTCCTGCCTGTGCACTGTGAGTCAGACTGTGCAGCCGCTTTGGTGTAACATCCCTCTCCTCCTTTAGCAGGCTCAGCATTTTCCCAGTTAGACTTTGCTGAATTTTCAGCATAGTTATGGACATGATGGAGCTTCCCAGGAGTCTCAGTACTAACGAATCTGCCTACCAGTGTAGGAGACTTGGGTTTGATCCCTGGGTCAGGAAGATCCCCTGGATAAGGAAATGGCAACACAGTCCATTATTCTTGCCTGGAAAATCCCATGGACAAAGGAGCCTGATGGGCTACAGTCCATAGGGTTTCAAAGGGTCAGCTACAACTAGGCAACTAGCTTGCTCACATGGACCTGATGGTCAGGAAAGAGGTTAGGACAGATCCTGAAAGCTGGCATTGACTTCTAAAGCACATGTCACTTTTGAGGTCTCTGTGTGTACTAACAGAGGTGTATTTCTAGAGGAAGACTGGACACTTCCACAGACGGGAAGATTCAGAAGAATTTGAGAGATCTCAGGTGCATCTACCAAACTTGATTTCAAGATTCAAACCAGGTTTCAGGGTTCAAATCCTTCCCTATTAGAGCTCTAATTGTGGGGTAGGAGAATTCTTGCCAACAGTCTATTTGGCTTCATGGGGTCTTAGTTGTGCTTTGCAGGATCTTTTGCATTTCAGGGACTCTAGTTGAGGGGTACAGGCTTCAGTGGCTGCAGGTTGAGGGCTTAGTCACCACGTAGCATGTGGGATCTCAGTTCCCTGACCAGGAATCAAACCTGAGTCCCCTGTATTGCAAGGCAGATTCTTAACCACTGGATCACCAAGGAAATCCCAAGAATGGATTCTTCACCGAAGTTCTACCACTGCCTCAAGCAGGCCTTCACTCTTTTTATATTGATAAGACTTTCATTTGGGGTGAAATTTTGACAAATACAAAGTAGAAAGGGATGCACTAACCACTGCAACATCTGCTATTTGATAGACATGAAGGGAAGAGTGGCTATACAGACTACATGATTGGGTGCATGCTGCTAAACAGAGATAAAATGACAGATCCCCACTTATTAACAATTTAAGCAAATTTGAGAATCAGGGAAAAAAAGTGAAAGAGAACGTCACTCAGTTGTATCTGACTCTTTGTGACCCCATGTACTATACAGTCCATGGAATACTCCAGGCCAGAATACTGGAGTGGCTAGCCTTTCCCTTCTCCAGGGGATCTTCCCAGCTCAGGGATTGAACCCAGGTCTCCTGCATTGCAGGCAGATTCTTTACCAGCTGAGCCACAAGGGAGGCAAAGACCCTCCTTAAACTTCAGAAGAAATCTCTTGAAATCAAAGGACAAAAAGTGTGAAGGCCTAGTTAAAACAGTGGTAGAAATTCAGGGAAGAAGGCATTCTCCAGACTTGCCCAATGGTTCAGTAGTTAAGAATCTGCCTCGTCATGCAGGGAAAGTGGGTTCCATCCCTGGTGAGGGAACCCAGATACCACATTCTGTGGGACAACTAAGCCCTCGAGCTGGGACCAGAAGCTGCTTCTGATCCCGGGTATGCTTAGGGTCTCAAAGCAAAAGACTGTGCAATCAGTTTTGCAGTGTGTAGTGACCTTAGGGGTCTGCCCCTATCTCCTGCATGGTGCTGGAGTCCCTTTGAGATACAAGACTGAGTTTGGGGCCCTCGTTCAGGATGTGGGATGTGTCCAGTGCTGTGCTCAGTGCAACCCAGGGCTGGACAGGAACTACAAGGTCCTCCTCAGTGTTGCTTGGCCTGTGTCTCTGGGGAACCTACTTTTGGGGCTTCCCTCATAGCTCAGTCAGGAAAGAGTCTGCCTCCAATGCAGGAGACCTGGGTTCAATCCCTGGGTTGGGAAGATCCCCTGGAGAAGGAAATGGCAACCCACTCCAGTATTCTTGCCTGGAGAATCCCATGGACAGAGGAGCCTGGTAGGAGTCTATGGGGTTGCAGGAGTCAGAGGTGACTGAGTGGCTAAGAACACGTATTTTGGGGGCTATCACTGTAGGTCCATACCAGCTGGGATTCTGCGGAGGACACGTTCCAGGAAGACACGGTAGAATCCTGAGGAAGAGGTGTCCATTGAGGAGGAAAGAGCACTATCAAGGAAGGCCCTGAGAGACATCTTGGATGAAGTGTATCAACCACTAGCCATCCAGGAATGACTTATCCACTTGCACTGATGGGAAGACTCACGTTAGGTGCCAGGCCCCAGGTTGGCTCCCACATCTATGTGGGTGGCTCCTGTCTGAAAGGTTAAGAAGGCCCAGTGTTGTTCTGGCAGTAGTCTGGGGCATTTTGGAAGGAACAGGTGTGGGGGAGCCTGGTGAGAGAGATGCTAAGGGCATAGCTGCTGAATGGAAGGCATGTGCCCTGACTGCAGAGATTCTAGCCTCTGGTCCCCAGCAGTCTCGTTCAGCAGAGGATTACTATAGAGATATCTTCCTCCAGATATGGGGCATATTTCATGTTCCAGACAGCTTGACAGCACGGCAATTTCAGAGAGCGGCCACCATTAGCTTTATAACCATGTGGAGGGAATGGCCATAACTGGCAGGAAAGTACTTCAGGCAGTGTTAGCTTCTCTTCACCGATGTTTAAATACAGCAGAGATGCCAGAGAGTGGCATGGTGCCAGGGACCATTTTGGCGACAGAAGAACTTAGTAGGTGTACTGAGGGTGTATGTAAAGGTGTGCGGAGGGGTCGAGAATGAAACATCAACAGTTGTGGTGGATTCCCTGCTTCTGCCCTGTGAGTGGTCTTTTGTCTTTACTGTTCTATCAGAGTGTGTCTCACATAAGGTAAATAATCTAGAGAACTTGGTTGTTTATAAATGGGCTTCCCTGGTGGCTCAGGGGTAAATAACCCACCTGCCAATGCAGGAAACACAGGTTCGATCTCTGGGTGCAGAAGATCCCCTAGGGGATATGGCAACTCTCTCCAGTATTCTTGACTGGGAAATCCCATGGACAGAAGGAGCTGGGAGGGCTACAGTCCATGGGTCACAAAAGAGTCAGACATGACTTAGGGACCAAACAACAGCAACAGTCAATTCCATTGCTGCAGCATGCCTGGGATTATTGATACTCTACCTACCACCCTTAAGGGGGTTCTTTTTACCATCTGTCCAGCCCCTGATTCCTCTCCAGAATACCAACTTTAGACTCTGCTTCTTAGAACAATTCCTGGTACTCACTGTCTTAGGTCAGGTTTCCTAGAAGCAGAGATGGGGGTGCTTAAGCAAGCAATTTATTTGAGAAGTGATTTTCACGAAAAAATGAGAAAAGCAGGGAAAATGGGCTTATGATTTCAAATGAAAATGAGCCTCAGCTTGATCCCATGGGGAGAGCTCTAGCAAAAATCACACCTGGGAGTGGGTCCCACCATGAGGTCCCACCGCTACTTGTCCTCTGCTTTTCTGGGGATCCCCTTATATTCCCTTGTCAACCAGTCATTGCCAGCAGGCTTTGAGATGTAACGGTGTTCCCAGGCAAGGATACTCTCATTTAACCAAGAGCAGGTCTCTCTGGAAGTCTGCCAGTGCCCCAAGTATCTGGGAGATGAGATATCTGCTCTAGCTCCCAATGATGACCACTACACCCAGTATCCACCAGCACCATCCATTGTCTTGAACCCTTAGTCCTTTAATTCTCCACAATCCTGATAAATGGAAGTAACAAAAGAAACATGCCTGAGTATTCATTTTGGATCATATATTTTAAAATGAGAATTTTCTCCTTTACTACTATTTCTTCCTAAAATAAGACTGATTTTAAAAGTGAGATGGGGAATACCAAGATGCTATATATGGTCCATACTGTTCTTGGCTTCATAAATGATTGTAAAATAATGGAGTTACATATCACACATCACATTTTTTTTTAAAAATCTGGCTTTCACAGGACTGAAATATTAATGAAAATCATAAAGAAGACCAGTATCTGCTCAAAGTTTTTCATTCTAAGTCTTGTGATGTTTCAGTTCAGTTCAGTTCAGTTCAGTCGCTCAGTCGTGTCCGACTCTGCGATCCCATGAATCGCAGCACGCCAGGCCTCCCTGTCCATCACCAACTCCCGGAGTTCACCTAGACTCACGTCCATCGAGTCAGTGATGCCATTCAGCCATCTCATGCTTTGTCATCCCCTTCTCCTCCTGCCCCCAATCCCTCCCAGCATCAGAGTCTTTTCCAATGAGTCAACTCTTCGCATGAGGTGGCCAAAGTACTGGAGTTTCAGCTTGAGCATCAGTCCTTCCAAAGAAATCCCAGGGCTGATCTCCTTCAGAATGGACTGGTTGGATCTCCTTGCAGTCCAAGGGACTCTCAAGAGTCTTCTCCAACGCCACAGTTCAAAAGCATCAATTCTTTGGCATTCAGCCTTCTTCACAGTCCAACTCTCACATCCATACATGACCACAGGAAAAACCACAGCCTTGACTAGACGGACCTTTGTTGGCAAAGTAATGTCTCTGCTTTTGAATATGCTATCTAGGTTGGTCATAACCTTTCTTCCGAGGAGTAAGCGTCTTTTAATTTCATGGCTGCAGTCACCATCTGCAGTGATTTTGGAGCCCCAAAAATAAAGTCTGACACTGTTTCCACTGTTTCCCCATCTATTTCCCATGAAGTGATGGGACCAGATGCCATGATCTTCGTTTTCTGAATGTTGAGCTTTAAGCCAACTTTTTCACTCTCCACTTTCACTTTCATCAAGAGGCTTTTGAGTTGCTCTTCACTTTCTGCCATAAGAGTGGTGTCATCTGCATATCTGAGGTTATTGATATTTCTCCCAGCAATCTTGATTCCAGCTTGTGCTTCTTCCAGTCCAACATTTCTCATGATGTACTCTGCATATAAATTAAATAAACAGGATGACAATATACAGCCTTGATATACTCCTTTTCCTATTGGGAACCAGTCTGTTGTTCCATGTCCAGTTCTAACTGTTGCTTCCTGACCTGCATACAGGTTTCTCAAGAGGCAGGTCAGGTGGTCTGGTATGCCATCTCTTTCAGAATTTTCCACAGTTTATTGTGATCCACACAGTCAAAAGCTTTGGCATAGTCAATAAAGCCAAAAATAGATGTTTTTCTGGAATTCTCTTGCTTTTTCCATGATCCAGTGGATGTTGTCAATTTGGTCTCTGGTTCCTCTGCCTTTTCTAAAACCAGCTTGAACATCAGGAAGTTCACGGTTCGCATATTGCTGAAGCCTGGCTTGGAGAATTTTGAGCATTACTTTACTAGCGTGTGAGATGAGTGCAATTGTGTGGTAGTTTGAGCATTTTTTGGCATTGCCTTTCTTTGGGATTGGAATGACCTTGTCCAGTCCTGTGGCCACTGATGAGTTTTCCAAATTTGCTGGCCTATGGAGTGCAGCACTTTCACAGCATCATCTTTCAGGATTTGGAATAGCTCAACTGGAATTCTATCACCTCCACTAGCTTTGTTCATAGTGATGCTTTCTAAGGCCCACTTGACTTCACATTCCAGGATGTCTGACTCTAGGTCAGTGATTACACCATCGTGATTATCTGGGTTGTGAAGATCTTTTTTGTACTGTTCTTCTGTGTATTCTTGCCATCTCTTCTCAATATCTTCTGCTTCCATTAGGTCCATACCATTTCTGTCCTTTATCGAGCCCATCTTTGCATGAAATATTCCTTTGGTATCTCTGATTTTCTTGAAGAG
>NW_011495084.1:7143322-7166541 GCF_000754665.1 Bison bison bison | reverse complement strand
ATCTCTAGTCTTCCCCATTCTGTTGTTTTCCTCTATTTCTTTGCATTGATCGCTGAAGAAAGCTTTCTTATCTCTTCTTGCTATTCTTTGGAACTCTGCATTCAGATGCTTATATCTTTCCTTTTCTCCTTTGCTTTTTGCTTCTCTTATTTTCACAGCTCTTTGTAAGGCCTTCCCAGACAGCCATTTTGCTTTTTTGCATTTTTTTTCCATGGGGATGGTCTTGATCCCTGTCTCCTGTACAATGTCACGAACCTCATTCCATAGTTCATCAGGCACTATATCTATCAGATCTAGGCCCTTAAATCTATTTCTCACTTCCACTCTATAATCATAAGGGATTTGATTTTAGGAAACTGTAAAAATATTCCTTTCCAATTTGCCATAAGAAACTCCTTGGAGTTATATTGGAATAACTGAATTTACTTTGGTATAAATAGAAACAGAATACATATTTTATGTATTTCACAAATGCATCAGTTCAGTTCAGTTGCTCAGTCATATCTGATTCTTTGCAACCCTGATTTTTTGCTAGACTGTAGCACACCAGGCTGCCCTATCCATCACCAACTCCCGAAGCCTACTCAAACTCCTGTCCATCAACTTGGTGATACCATACAATCATCTCATCCTCTGTCATCCCCTTCTCCTCCTTCCTTCAATTTTCCCCAGCATCAGGGTCTTTTCCAATGAGTCAGTTCATCACATCAGGTGGCCAAAGTATTGGAGCTTCAGTTTCAACATCAGTCCTTCCAATGAATATTCAGAACTGATTTGCAAATATCTCTGGAAATAGTCAAATATTTTGCTGTTAAATAAAATATAGCACTACAAAAAGGATCACTACAGCTTCCTATGATGCAAAATTATCTGGTTTACTAACCAGTCAACCAATGAAAGAATTACTTTGCCACATGATTTTGCTTCAGATTCTTTTTGTTACTATTATTTTGCTATCTCAGCTTGAAAGAATTTAGGATTTATTCATATTTACATCACAATGAAAGGAAACCCACCCAAGTCAGAAATATTTGTCCAGATTCTCCCACAACAGATTTCAGAATGAATTCCTTATCACTTTGTCAAGTGCTTCAGCAGAGAAAATTAACAAAGTCTACCTTGAAAGTGGTAGGCTAAACAGGATACTAAGAATATGCAAGATAAATTAAATAGCAAAAAAGAAGGTGGAGTGAGGGAGACAGGAAAGAAGGGGGAAGGGAGGAGAAGATGAAAGAATTGATTTACTTAAAGACATTATATGATGATAATATCTTAGTTTCTTCTATTTTTATTTTTCTGTTTTTGAACTATTGTTTAATTCTTAACGTGAGTAAAAATACTGTTGTTCTAATTTTGTAAATGAAAAAATGGTTTAGAGTGTCATAACTATTAAATAGTGATCTGGGATTCTTACTGAAATTCTAAACAATCCCCTCTTACTTCCCCTCCCCATTCCAGGATTTAATGATCTGAGTCCAATTCTGTCTTTGCCACTTACGAGGGAGTCATATTATCTCCTTGGGCCTCACTTTCCATCTGGAAAATAACATCTGTTCCAGTTGTATCACACTGTGATCTTATCTGGTAATAGCAAAGGAGAATGTACAGTTTTCAAAGAATATAAAATATACATACTAAACTGAAAAACTATTTTTATTATCTCTAGTCTCAGTGTGCCTAGTAATAGTACTTCTATAATTACTATAACTTTTTTTATAATTTCATAGAATTGTGGCCAACAAAGCCCTTATAATACCACTTTGCAATCACCCTGTAAATAAAGACATTGTTATCTCCGTATTATAGTAGACTGAGAAGTTTCCCTGGCCACATTTAGAAATTAACTTTAATTCTTAAGCAGGCATAAATCTACAAATCAAATCATCCAATGAGGATAGTGACCACATTTTCTGTAAAAAAAAATTATCTTAAAACTACAAAATGTATTTTGCTTATATTTAAGCAGAATAAATCTAGAACAAAATGCTGCTGCTGCTACTACTAAGTCGCTTCAGTCGTGTCTGACTCTGTGCAACCCCATACACGGCAGCCCACCAGGCTCCGCCATCCTTGGGATTCTCCAGGCAAGAATACTGGAGTGGGTTGCCATTTCCTTCTCCAGTGCATGAGAGTGAAAAGTGAAAGTGAAGTCGTTCAGTCATGTCTGACTCTTAGTGACCCCATGGACTGCAGCCCACCAGGTTCCTCCATCCATGGGATTTTCCAGGCAAGAGTACTGGAGTGGGATGCCATTGCCCTCTCTGAGAACAAAATAGTAAACCTTTATTACAAAATTTCATTTGTTAAAAATAGAAAAATCCATAAAACCATGCAAAATTAAAAGTACACTAAAAATCTAGAGATGGCTCTAGGAAACTAGACTATGACAGAAAAGTTCCAACTAAAGGAATCAGTTATGCATGGGCAGTGAGAGATCTGCGGGAATGAATGCAGTGGGTAGAATGTGGATTCTTATGTGTAGAAGTGGGTCCAGAAATGCCTCTGGTTAAAGAAACCATCCAGGAAGGAGAAACCGTGGACCATCATTAGTGCCTTTTCCAGTTGTGAGTGACTACAGTGGAACTCAAAGTTAAATAGGGTCAGCATATAAAAAGTGACTTTTGAAGCAGGTCCACAGAAAAGAGATGGCTATGCATCAAAGAGTTCTGTTGTTGAAAGGCAGTCCAATTTTGGCCACTGGCATCTTTTTAACAATCTTTGATGCCCATAACTATGAAACTCATAATGCTGAGCAAAACCCACACCTAAAACCTAACGATTTGTTCAAGATGGTGAGTGAGAGATTTGAAATCCAGCAGCAGATACCACTGGGTTTCCTAGGTGGTACTAGTGGTAAAGAACCTGCCTGCCAAAGCAGGAGACATAAGAGATGTGGGACAGAGTTGCAAAGAGTCGGACATGACTGAGCGACTGAGCATGCATGGAGCAGTTACCATTGAAGAATGATTTTGTTGTTCTCTCAGCCTCCTGATCATCAGACTTGACACTCTTCCCTGGTGGCTCAGACCATAAAGAATCCACCTGCAGTGTGGGAGACCTAGGCTTGATCCCTGTATTGGGAAGATCCCCTGGAGCAGGGCATGGCAACCCACTCCTGTATTCTTGCCTGGAGAATCCCCTTGGGCAGAGGAGCCTGGTGGGCTACAGTCCAAGGGGTTACAAAGAGTCGGACATGATTGATCAACTAAGCGTGTGCGCGCGCACACACACACACACACACACTTCACCAAATGATAAGTCTGTGTGATGAATCTGTCTGAAGATGCCTACCTTGCTGCTAAAATAACAATTGAAATATCTCTTTAGGCTCTATTATAAGTTATTGTTATTAGGGTGGTATATCTGCAGTTAATGCAAGTTGGTACACATACAGCTATTAATCTGGGAAACATTTACATTTTATTCCATTTCAAAC
This sequence comes from Bison bison bison, assembly GCF_000754665.1. Taxonomy (NCBI): domain Eukaryota; kingdom Metazoa; phylum Chordata; class Mammalia; order Artiodactyla; family Bovidae; genus Bison; species Bison bison. The sequence goes on along the minus strand of NW_011495084.1, from coordinate 7,163,105 downwards.
ATACAGGATATTCAAATGGTCTTCCTGACATTGTATGACATTTCCTCATGTTCAAGGAATTTTAGGTCCACTGGAAATGCTTCCTGCATGAATCCTGCCAAGAGGAATGAAAATAATATCTTTGGAAAAGATCTAGGATCTGCTATCATGAATGACATAATCTAACATAGTGGTTTTCAGAATACCATCTATTGCCTCAGTAGAGTGAATTAATAGCAGACACATGAATCAGAAACACAAGTTTTCTGAAACAATATTAAGCATTACCACTTGTATTGAACTCTGGTATTTTTCCCTTTCCTCTACTCTCTTCCTAAGACTCCTAGTAAATAGATATTTAAACATATCCACTGTAGCCTCTGTCTCTTTAGCCCTGTTCTATAATTTTCAAAATTTTATTTCTCTGTACTTCATTTAGGATATTTTTTCTGACCCATCTTTAATTTTGTGATTACGCTCTAAAGCTTTTTCTAATCTACTTTACAAACCATCTATTGTATTTTTACTTCACCTAATGTAATTTGAGTTCTATTTTTTAAAGTTTGTTAAGTTCTTTTTTTTTTACAAAAACTTCTTTTTACAGACTTCTTGTGGTGCTGGAGAAGACTTGAAAGCCCCTTGGACAGCAAGGAGATAAAACCAGTCAATCCTAAGGGAAATCAACCCTAAATAGTCATGGGAAAAACTGTTGTTGAAGCTGAAGCTCCAATCCTCTGACCACCCAATGCGAAGAGCCAACTCATTGGGAAAGACCCTGATACTGGGAACGAGTGAAGGCAGGAGAAGAAGGGGTCAACAGAGGATGAGATGATTAGATAGCATTACGGACTAATGGACATCAAATTTTTTTGCAAATTCCAGGAGATATTGGAGGGCAGAGGAGCCTGGCATGCTGCATTCCATGGGATCACAAAGATTTGGACATGACAGCAACTGAAACACAAAACAAGCTGAAATTCTCAATCTCATTTATTATTTTTGGAACGTACACAACACATTTATTTCTAACTTTCTGTGATGGTTCTATTATCAGGATCTGCTGTGTTCCTTGTCTCTGCTTCTAGTAGTTATTGTTCAGGTCTCTTCTTTCTGTGCTTTCTTAATATATCTCGCATGCTAGGCATTGAATATGAAAAATTCCAGAGCTATTTTGAGGTCTGGGCTTCCCTGGTGGCTCAGATGGTAAAGAATCTGCGTGCAATGCTGGAGACCTGGTTCCATCCCTGAGTTGGAAAGATCCCCTGGAGAAGGGAATGGCTACCCACTCCAGAATTCTTGCCTGAAGAATCCCCACAGACAGAGGAGCCTGAAGGACTACAGTCCATGGGGTCGCAAAGAGTCAGACACAACTGATCGACTTTCACCTCACTTCACATTTTGAGGTCTAGAATGATATTATCTTTCCCTAAAGAGGATTTGTATTTGTTTGTATAATGCAAAAGGTCTCTGAATCCTAGCTCTCAGACCTACAAGACACCAAGATGTTTCTAAACTGAGCTTCAATCCGTGTGAGAGCCTATCTATTTCAAGCTCACTTGTAAGTTGCTCTTACAGTGTGTGGTCCTTCAGAAAGTGAAGTCACTCAGTCGTGTCCGACTCTTTGCGACCCCATAGACTATAGCCTACCAGGCTCTTCTGTCCATGGGATTTTCCAGGCAATAGTACTGGAGTGGATTGCCATTTCCTTCTCCAGGGGATCTTCCCAACCCAGGGCTCGAACCCGGGTCTCCCTCATTGTAGACAGACGCTTTACTGTCTGAGCCACCAGGGAAGTTGTAGTCCTTCAGGGTGAGTAACAAATGTCTGGGGTATTACCAGGGATTGGGTAGCAATTAAAGGGGGAAAAAAAATCCCCAGAATGAAATAATTCCAAAATCAAGCTCACTTTTCTGGGTTTCTTTCTTCTGAATCTTTGTGAGCCTTCACTGAAACATTAGCTCTTCCACATTTTTCGTTTTCATGTTCAGTGTTTCTAACCATTTTCAGGACAGGATCAGTCACAGTTGCCTTGTTGGTCTCCTACTTGAGCTAAAAACATCTCAATGTATTTAAAAGACAAAACTGAATCAGAAAAAAATAGCACATAAATTTTTTAAGATTTTTGAATTGTGTGTCCTTACATCATCAAAAAAAACCAAAAAAAAAAACAAAGGGGACTTCCCTGGTGGTCCAATGGTTTAGACTCCAGGCTTCCACTTCGGGGGACACAAGCTCAATCACTTGTCTGGAACTAAGATTCTGCATCCCACTCTGCACAGCCAAAAAAAAAAAAAGTAGGAAGACAACATCTGTAATTGTATTTTCACAAGTATTTACTTCTCACAAAGATGATAACACTCACCATGGCCTAAAGAATGTAGTGCTGCTGACATTGCTGTAGAAATTTATACTTTGAAGATGTGTGTATATAAATGTGATATTTAGTGCTATGACAGTAACACAAAGGTCAGTTGCATATGATGGCCCTGTATTATGTTAGAGCTGTGAAAATATTGGAGGAATATATTATATATTTTATTATCTGGTTTAAAGTATTTATCTGGAACACCAAAAGTAGGTGGTGGTTCAATTATTTAGCTGGATTTAAATCTGAGCATATATAATACATATTATTTTGAAAATGTTAATTTTTCGGTATTGATGCTTGGTTGAATCCTCAAAGGAAAGAGTGGCTAACTATCTTTTGGTTTGCACTAACTTTATGGTACTTCAATTCAGAAATTATATTAATTTTTTAAATGGACGAGCTATCATCTATAAGGGCTTCCTTGGTGGCTCAGAGGGTAACCTGGGTTCCATCCCTGAGTTGGGAAGATCCCCTGGAGGAGGGCATGGCAACATTCTCCAGTATTCTTGCCAGGAGAATCACCATGGACAGAGGAGCCTGGTGAGCTTCAGACCGTAGGGGTGCAAAGAGTTGGACACGACTGAGCAACCAAGCACATCATCTATTCCTTCATTTAAAAAATGTGATTGCATAAAGTAAAATATGTGCATGTGATATTGAAATTCAGTGGCAAGGTACTGAGTCAGAAACCACTGATTGATCTAAATCTTTTATTAGAAATTAGGCCACAGATACGGCTTCATTTCGATATTTGGCAAAACCATTACAATATTGTAAAGTTTAAAAATAAAATAAAATTAAAAAAAGAAATTAGGCCACAGATAATAAAATGGCGAAAGTTCTGGTGGGCTACAGTCCATGGGGTCGCAAGAGTCGGACACGACTTGGCGACTAAATCACCACCACCTAAGTTCTGAAAGAAATGAGATCATTAGAGAGCGTTTTCATTATAGTTCTGTGGATTAAGAGCACCACCTAGTGGTCAAAAATATTTATGCTTGTCTATATGTGCTGTGGGCTTAGTTGCTCAGTTGTGTCCGACTCTTTACAAACCTTTGGACTGTAGCCCAGCAGGCTCACGGGCCCATGGGGTTTTTCAGGGAGGAAACTGAAGTGGGTTGCCATGTTCTCCTGCAGGGGATCTTCCAGACCCAGGGGTCGAACGTGCATCTCCTTTGTCTCCTGCATTGCAGGCAGATTCTTTGCCAGCTGAGTCACAACAAAACCATGTTGGTGCTAGTGTTCAGGGGTTCAGTCGCTCAGTCGTGTACACCACCAAAAACAGAAAGCTTCCTTAATTGTTCCTTAATGTAGATGCTGCATATCTGCCTCTTCCTTCATTTTATTTCCCTTGAGCATATTCTTTCTTTATCATTTAGAGCTTTGAATTTTCAATAAAAGTAAGGGTAAAGTATTTTAAACCCATGAGGGCTTATTTGCTCAAAAAATGAGATGGCAGAAATACAAGAGAATATGTGAAAACATTATACAGTTAACCTTGAACAACGTGGGGGTTAGGGTCATGGACACTCCACACAGTTAAAAATCCTGATATAATTTGTAGTTGGCCTCCATATGCTCAGTTCCTCTGTATCCAGACTTCCGCATTCATGCATTCATCTATCAGATCATATAGTAATAGTAGTCATATTTACTACTGAAAAAAACCTGTATATAAGTGGATCCACGTAGCTCAAATCCATGTATTTTAATGGTCAACTGAATATTTTTAATTTGCACTGTGATTTAGTCAATTTTGATAGAATAAAAAAATGAAATGTAAAAGAGAGTAAGAATTAAACACAAATGCATAAAAATGTAAGTACCGTCCATCTATTGTTTGACTTTTGAGCATTTGAATAGGAGATTAATATTGATAGCTATAAATTTTCATAAATATCTCTGTGAATCATTGCCATTAAAATAAATATTCATAGCTATCTACTTTAGCTACCTGGGAACAGTGATAGGCTGAAAAATACTTCTCAGATATGTCCATGTCATATTCTCAGAACTTGCAAATGTTATTTTGTATGGCAGGTGGGACTTTGCAGAGGGGAATAAGTTAACAACTGTACCATCAAGAGACTCTCTTAGATTAACTGGGTGAGTCCAGTGTCATTGCAACAGTTGTCATAAGAGGGTGACAGGTAAAGCAAGAGGCAGCGGAGAAGGTCACATGATGTGGGATACAGAAGCTGGGGTGATGAGCTTTGAGGACGAGAGAAAGGGCTGCAGAACCATACACACAAGGAATATAAGCCACCACTTGAAGCTGAAAAGACAAAGAAACATTTGTATTTTTTTTAAGTTTGCAAATTTGATTTTTTTTTTCCTTTCTTTTTTTCTTTTTCTTTGGCCACACCTCACGGCAGGTGGAACTTCCCTGACCAAGGATTGAACCTGCGTCCCCTGCAGTCCCCCTAAGTGTTTCTTAACCACTAGGGGAGCCATTGTGTTATTTGAAGATACCGAAGTCATGGACATTTGCTACAGCAGCAATAGAAAACTTATGAAAACATTTTGCTACAAATTGCAACTTATAGAACAATGACAGTTTTCATTTGAGTCAGAATAGCCCTGTGATTTCAGTCAGGATTTTAGTTCTGAATTGATTTTGACATGTTGTCATTAGTATTCTTAAGAAAATAGACATTTGTTAAGTATTTTCCTAAAAGGTTTTCTTTTAATGTTGAAATTCTAGATCTCTATTAGTGTGGCTTATTAGAAGAAATGTTGACAGAAGTTTCCAGTTAACTCTTAGAGTTATTTTCACATATGCTACTTAAAAGGGCCTCATTAACATAGGGGCTTCCCTGGTGGCTCAGAAGGTAAGGAATCTGCCTGTAATGCAGGAAACCTGAGTTTGATTTCTGAGTTGGGAAGATCCCCTGCAGAAGGGAATGGTTACTCACTCCAGTATTCTTGCCTGGAAAATTCCATGGTGATGTGACCAGGTACATTTGGCAGGCTTCCTAGGTGGCTCTGATAGCAAAGAATCTGCCTACAATGCAGGAGAGCCTGGTTCGATCCCTGGGTTGGGAGGGCCTCCAAATGCTTTCCTAGCATCATGTATCCACAGGAAATAGATTACCTGCCCTGGGTCCACCTTCCATGGTGGGGTTGCCAGTTTTTTTCCTTCCCTTATTGTGTACTGTGGTCTTCCCTTGTGGCTCAGCTGGTAAAGAATCTGCCTGCAATGTGGGAGACTTGGGTCAGTCCCTGGATTGAGAAGATCCCCTGCAGAAGGGAAAGGCTACCCATTCCAGTATTTTGGCCCAGAGAATTCCTTGGATTTTATAGTCCATGGGGTCACAAAGAGTCGGATACAACTGAGAGACTATCACTTTCACTTTCTATTGTATACTGTAGTTCGCCTTGTAAAAAAAATATCCAGGTTAACAAGGAGTTTATCAGTGGGGACTTTCAGAAGGATAAAGAGAGCACCAGGACACTGAGAATGCTTGCCAGGATTAGAAAATAAAGTAAATTAGGAAGGTACTGTGAAAGAGTTTTATGAAAGGTGCAAGAAGAGGCTCAGCAGTGAAGAATCTGTCTGCTTATGCAGGAAATGTGGGTTTAATTCTTGGGTCTGGAAGATCCCTTGGAGAAGGAAATGGCAACCCACTTGCCTGGGAAACCCCATGGGGTTACAGGCTACAGTCCATGGGGTCCCAGTGAGTCAGACATGACTTAGTGACTAAAGATCATCAAGAAGCTTATAAGTTCACCCACACCATTACCACAACCATCAATACCACCACTCTCACCTTTGAAACCTAAAGCTCTTGTAACAATTTTCTCTTTGTATGCTTCTCAGCAAAGCAGGCCATTGGATATTTATATATCTCATTTTTTGTAGAGCACCGATAATGACCTCCCTGGTCAAAGACCATTTAATAAAGCCAACCTTCCACAGAGAGCTTTTGTTCGTTCTTCTTCTTTTCTTTTGTTCTTCTGTTACTTTTTTAAATTGTCTTACAAAAATGTAGATGTTTACCAGTACATTCTTACTTCAGTTTTTAAGGCTTTTAATCAATATGTTTATCCTAAGTCACAACAAAGGGTACTGAACATCAGTCTCTTCCCCTGCCAAAGGCCGGTCCTGCAGGCTTTGCTCCAGGATTCAAGGCAGATGGCATGGGGCTCCCACGTCCCAGGGCAGAATCGGTCATGGGACAATTCCACTGCACCGAGGTTCATATAGATAGCATCCATAATTATAAACCTATGTTTATAGTAAACTATATATTGCTGCTTTTGCTAGCAGGTTATTGCAGAAATACCTAGTTTTATTACACTTTGCTTTATTGCTCTTGACAGATACTGAGATCTTATATGTTGGGGTTTGTGGCAGCAGCGTGTTCAACGCCACAGGCACAAGTGTTCGAAAAGCATTTTGCTCACGTTGTGTCTCTGTGTAACACTTTGGTAATTCTCACAATATTTCAAGCTTTTCCATTATTACTATATGTGTTATGGTAATCTGTGACTGCTGACATGCGACGTTACCACTCTAACTCACTGAAGGCTCTGATGGTGGTCTGCATTTTTTAGCAAGAGCATTTTTAGATTAAGTTATGTACAGTTTTTTCTAGATATAATGCTACTGTATTGCACCCTTAATAGACTGTTAGCATAGTATAAACGTAACTTTTATATGCATTGAGAAACCAAAAAACTTGTATGATTTGCTTTATTGTGATATTTGACTTATCACAGTGGTCTGTAAGAGAAATCTGCCGTATCTCCAAGGTGGCCTGATATACAGAGAAGTATCAGGGTGGGCTATTAGGGACAACTACCGTTTTAAATGGAGACCCTTCCCGAAGAATTCTTAGGAGGGGCATGATTGGACTTTCACAGAAGCAAGGGCAATTTTTTAAAAATTGTTCCATTCATGGGAAAGTTGTGAGAATTTTTAAACGACTATAATTTAAATTCCTGGAGAGGAAGACTTAAAGATGTTTGGCATTCCACCCATCCAGCCAGCCCTTTATTTATTCATTTAGTCATTCTTTCACTTATTTAATAAATATGTAATAAAGACTCTTTGTGTGTTACCAAGATCTACTTCTCTGGACACATACCAGGTGTTCTAAGTATATTATAATTTCCAGGGTTTCTTTCTCCACTAAGCATCAGAGAATCATACATATAATACATGAAATTTATATACTATTAGGTAGCAAGTTAACAACTCCAAGATAGTGGTTTTATAATGCATTTTATACAAAAACTTATAATAAATGGAAATATTTATTTTATTTTTAAATGTGAGATAACCATGCAAAGAAAGAAGCAAATAGTAATATTCATATTTTAAAATGTAACCTATATCATGTGACTTATAGTCAGCACACATACCCATAATATTACAGCTGAGTGCTAAAGAATTGATGCTTTTGAACTGTGGTGTTGGAGAAGACTCTTGAGAGTCCCTTAGACTGTAAGGAGATCCAACCAGTTCATCCTAAAAGAAATCAGTCCTGTGTGTTCATTGGAAGGACTGATGTTGAAGCTGAAACTCCAATACACTGGCCACCTGGTAAGAAAAGCTGACTCGTTTGAGAAGACCCCAATGCTGGGAAAGATTGACGGCAGGAGGAGAAGGGGACGATAGAGGATGAGATGGTTGGATGCATCACCGACTCAATGGACGTGAGTTTGAGTGAACTCCGGCAGTTGGGGATGGGCAGGGGGCCTCGGGTGCTACGGTTCATGGGGTCACAAAGAGTTGGACACTACTGAGTGACTGAACCGAACTGAGTGTGATAGATTCCCCCTCTTCTCATATGAATTGAGAAATTTCAAGACAGGGTATAGTATTTGATATTAGTACCATGCTTTTGAAGTGTGGTGTTGGAGAAGACTCTTGAGAGTCCCTTGGACTGCAAGGAGATCCAACCAGTCCATTCTGAAGGAGACTAGCCCTTGGATTTCTTTGGAAGGAATGATGCTAAAGCTGAAACTCCAGTACTTTGCTCACCTCATGCAAAGAGTTGACTCATTGGAAAATGCTCTGATGTGGGAGGGACTGGAGGCAGGAGGAGAAGGAGACGACAGAGGATGAGATGACTGAATGGCATCACTGACTCAATGGACGTGAGTCTGGGTGAACTCTGGGAGTTGGTGATGGACAGGGAGGCCTGGCGTGCTGCGATTCATGGGGTCGTGGGGAGTCGGACACGACTGAACTGAACTGAACTGAACTGAACCATTTTTCTTCTTGCATCCTAATAGAATTCTCAGCCAATATGAAGGTTCCTTTTAATGAGTAAGATAAATACTTCATTAGCAAGAAAGCTGGATTATTTAATAGAAGGCATATATTTATTAAATATTGTCTATTCTCTGTAAAGACAGTAAAATTCACAGTGATGGTGTATGCATGATTTTAATGAAGTAATTTAGTAGAAGCAGAGCCACATTCACTGCCAGTGAGCTGGTAGAACCCTTTCCTCTACTGCCTTCCATAGGACCAGTACTCACCTCCATAAGCTGATGAACGGAAAAAAAATAAAAAGTAACAGAATTCTCCCTCAAAATCCTGCCTCTGGGCAACAGGTGCTTGTTGCAGAGGGAAGTGTGGGTTGTTCCAGGAGTGGGATCCCTAGCATGGATGGGGACCCTCTTGCAGATCACTGATGGCATCATACCTACTATCCCTATGCTCTGCCTCGGTCTCCTCAGAGATACCTGAGAGACAAAGGAAGTGTACCAGGCCTAGAACACTCCTACTGGGAGGACACTAAGCCAGTGCTGGTTTATCTAGACTACTGTTAATATTGTGATGACTTGGGATGCAGAGAAACTGAAGACTACATCCTGCCCCCTCCTCTGTCCATGGGATTTCCCAGATGTAGTCAGCCAGATTCTGGAAATAACTACAACAGGTGGTCTGAAAAACAAAAAGGTCGTTTTCATCTCACCGGTCCTAGATGAAGAGATCAAGCCCTGAGCCTTTGGAGTGGGAGTACTGACTCCAACACCCTAGACTACCAGAGAACTAACCCCAGGCAGTATCAAATAGTGAGAACTCACTCAAAGGAAGCCACTTAAATACAAGACTTGGCATCACCCAACCACCAGTAGCACCCTGTGCAGGATGCCTCATCTAAACAACAAACAAAACAAAAATACAAACCCAATCATCAGCAGACAGGATTACCACCTCACTCAGCCTTGCCCATCAGAGAGAAAAAAAGAACTCAGCACAAATCTCACCCTATACAAAGCTTACACAAACCACTGGACTAACCTTAAGACAGTAGAAACCAAAAAGAAGAAATAATTCAACCTTGAAGCCTGGGAAAAGGAGACCTCAAACACAATAAGTTAAAAAAAAAAAGTAATGACAAGGCAGAGAAATACTACACAAACGAAGCAACAAACTAGAAACACAGAAGTCCAAATAAATGAAGAGGAAATAGGCAAACTACCTGAAAAAGAATTCAGAATAATGATCGTAAAGATGATCAAAAACCTTGAAAACATATTGGAGAAAATGCAAGAAGCAATTAACAAAGACCTAGAAGAATTAAACATACAGAGACAAATAGCACAAGTAGTGAAATTAAAAATACTCTAAAAGGAATCAATACCAGAATATTTGAAACAGAAGAATGAATCAGTGAGCTGGAAGATAAAATGGTGTAAAAAACTTCTGAAGAGCAGAATAAAGTAAAAAGAATGAACAGAATTGAGGATAGTCTCCGAGACCTCTGGGATAATATTAAACCCACCAACATTCAAATTATAGGGGTCCCAGAAAAAGAAAGGGTATGAGAAAAATTTTAGAGATTATAGTTGAAAATTTCCCCAATATAGAAATGGAAATAGTCAATCAAGTCCAAGAGGAGAAAAGAGTCCCATATAGGGTAAATCCAAGGAGAAACATGCCAAGACACATACTAATCAAACTAACAAAGATGCAACAGAAAGAAAGAATATTAAAAGCAGCAAGGGAAAAGCAACAAGTAACATACAAGGGAAATCCTATACTTTTAACAGCTAATCTTTCAGCAGAAACTCTACAGGCCAGAAGGGAATGACGAGATATATTTCAAGTACTGAAAGGGAAAAATCTACAACCAAGATTATTGTACCCAGCAAGGATCTCATTCAAAATTGATGGAGAACTAAAAAACTTTTCAGAAAAGCAAAAGTTAAGAGAATTCAGTAGCACCAAACCAGCTTTACAACAAATGTTAGGACTTACATAGTCAAGAAATACAAGAGAAGAAAAAGATCTACAAAATCAACCCCAAACAATTAAGAACATGGCAATAGGAACACATATCAATAATTACATTGAATGTAAATGGATTAAATGCTCCAACCAAAAGACACAGACTGGCTGAATGGATACAAAAACAAAACCCATATGCATGTTGTCTACAAGGAATCTACTTCAGACCTAAAGATATACATAGACTGAAAGTGAGAGGATAGAAAAATATACTTCATGCAAATGCGAAGCCAAAGAAAGCTGGAGTAGCTATCCTCATATAAGATAAAATAGACCTTAAAGTAAAGAATATTAAAAGAGATAAGGGAGGATGCTGCATGATGATCAAGGGATTAATCCAAGAGGAAGACATAAAAATTGTAAATATCCATCCACCCAACATAGGAGTACCTCAATATATAAGACAAACACTAACAGATGTAAAAGGAGAAATTGACAGTAACACAATAATAGTAGGAGATTTTAGCACCACACTTACACCAATGGATAGATCATTAAAACAGAAAATTAATAAGGAAACACAAGTCTTAAACGAGGACATTAGATGAGATGGATCTCATTGATATCTTCAGAACATTCCATTCAAATGCAGAAGAATACACCATCTTCTCAAGTGCACATGGAACATTCCCCAGGATAGACTACATCTTGGGTCACAAATCAAGCCTCAGTAAATTTAAGAAAATTGAAATCATATCAAGCATCTTCTCTGACCACAATGCTATAAGACTAGATCGATTACAAGAAAAATACTGTAAAAAACACAAACACATGGAGATTAAATACATTTCTAAATAACCACAGGTTACTGAATAAATCAAAAGGTAAGTCAAAAAAATTCTAGAAACAAATGACAATAAAAACATGACAACTCAAAATCTATGGGATGCAGCAAAAGCAGTCCTAAGAGGGAAGTTTAGAGCAATACAATCCTACCTCAAGAAACAAAAAAACATCAAATAGACAAACTAACTTTGCACCTAAAACAATTGTACAAGGAAACACACACACACACACACACAAAAAAAAACAAAATTAGTAGAAGGTAAGAAATCATAAATATCAGAACAGAACTAAGTGAAAAAGAAATGAAAGAAGCAATAGTAAAGATTAATAAAACTAAAAGCCATTTTTTGAGAAGATAAACAAAACTGACAAACCTTTAGCCAGACTCATCAAAGAAAAAAGAGAGAAGAATCAAATCAACAAAATTAGAAATGAAAAAGGAGAGGTTACAACAAACAATGCAGAAATATGAAGGATTATAAGAGACAATTATGAACAACTATATGGCAATAAAATGTATAGTGTGGAAGAAATGGACAGATTCTTAGAAAAGTTCAATCTTCCAAGACTGAACCAGGAAATAAAAATTATGAACAACCCAATTACAAGCACTGAAATTGAAGCTGTGATCAAAAATCTCCCAAAAAACAAAAGCCCAGGATCAGATGGCATCACAGGAGAATTCTATCAAACATTTAGAGAAGAGCTAATGCCTATCCTTTGAAAACTCTTTCAAAAAATTGCAGAGGAAGGAACACTTCCAAACTCACTCTACAAGGCCACCATCACCCTGATACCAAAACAAGACAAAGACAACACAACAAAAGAAAACTACAGGCTAATATCTATGATGAACATAGATGCATAAATCCTCAACAAAATTGTAGCAAACAGAATCAGCAACACATCAGAAAGCTCATACACCATGATCAAGTTGGGTATATTCCAGGGATGCAAGGATTCTTCAACATATGCCAATCAATCAATGTGATATACCATATTAACAACTTGAAAGATAAAAACCATATGACAATCTCAATAGATGCAGAAAAAGCCTTTGACAAAATTCAGCACCCATTTATGATTAAAACTCTTCAAAAAATGTGCATAGAAGGAAACTACCTCAACATAGTAAAGGCCATATATATGATAAGCCTACAGCAAACATTATTCTCAATGGTGAAAAACTGAAAGCATCTCCCCTAAGATCAGGAACAAGACAAGGGTGTCCACTTTCACCACTGTTACTCAACATAGTTTTGGAAGTCCTAGATACAGCAATCAGAGAATAAAAAGAAATAAAAGGAATCCAGATCAGAAAAGAAGTAAAGCTCTCACTGTTTGCAGGTAACATGATACTGTACATAGAAAACCCTAAAGACAGTATCAGAAAATTACTAGAGTTAATCAGTGAATTTAGCAAAGTTGCAGGATACAAAATCATACAGAAATCACTTGCATTTCAATATACTAACAATGAAAAATCAGGAAGAGAAATTAAAGGATCAATCTCATTCACCATTGAAACAAAAATAATTAAATATCTAGGAATAAATCTACCTAAGGAGACAAAAGAACTGTACACAGAAAATTATAACACTGATGAAAGAAATAAAAGATGACATAAAGAGATGGAGAGATATTCCATGTACCTGGGTAGGAAGAATCAATATTGTGAAAATGACTACACTACCAAAGGCAATATACAGGTTCAATGTGATCCCTATCAAATTACCAATGGCGTTTTTCACAGAATGAAAACAAAATATTTCTCTATTCATATGGAAACACAAAAGACCCTGAACAGACAAAGCAGTCTTGAGAGAAAGAAGAATGGAGCTGGAGGAATCAACCTTCCTGACTTCAGATTATACTACAAAGATACTGTCATCAAGACAGTATGGTACTGGCACAAAAACAGAGATCTAGACCAATGGAACCAGATAGAAAGCCCAGGAAAAAAACCCATGCACTTACGGGTACCTTATTTTTGACAAAGGAGGCAAAAATATACAATGGGGCAAGGACAGCCTCTTCAATAAATTGTTCTGGGAAAACTGGATGGCTACATGTAAAAGAATGAAATTAGAAAACTTCCTAACATCATACAAAAAGATAAACTCAAAATGGATTAAAGACCTAAGTGTAAGACCAGAAACTATAAAACTTTCAGAGGAAAACATAGGCAGAACACTCAATGACATAAATCAAAGCAAGATCCTCTATGACTCACCTCCTAGAGCAATGGAAACAAAAACAAAAGTAAAAAAGTGGGACCTGGTTAAACTTAAAAGCTTTTGCACAGCAAAGGAAACTATAATCAAGATGAAAAGACAACAATCAGAATGGGAGAAAATAATATCAAATGAAGCAACTGACAAAGGATTAATTTCCAAACTATACAAGCAGCTCATACAACTCAATACCAGAAAAATAAGCCAATCAAAAAATGAGGAAAAGACCTAAACAGACATTTCTCCAAAGAAGAGATACAGATGGTTAACAAACACATGAAAAGATGCTCAATATTGCTCATTATTAGAGAAATGCAAATCAAATCTACAGTGAGATATCACCTCACACCAGTCAGAATGGCCATCATCAAAAAGTCTACAAACAACAAATTCTGCAGATGGTTTTGAGAAAATGAACCCTCTTGCATTGTTTGGTGGGAATGTAAATTGATACAGCCACTATGGAAGATGGTATGGAGATTCCTTAAAAAACTAGGAATAAAACCACCATCAGCTCAGTTCAGTTCAGTTCAGTCGCTCAGTCGTGTCCGACCCTTTGCGACCCCATGAATCGCAGCATGCCAGGCCTCCCTGTCCATCACCAACTCCCGGAGTTCACTCAAACTCACATCCATCGAGTTGGTGATGCCATCCAGCCATCTCATCCTCTGTCGTCCCCTTCTCCTCCTTCCCCCAATCCCTCCCAGCATCAGAGTCTTTTCCAATGAGTCAACTCTTTGCATGAGGTGGCCAAAGTACTGGAGTTTCAGCTTCAGCATCATTCCTTCCAAAGAACACCCAGGGCTGATCTCCTTTAGAATGGATTGGACCCAACAATCCCACTCCTAGGCATATACCCTGAGGAAACCAGGGTTGAAAAACACACATGTATCCCATTGTTCATTTCAGCACTATTTAAATAGTTAGAACATGGAAGCAACCTAGATGTCCGTCAACAGATGAATGGATAAAGAAGTGATACATATACACAATGAAATATTACTCAGCCACAAAAAGGAACACATGTGAGTCGGTTCTGATGAGGTGGATGAACCTAGAGCCTATTATACAGAGTGAAATAAATCAGAAGGAGAAAGATAAATATTTTTTCTAACACATACATACAGAATCTAGAAAAATGGTACTGAAGAATTTATTTGCAGGGCAGCAATGGAGAAACAGACATAGAAAATAGACTTATGGACATGGGGAGAGGGGAGGAAAGGGTGAGATGTATGGAGAGAGTAACATGGAAACTTACATTACCATATGCAAAATAGACAGCCAATGGGAATTTGCTGTATGGCTCAGGAAACTCAAACGGGGGGCTCTGTATCAACCTAGAAGGGTGGGATGGGGAGGGAGACAGGAGGGAGATTCAAAAGGGAGGGGATATATGTATACCTATGGCTAATTCATGTTGAGGCTTGACAGAAAACAACAAAATTCTGTAAAACAATTATCCTTCAATTAAAAAATAAATAAATTTTTAAAAAATAAATAAAATGTGCAGGAGACAAAAAGGGACATGAGGCAATTTCCATTATCATGTGAAGTGTGATGATGTCTTCGGGTGGATGATGATGGAATTAAAGAAAGAATTGTGAGAAATGCTGTTGAATGAGTTTTGGACGAGAGGAAAAATTAAGGGAACAAGGGAATATCCATAAACATGAAGCCCTTTAGTCCATCAGTAGCGTGGCTCACTTCTCCTTTCTCCTACCCTCTCTTATACACACTTATTCAGCACAAGCATATACATTATCTCAATAAGATGTCAAGTTCTACTCTGGGTGATTTTTGAGTACTCCAATTAACCCTTCAATGAAGGACTTTTTCTGTCTCTTTCAGAGTTCAGTGTGGGTGAGCTTGAGGCAGGCAGACTCGGTGTTCACTTCCATCAGCTGGGAGACTGCTGGGGCAGAACCTCCCCTCCTGGAGCCTGGGGGAGCTCAGAAAGCCCAATAGAGAATGAAAGAATCTCTTGCCTGGGAAACTGTTAAGTCCCATTCTCTGATCTCCTTTTTTGTCTTGAAAATAATACAATTATTAATAGTTAACAGAATTTTGATTAATCAAATTTTAATTTTAATAATAAGCTCTTCGACCAAATGCTTGAGTTCTTCTGAAAATACATTTTATTCTTCACCAAAATATAGAAAAGTTTACAGCAATTCTTTCAGTGATTAGTGATCTGTCAGTAAAGTGATTTTTTTCCAGGAGGATTAAGAAAGTTTAAAAGTCTTAAAGTTGATCCTGTTTTCAGCTCCTCTAGTATACCTCTATCCCTTTCCTGGTCAAGATTCTAAAGGTCCAGTTTTACAATACGTCAATTAAGAATGGGGAGCACAATAACATACTCATAAATATGTGAGTGGCCTAAAATCAAATAGTGTTTCAACCAACATTGTTACTGTTTTGTCACTAAGCTGTGTTCGACTGTTTTGCAACCCCCATGGACTGTAGCCTGCCAGGCTCCTCTGTCATGGAACTTTCCAGGCAAGAATACTGGAGTGGGCTGCCATTTCCTTCTCTAGGGGATCTCCCCAACCTAGGGATCAAATCCAGATCTCCTGCGTTGCACGGATATTCCTTACCACTGAGCAACCTGGGAAGTCCTGCAACCAATATGCACATATATAAAACCACTCTTTAATTAATTTAAGAGTAATCTACCAAATGATACTGATATTATATTTACCTTTTGTCCATTTTCAATATTTATTGACTATGATAAGGTTTCCAGACATCTAGGTGTTATAAATGCTTTGCTCATCATACCACTTGTCACCATTAGGTGACACTATAAGGCAAAAAATAAAAAAAATAGTTTAAAAAGGAATTTCTAGATTGACTTTTTTCACAAATAATCTTCTTAATATGTCCCTCAGCTTCCCTGAAGTTTATCTTTAATTCAATAGTAATAAGGTCCTATCATCTATGCACCCATCTTTGTATCTTTTTTTCCTCCTGTCACGTTCTTAAAATTATGAAATGTGCAAGAAAGACCATCTGGCCCATGTGTCACAACTACTGTGCCCATGTGCCCTAGAACTCATGTTCTGCTTCAAGAGAAGGCAACACAATAGGAAACCCAAGCACTGCAACCAGGGAGCAGTCCCCGCTCTCCACAACTAGAGAAAGCTGGCTCACAGCAGTAAAGACCCAGCACAGCCAAAATAAATAGATAAATGAGTAAATTAATTTTTAATTAAAAAAAAATAAGAGAGGATCCTGGAGACCTTCCAGGATACATGTGAATTAGGTCTTGAGATTAACAATGACTGAGAACATCAATCAACTGAGAAGCACAGATGAATTTCATTGTCCAGGAGCTCAAACCTTTTAAACGCATCAAGTCTCTAAACCCACTAGATAGATGTGTTTAGATAACCTGTCACACATCCACCAACATTCCTCAAATTACCTTTGATTATTTATTTAGTTATTATTAAATTATTTACTTAATTATTAAGTACTTATTATTAAAGGGTGAAAATTGTTCATGAATATTCACTTTAGCCCAGTTTCACTACTAGAAATGTATTGGAGAAAATTTACCATTTTCTCCAATATTTTGGAGAAAATTGTTTAGGATAAATTGTTATGATTCCACAATCCTATTGCAGGCAACATGATATTATATATAGAAAACTCTAAACCCTCTTTAGGAAGAAAAATAGGGATTTGCTTAATGAACTATAACAAAGTTATAGTGATTATGACAGTGTGATATTGCTTCAAGAGTCACAGATTGACCGAGGGAACACAGTAGAGACTTCAGACCATAAGAGAATACTAAATTCTTAATAAATTTGGCACTTTAGAGTAGTAGGGGATGCAAAGATTCAATAAATGTTAGGAAAAATGAATATCCATATAAAAGAGAAAACTACCAAAATATTTGCAAGAGAGTCAAATATTTCTTAAACATAAGCAGAATTAATAGTAAAGAAAATATTTACAATTGTAACTACAATAAAATTAACTTTAATAAAAATAATTTAAAATTAATGAAAAATAGTTATTTCTTTTAAAACACTATTATAAGAATGAAAGGCACTAGAAATTCTACTAAAAAGATACTTACAGTACCATGCCATATATATATATATATATATATATACACACACACACAAACATATATATAGGTGATTAATGCCAAAATGAGGATTTTTTTAATAGTCAGTGAGATATAAAAAAGTCTTCCATTTCATTATTCATCAGGAAACTGCACACTAAAAAGCAAATTTTAGTATTACTATGTATACACAACAATGGCAAAAATAAAAAAGACTGAGGCTAATAAATGTTAATGAGAATGCAGAATTTTCATACATTACTGTTGGGACTATAAACTGGTATGACATCTTTAGAAAGCAGTCAGGTTTCTATAGAAAACTGAAGAAATGCATTAGTCTAAAATCAGTAACTCCTCTAGCCTAGATGAATATATAGCTGTGTGTGCATCAAAAACATTTAAAAATATTTGTAGCAGCATTTTTTTTGTAGCAACAAAGGTTTTATTTTTATTTTCTAATGTTTTAATTAATTAATTTGGCTGTTCCAGGTATTAGCTGCCCCACTGAGAATCTCCACTCTGGCATGAGGGATCTCCAGGTCCCTGACCAGGGATGGAACCTGTGCCCCCTGCATTAGAAGCCAGGAGCCTTAGCCACTTAACCACTGGCAAAATCCCAATAAAAGATTTTTAAAAGTCCAAAAGTATAGGAGAGTGGTAGGAGGTCAAGGCCATGGGAAGATGCTGCACTTTAGGTAAATTGCAAATCATGAGGGATCCTTTCTCAAATTCAAGATAGAAATGACAGTTCAGATAAGTGAGCCTGCCATTGCTGCTTTGAACACCACAGAATGGGAGAAGAGATTTATCAGGAGAGAAAAAGAAGAGCTTGCTACAAGGCCAAGAAAATAATAAAAAGTCCAGCACTGGGGCTCCTTCTCTTATTAAATTAAAACACTACTCTGATGAGATGTCCAAGGATCACTCTAAAGATAAAGGGGCCACCAATGAGTCAAGCTGGAATGCAAAGTCAAGTGGGCCTTAGGAAGCGTCACTGTGAACAGAGCTAGTGGAGGTGATGGAATTCCAGTTGAGCCAGTTCATATCCTAAAATATGATGCTGTGAAAGTGCTGCATTCCATATGCCAGAAAAATTTGGAAAACTCAGCAGTGGCCACAGGACTAGAAAAGGTCAGTTTTCATTCCAGTCCCAAAGAAAGGCAATGCCAAAGAATGCTCAAACTACCACACAATTGCACTCATCTCACACGCTAGTAATGCTCAAAATTCTCCAAGCCAGGATTCAACAGCATGTGAACCATGACCTTCCAGATGGTCAATCTGGATTTAGAAAAGGCAGAGGAACCAAAGATCAAATTGCCAAAATCCGTTGGATCATTGAAAAGGCAAGAGAATTCCAGAAAAACATTTATTTCTGCTTTATTTACTATGCCAAAGCCTTTGACCATGTGGAGCACAACAAACTGGAAAATTCTTAAAGAGATGGGAATACCAGACCACCTGACCTGCCTCTTAAGAAATCTGTATGCAGGTCAGGAAGCAACAGTTAGAATTGGACATGGAACAACAGACTGGTTCCAAATAGGGAAAGGAGTACATCAAGGCTGTATATTGTCACCCTGTTTATTTTATTTATATGCAGAGTACATCACAAGGAATGCTGGGCTGGATGAATCACAAGCTGAAATCAAGATTGCCAGGAGAAATATCAATAACCTTAGATATGCAAATAACACCACCCTTATGGCAGAAAGTGAAGAACTAAAGAGCCTCTTGATGAAAGTGAAAGAGGAGAGTGAAAAAGTTTTCTCAAAACTCAGCATTCAGAAAATGAAGATCATGGCATCTGGTCCCATCACTTCATGGCAAATAGGGAAACAGTGGAAACAATGACAGACTTTATTTTTTTGGGCTCCAAAATCACTGCAGATGGTACTGTAGCCATGAAATGAAAAGACACTTGCTCCTTGGAAGAAAAGCTATGACCAACCTAGACAGCATATTAAAAAGTAGAGACATTACTTTGCCAACAAAGACCTGTCTATAGTTTTTCCAATAGTCATGTATGGATGTGAGAGTTGGACTATAAAGAAAGCTGAGTGCTGAAGAATTGATGCTTTTGA
>NW_011495084.1:7135191-7143222 GCF_000754665.1 Bison bison bison | reverse complement strand
CTGTCTATAGTTTTTCCAATAGTCATGTATGGATGTGAGAGTTGGACTATAAAGAAAGCTGAGTGCTGAAGAATTGATGCTTTTGAACTGTGGTGTTGGAGAAGATTCTTGAAAGTCCCTTGGACTGCAAGGAGATCCAACCAGTCCATCCTAAAGGAAATCAGTCCTGAATATTCATTGGAAGTACTGATGCTGAAACTGAAACTCCAATACTCTGGCCACCTGATGCAAAGAACTGACTAATTTGAAAAGACCCTGATGCTAACAAAGACTGAAGGAGAGAGGAGAAGGGAATGACAGAGGATGAGATGGTTGGGTGGCATCACCAACTCAATGAACATGAGTTTGAGTAAACTCTAGGAGTTGATGATGGGCAGGGAGGCCTGGCGTGCTGCTGTCTATGTGGTCACCAAGAGTCAGACACTACTGAGCAACTGAACTGAATGAGTCAAGCGAGAAGGCTAGTAGCAGGGATAAAACTTGAAAGAGGTGCAGCGCTTCCTGTGGTTGCAGCAACCCCAGGCCTAGGTCCCAAAAGAGATAAGTTAGCGGCCAAGCCCTTCCCCACATTGGCAGGCTCACCAGGAGTGTGACAAAGGTTCACATCATAGAGATATTCTTCACCTATTGGTGGTGGTTTAGTCGCTAAGTCATGTGTGACTCTTGGGATCCCATGGACTGTATGTAGCCTGCCAGGCTCCTCTGTCCATGGGATTTTCCAAGCAACCCACTAGAGTGGGTTGTCATCTCCTTTGCCAGGGGATCTTCCCGACCCAAATATCGAACCCGGGTCTCCTGCATTGCAGGCAGATTCTTTACCCACTGAGCCACCAGGGAAGCCCCGGTAGCTCCACCTATGGGAAGATTCAAATGATTGACATACCTGTAGAAAGGATGAACCCACATCTGTCTATAAAGCCTCTGCATATATGGAATTTGAGAGTCTAGATGAGGCCAAGAAGGTACTGAAGCGCATGGATGGAGGACAAGTCGATGGCCAGATCACTGCCACCAAGGTGCTGACCCCCTGGCCTCAGCCAGCCACCCTACCTGCCTCCCCATCCCCCCAGGAGATTCAGCCCTGCTGGGAGAGAGCTGCCATGGCTTCCCATGTAGCACAGGCCCCCTTGGGGCTGGAGATCCCACTCCCCTCCCCCCAGTCACCAGCACAGGAGCCTCTCCAGCTCCAACTCCTCCCCTCCACGAGCAGGGCCATCCAAGATCTGCCCCTGTGACTTGTATCCCATCCAACTCACTTCTGTCACTTTTCAAGCTGGCAGAGTTCCCGCTGCAGGAGTTGCTGGTTTGGGAGTCCTGCTTACAAAGGTGCCCTCCAGTTTTCTGCTAGAAAGCTTCTATATTTCTAGTTTCTGAAAGCCAAGTTAGTGGCAAAGCCAGTGGGGATAAGCAAAGGATTCCAGGTGGTGTGATACCGTCCCAGCCTGCTTAAATGGTTCCTTTCACATGTACTCCTGTGCACGCGTAAACACACACCCATGTCTCCCTTCCACACTGAAACTGGTAAGTTGACAGCTCTGTAGGATCATCACAGAATCCCTTGTGTTGATATTAATAGTGGTCCTGCGGATTACCTTGGCAACGTGTAGATTGGTTTTTTTTGGCTTTTAATGTACAGTCAGTACTACAAATTTTCTGTTTTGAGTTTTGTAACTTTGTGGCATTTTAGATAATGTTGTGGTCATACTTTGTTGTGTAGAGTAAGAGAATTGTACTGAATAAACCTAGGATTAGAGTGCAAAACAACAACAACAACAAAAAGAATCCAAATGTCCAACAAGTGGAGAGTGGATGATATTTGTGGCGGTCAGATTCCCAGATGCCTCTGCCAGAGAGTCCCTGTGACTTTATGGGTGCTGAGCCCTGTTGCTTGGCTGGGCCCCTAAGTAAGTTGTCATCCGTGGAAACATAGTCTCAGGATCAATGAGCAACACCAGGAACTTCAACTTTGACATAGGTTGGCTGGGCTCGGATACATGTCGAAGGGACACTGCTCCAGCCTTCCGTCATCTCAGTGCAGCTGTTCTGGGAGCTGTCCGCATTGCCGCCAGCATCAGCAGACTTGGACTTGACACTCTCCCCTTGGCTGTTGGCGAGGATGTTTGGACTTCCGCCTCAGATACCGGATCCTCCTTGTCCCCCATCACTGCGGAGGAAGAGTCGTTGGTTAAGCCATTGCTCTCCATGGAACCCATTTCTCTGCTGCTCTGCAGAGTCAGGACAAGAGTAGCGAGACCCGCCTTCACTGGGGCATCCAGGGACACCACCGTGGCCAACCCTAGAGGAAGGTGATGACAAGTGGATGCCGGGAAGCCGCTCGGAGACCTTCGAGGAGCTCCCAGGGACCTCCTGGGCGCAGACTTGATCTACATCGATGACTTCAACAACATCCCTATGACAGAGGGCACCATTTCCCCTGATCATCCTTGGCTCAGGACCCATAAAGTTACAGGGATTCTCCGCCAGAGGCATCTGAGAATCTGACCGCCAGTGTGCATTCAAATGCTGGTAAACTTCTTCCGGCAGATCCGGCACTAATGCTGCGTCTTTACCCGCATGTTGGTTGGGTGGACCCCGAGCTGCGTCTTCAGGCTGCCTTTGGTGGAGAAGGCCCAATCACAGATTTTACACTGGAACGGGCTCTCCCCGGTATGAGTACAGTGACACCTCTTGAGGGAGCTTTGGCAGCTTAGGACAGGGTGGCAAGTGAGACGTTTGTTGGGGTTGAGGGCAGTCTTGTGGATGTTCTCCACCTCTGCTGAAGTTTCAGGGTCTCTGACCCTAGCTCAGTGTCCCACTCCCTTGGAAGCCACCAACCCTTGGGGAATTACAGTTTGGTTCCATCCGATAGGATGAATCCATCCTCACTTTCTGGAGAAGACCTGGAGTGCAGGTGGTTAGGCAGTGTGCCATCCATGAGATCCTTGGGATTAGTCCCAGAAGAGAGATTCTGAGGAGTGGGCTGAGTTGGGGGTACTCTATACTTATTTCTGCAGTGACGCGTATGCAGGTAAGTGGACAAGGCCTGTGGTCTATTTAGGGACCTGTTTTGTATTCTTCCAACCCCAAACCCAGTTTTCTTTTGTTTTTTGAAAGTACTATTTTTTAAAGCCAAGGTTGTAGAATTCCAAAATTCTTTTCAACCTTGAAACCTTAAATAGGATGCTTTCAAGTAGACTAATTTTAGTCATTAGAGAGTCAGTGTGTGAGTGTTGCTGCTTATTTAAACACAGTTCAGGTGGTGCCCCAAGAGCACCAAGATCCTCCAGATGCTTTCCAGATGCCTTCTTCTTCCTAAAACCAGGAGAGGTGAACACTGGAGCAGGGAATCTCAGGTGACGTAGCTTAGCTCACCAGTGCCTATCCTGTTGAAGAGCTGGGGTCCATTCTTGAAGAAAGAAACTCAAGGAAGAGTGTCTTTTCTTATTATATATACTAGTAAGTACATGCGCTGATTTGTACTAAAATCCCCTTGATTGTGACTAATGCCAAATGATAGTGAATGTTTGTTTTGTTTTGTTTTTTTTCCTTTCTGGTATTGCATGAATGCTACCAAGTTAGAACAGGCAAGTACTAGATGTGAAAACTTTAATTTATCTACCTCATTCATGTGTCATTTTTGAAGTGATTAGTCTCTGTTTTCCTATTTGATGATTGCTGTGGTGCTGGAGTGGAGAAGGCAATGGCACCCCACTCCAGTACTCTTGCCTGGAAAATCTCATGGACGGAGGAGCCTGGTAGGCTGCAGTCCATGGGGTTGCTAAGAGTCGGACACGACTGAGTGACTTCACTTTCCCTCTTCACTTTCATGATTGGAGAAGGAAATGGCAACCCACTCCAGTGTTCTTGCCTGGAGAATCCCAGGGACAGAGGAGCCTGGTGGGCTGCCATCTATGGGGTCGCACAGAGTCAGACACGACTGACGTGACTTAGCAGCAGCAGCAGTGGTGCTGGAGAAGACTCTTGTGAGTCCCTTGGACTGCAAGGAGATCCAACCAGTTCATCCTAAAGGAGACCAGTCCTGGGTATTCATTGGAAGGACTGATGCTGAAGCTGAAACTCCAATACTTTGGCCACCTCATGCAAAGAGTTGACTCATTGGAAAAGGCCCTGATGCTGGGAGGGATTGGGGGTTGGAGGAGAAGGGGATGACAGAGGATGAGATGGCTGGATGGCATCACCGACTCAATGGACATGAGTTTGAGTGAACTCTGGGAGTTGGTGATGGACAGAGAGGCCTGGCGTGCTGCGATTCATGGGGTCGCAAAGAGTCGGACACGACTGAGCAACTGAACTGAACTGAACTGAAGTGCTCCTAGGCCCTGTGGGAAACCTAAGAGTTGATGTATTGGTGGGAGCAGCTGAAAGTACAAGATATTGTTGTGATTCCTTTTTTTCTTAATTCCCTTTCTATATAGATGATATTAAGCAGACAACAAAGCATTACTTTTGAGGATTTAACAAGGAAGGAGAAAGACTCATGTTTCTGGGTGGAAAAGTCTCTGCCCCTCTATGTTTAAGAGTGGATCATGACTGTTCTCAAATCTGCCTTTCAATAATGGCACTTAACTTTAGAATCCAAAGAAATTTTTTGTTTTGCCAAGTTGTGCCTTTCCTTCTGGAATTTTAAGTGAACACATTAGTAGTCCCTGTTTACACTGTGAAGTGGCTATTGTTACAGAAAATACATCTCACTTGTTAAGTTAATAATGTCTTGTGAATGTATGATTTACAGAGAAATCCCTGTAGTTTTTACCTGCTGGTGCTGTCTGTCACGAAGAAGGCAATGGCAACCCACTCCAGTACTCTTGCCTGGCAAATCCCATGGGCAGAGGAGCCTAGTAGGCTGCAGTCCATGAGGTCGCTAGGAGTCGTACATGACTGAGCGACTTCATTTTCACTTTTCATTTTCATGCATTGGAGAAGGAAATGGCAACCTACTCCAGTGTTCTTGCCTGGAGAATCCCAGGGATGGGGGAGCCTGGCAGGCTGCGGTCTGTCTATGGGGTCGCACAGAGTCAGACATGACTGAAGCGACTTAGCAGCAGCTGTCTGTCAGAGGCCAGGGGCAGTGGCCAAGAGGAGCTACCCTACGCCTGAGGCCAGGGGCAATGGCCGGGAGGACCAACCCCACACCCAAGGATCCCACGTTGAAAGTCAGGAAGGGTGGTGGTGAGGAGATACCCCTCATCCAAGGTAAGGAGTAGCAGCTGTGCTTTGCTGGAACAGCCATGAAGAGATACCCCACATCCAAGGTAAGAGAAACCCAAGTAAGATGGTAGGTGTTGCAAGAGGGCATCAGAGGGCAGACACACTGAAACCATACTCACAGAAAAGTAGTCAATCTAATCACACTAGGACTACAGTCTTGTCTAACTCAGTGAAACTAAGCCATGCCCGTGGGGCAACCCAAGACAGGCAGGTCATGGTGGAGAGATCTGACAGAATGTGGTCCACTGGAGAAGAGAATGGCAAACCACTTGAGTATCCTTGCCTTGGGAACCCCATGAACAGTATGAAAAGGCAAAATGATAGGATACTGAAAGAGGAACTCCCCAGGTCAGTAGGTGCCCAATATGCTACTGGAGATCAGTGGAGAAATAACTCCAGAAAGAATGAAGGGATGGAGCCAAAGCAAAAACAATACTCAGTTGTGGATGTGACTGGTGATAGAAGCCAGGTCTGATGCTGTAAAGAGCAATATTGCATAGGAAGCTGGAATGTCAGTTCCATGAATCAAGACAAATTGGAAGTGGTCAAACAAGAGATGGCAAGAGTGAATGTCAACATTCTAGGAATCAGCGAACTCAAATGGACTGGAATGGGTGAATTTAACTCAGATGACCATTATATCTACTACTGCGGGCCGGAATCCCTCAGAAGAAATAGAGTAACCATAATGGTCAACAAAAGAGTCCAAAATGCAGTACTTGGATGCAATCTCAAAAACGACAGAATGATCTCTGTTTGTTTCCAAGGCAAACCATTCAATATCACAGAAATCCAAGTCTATTCCCCAACCGGTAATGCTGAAGAAGCTGAAGCTGAAGTTGTAGGTTCTATGAAGATCTACAAGATCTTTTAGAAATCACACACAAAAAAGATGTCCTTTTCATTATAGGGGACTGGAATGCAAAAGTAGGAAGTCAAGAAACACCTGGAGTAACACAAAAATTTGGCCTTGGAATATGGAATGAAGCAGGGCAAAGACTAATAGAGTTTTGCCAAGAAAATGCACTGCTCATAGCAAACACCCTCTTCCAACAACACAAGACAAGACTCTACACATGGATATCACCAGATGGTCAACACCGAAATCAGATTGATTACATTCTTTGCAGCCAAAGATGGAGAAGCTTTATACAGTCCACAAAAACAAGACCAGGAGCTGACTGTGGCTCAGACCATGAACTCCTTATTCCCAAATTCAGACTTAAATTGAAGAAAGTAGGGAAAACCACTAGACCATTCAGGTATGACCTAAATCAAATCCCTTATGATTATACAATGGAAGTGAGAAATAGATTTAAGGGCCTAGATCTGATAGATAGAGTGCCTGATGAACTATGGAATGAGGTTCATGACATTGCACAGGACAGGGATCAAGACCATCCCCATGGAAAAGAAATGAAAAAAAGCAAAATGCCTGTCTGGGGAGGCCTTACAAAGAGCTGTGAAAACAAGAGAAGCAAAAAGCAAAGGAGAAAAGGAAAGATACAAGCATCTGAATGCAGAGTTCCAAAGAATAGCAAGAAGAGATAAGAAAGCCTTCTTCAGCAATCAATGCAAAGAAATAGAGGAAAACAACAGAATGGGGAAGACTAGAGATGTCTTCAAGAAAATTAGAGATACCAAAGGAACATTTCATGCAAAGATGGGCTCAATAAAGGACAGAAATGGTATGGACCTAACAGAAGCAGAAGATATTCAGAAGAGATGGCAAGAATACACAGAAGAACTGTACAAAAAAGATCTTCACGACCCAGATAATCACGATGGTGTAATCACTGACCTAGAGCCAGACATCCTGGAATGTGAAGTCAAGTGGGCCTTAGAAAGCATCACTATGAACAAAGCTAGTGGAGGTGATGGAATTCCAGTTGAGCTATTCCAAATCCTGAAAAATGATGATCTGAAAGTGCTGCAGTAAATATGCCAGCAAATTTGGAAAACTCAGCAGTGGCCACAGGGCTGGAAAAGGTCAGTTTTCATTCCAATCCCAAAGAAAGGCAATGCCAAAGAATGCTCAAACTACTGTACAATTGCACTCATCTCACATGCGATTAAAGTAATGCTCAAATTCTCCCAGCCAGGTTTCAGCAATACGTGAACCGTGAACTTCCTGATGTTCAAGCTGGTTTTAGAAAAGGCAGAAGATCAAATTGCCAACATCTGCTGGATCATGGAAAAAGCAAGAGAGTTCCAGAAAAGCATCTATTTCTGCTTTATTGACTATGCCAAAGCTTTTGACTGTGTGGATCACAATAAACGGTAGAGAATTCTGAAGGAGATGGGAATACCAGACCACCTGACCTGCCTCTTGAGAAATCTGTATGCAGGTCAGGAAGCAACAGTTAGAACTAGACATGGAACAACAGACTGGTTCCAAATAGCAAAAGGAGTACGTCAAAGCTGTATATTCTCACCCTGCTTATTTAACTTATATACAGAGTGCATCATGAGAAATACTGGGCTGGAAGAAACACAAGCTGGAATCAAGATTGCGGGGAGAAATATCAATCACCTCAGATATGCAGATGACACCACCCTTATGGCAGAAAGTGAAGAGGAACTAAAAAGTCTC
Organism: Bison bison bison; assembly: GCF_000754665.1. NCBI lineage: Eukaryota > Metazoa > Chordata > Mammalia > Artiodactyla > Bovidae > Bison > Bison bison. The sequence goes on along the minus strand of NW_011495084.1, from coordinate 7,135,400 downwards.
TTGATGAAAGTGAAAGTGGAGAGTGAAAAAGTTGGCTTAAAGCTCAACATTCAGAAAACGAAGATCATGGCATCCGATCCCATCACTTCATGGGAAATAGATGGGGAAACAGTGGAAACAGTGTCAGACTTTATTTGGGGGGGCTCCAAAATCACTGCAGATGGTCACTGCAGCCATGAAATTAAAAGATGCTTACTCCTTGGAAGGAA
>NW_011495084.1:7111459-7134955 GCF_000754665.1 Bison bison bison | reverse complement strand
TAGATAGCATATTCAAAAGCAGAGACATTACTTTGCCAACAAATGTTCGTCTAGTCAAGGCTATGGTTTTCCCTGTGGTCATGTATGGATGTAAGAGTTGGACTGTGAAGAAGGCTGAGTGCTGAAGAATTGATGCTTTTGAACTGTGGTGTTGGAGAAGACTCTTGAGAGTCCCTTGGACTGCAGGGAGATCCAATCAGTCCATTTTGAAAGAGATCAGCCCTGGGATTTCTTTGGAAGGAATGATGCTAAAGCTGAAACTCCAGTACTTTGGCCACCTCATGCGAAGAGTTGACTCATTGGAAAAGACTCTGATGCTGGGAGGGATTGGGGGCAGGAGGAGAAGGGGACGACAGAGGATGAGATGGCTGGATGGCATCACTGACTCGATGGACATGAGTCTGAGTGAACTCCGGGAGTTGGTGATGGACAGGAAGGCCTGGGGTGCTTCGATTCATGGTGTCACAAAGAGTCGGACACGACTGAGTGACTGAACTGAACTGAACTGAACTGTCTGTCAGACAAGAAATTTGGATTTGTTTTTTTTTTAATACATTTATTCTCATTTTGCTCTTGTATTATTCCACTTATCAAGGAAAACAGAAATTGGTCAAAAACTCTACCAAAGATTTTTCAAAGATTTAAATAATTAATTCAATCTATGGGGAATCTAAAGTTGAAAATTTAACCCAGGAAGTAGCCATTTCATGTCTTTCTGTGGATCTGATTGCCCATCCTAAAGTGACACATGTAATTTTCCACATAATTTTGTTTTATTCTTTAGTCCTGATTACTGAGTTAAATTATTTTGTTAGTTCATTTTTTTCCCTTATTTATTATTGTCTCTGTACCTGGGTCTAGAAATGAGACTTCTAAGAGCAGTGACCTTGGATAGCTATTCTCCTGGGATTTCTAGCACTTACAACCTTGTCAGGCATGTAATAGGAGTACATGAAATAAGTTAGTGTTGGTGCAGTTGATATTTTTTGAAATGCGTACATGGACAATGTCAAGAAATATTATATGAAAGGGAGTTCTCTGGTTCAATAAGTTCAGGAAATCATATACCTTACATTTCCTCACGGTGACATTTAAGGGCTGAGTGTGTTAATTGCTCAGTCATGTCCAACTTTTTGTGACCCCATAGACTGTAGCCCACCAGGTTCCTCTGTCCATGGATTTCTCCAGGCAAGTATACTAAAGAGGATAGCCATTCCCTTCTCCATGAGATCTTCCTGACCCAGGATTGAACGTGGGTCCCCTGCATTGCAGACAGAATTTTTACCATCTGAGCTACCAGAGATGCCCTCAGAATCCAGAAGTAAAATGAGTTGTTTAAACAACATTGCTTAGAGGAGCGTTTTCCAAATTTTGTGTCATACTTTCTTGTGAGTAGCAGGCCAGAGTCTTGCCAAAAATGAACAATCTGAAAAATAAATCCTAAAGAAGTCATGGCAGACTCAGCAAAACATACAAGCCTTAGCAGATTGTGGAAATGTTTCATGGACCTGAATTCCCAAGTCTCCAATTCCACCTGGAAGACACAATGGAATAGCTCATGGTGCTATTCTGCTTGCCCTGGTAGGGATCTTTCTAGTGTTCTTCAAGCCTCTTACATGTCACTATGAAACTTCAGCATAATCACCTTACATTGGTGCAAAAGTTACTTTTTGCAAGCTGAAGCTCCTTGATTTCACATCCAAGCTTAGGATAAAATTGCTCCCTATAGCCCCATCCATAGGAAACTGCTTATAAATATGACCAGGCATCAAAACTGTGGCATTCCATTAAACCTAAAGTGTAATGAGCAGTCGCAGGACATGCACAATTGTTTATGTGCAATCTGAAAACCTTTTATTAAAAACAAACATTCATATCCCGGGGAACTAGTGTTACATGTAAATATTTTAAAAACACTTGGCTATGCAATCCAATATATATACATTAACTGAATATTTGGGGTGAAAATACATTGACAGTGTCTCAATTTTCACTGATACATCATGTAAATGTAATCAGTGCCAATTAACTTGATACTTTTCAGGCCATCCTGACCTGGAGGTAAAAATTGGTTCACTTTTTATTATTTGAGAAAAAATCTTCAAGATATACAAAATTTTGGATGTCGTTAACTTTTCCTCTTATATTGCAAGATTGAGCCATTTCATCACTTCCTGTCACTGAACTGTAGAAAGGAGAAAGGCTTTATTCCATCACTCCCAAATTGGCATTGATTTCTCTACTCCCTTATGAAATCCCAGAGGCTATTTTCCTTTACGTATTTATGGCAATCTTTCTGACTCCTAGGCCAGAGCATTTGGCTGAACTTATTATTCTACCCCTTAGTTAATAAGTGTAACCTTGCTGCAGAGGCAGAATGCTTCTAGGAGCTATTTTCTCTAGCTTTTAGTCACAAATAATGGCGGCAATGGAAGGTTTTGCATCATTACACATAATTCCTTGGAATTGATGCAGCATGCTGATTGCTTCAATAAGAGCTACAGTGAGAATGATTCTCAGAAATCATCTATTGCCAAAAGCACAGGAATGACCCAGGTCGAAGTATAGCCCACCACAAAGAGATGAGAGATTCCTTTCAAAGAGCAAGGCAGCGATGTACTGGGTACTTTTCATCTTTGCATTTTGTTGAAGGATTCAAATAGAACTGTGTACTTATTTCAAAGACTGTTTAGGTTCCTGAGAAGAGGGCAAAATAAGATTCACAGTAGTCCCTTTGCATCAAATCATAGATTTTTTGAAGTCATCATGCTCCTTTGTAGTTCACAGAAATGTCCAAAATATATGTTGGTTCTTTGTCCATAAATATAGAGAGATTCTGACTCTGGTCTCAGCACGTTAACTTATTACATGATTTCCCAAACTAGGATTGAAAAACAGCTAAAAATGAAAAGGTCATCGGTGGCTGGTGGAAAACAAGATTAGTTTGGAATAACTCTAGCAGTTCTTCAATCTAAACATTTTTTTAAAAAGTTCCCATCCAAAATACCCTTATTCCAAATATTGCCCTCTATAACTCCAGGCAGTCCGACATAGAAATATGCAAACTGTGTTAGGTAGGAAATGGATTTTTAAATTAATTGTTATTGGAATGAGAGACAATGAGAGAAAGAGAGTGACATAACAGGGTGAAGGTCAGCCTCTGTCACCTTCATATTTTATTCTGAAAGGTGAGGATGTTATAGCATTTCCTTTAATGAGTTTCATGACTGTCTTCCATATAGTACTTCCCTATACCCTTACAGATAGTTAAATAATATTATGAATGAATGTGATTCTTCTCATTTTTCTTCAACAAAGTTCAATATACAGTCCTAAGTTCTCTTCTCTATTATTGTTCACTAATTAATATCAGTAATGCATAGGCCATCAAATACTATCTATATAATTATGATTTTTAATTTCACAATCTGTACCTCCAGCTTGACCTTTCCTTAAAATTCTATCCCCTTTATTCAGCCACTTACCAGACAATTTACATTTGGGAATATTGAAGGATGTCTCAGACATATATGAAACCCAATACGAGCCAAGGTCAACTCCTGAACTGTGACTTCCCTATTGTTGTGGATTTAATTGTTTCCCTTCAAAAATCCTATGTGGAAGTCTTAACAACAGTACCTCAGAATGTGAACTTTTTTGGAGATAAGGCAATTGCCAATAAACTTTCCCAGTTTATTGGGTAAACAGTCTTCCTGCAATGCAAGAGACGTCGGTTCAATCCCTGGGTTGGGAAGATCCCCTGGAGAAGAGAATGATAACCCATTCCAGTATCCCTCCCTGGAGAATTCCATGAAGAAAGGAACCTGGGGGGCTACAGCCCATGGGTCACAAAGAGTTGGACATGACTGAGCAACTAACACTTCATTTAATTGTAATAAGTTGCGATGAGGTCATACTGAATAAGGTGAGCCACTCATCCAGTATGATGGTGTCCTTATAAAAACGGGACATTTGGCCACACACACACACACACACTGCCAGTGAAGGTGAAAGCAGAGCTTGAGCTGATGTTTCCATGAGCCAAGGAGGGCCAGCAATTGGTAGCAAACAACTAGAATCTACAGAAGAGGCAGATTCTTCCTCACAGCCCCCAGAAGGTGCCTATCCTACAGATACCTTGAGCTAAGACTTCAAGCCTCCAGACTGTGAGACAATAAATATCTGCTCTTTAAGCCATTAATTCATGATACTTTGTTCTAGCAGCCCTGGGAAACTAGTACATCTACCTACCCACTCCCCAAACTCAACAGTAACCACTGAACAGAAAACAAATGAAACAACATCACTGTCTTTTAGTGCATCTTGATTCCTCAGGCTGGAATCCTAGGAGTCATTCATTCCACTCAGTAGCGAATCAAGATAATCCAGCCTTCGTATGCGTAAAATTCTCTCACCTATTTGAAGTCACTTATGCCCCTCTTAAAATTTCTTTTTTCAAAGATATGAGCCCCAATCCCTTATGCTGCTGCTGCTGCTAAGTCTCTTCAGTCGTGTCTGACTCTGTGCGACCCTGTAGATGGCAGCCCACCAGGCTCCCCTGTCCCTGGGATCCTCCAGGCAAGAACACTGGAGTGGGTTGCCATTTCCTTCTCCAATGCATGAAAGTGAAAAGTGAAAGTGAAGTCGCTCAGTCGTGTCCGACCCTCAGCAACCCCATGGACTGCAGCCCACCAGGCTCCTCCATCCATGGGATTTTTCCAGGCGAGAGTACTGGAGTGGGGTGCCATTGCCTTCTCCCCCAATTCCTTATGACTCATTTTAAAAGCACTCTTATTATTCTTATCTTCACTACCTATATATTCTCCAGTTTGTAAAAGTTTTCTTTTTTAGTTTGTTAAAGTTCTTAATTAGAATCATTGATAAAAGACAATCTTCTGAATGGGAGACAATATTTGCATCACTTTACCAATAAGGGATTAATATCCAAACTATATAAACAGCACTGCTAAGTTGCTAAGTCGCTTCAGTTGTGTCCGACTCTGTGCGACCCCATAGAAGGCAGCCCACCAGGCTCCCCTGTCTCTGGGATTCTCCAGGCAAGAACACTGGAGTGGGTTGCCATTTCCTTCTCCAGTGCATGAAAGTAAAAAGTGAAAGTGAAGTCACTCAGTTGTGTCCAACTCTTGGTGACCCCATGGACTGCAACCTACCAGGCTCCTCCATCCATGGGATTTTCCAGGCAAGAGTACTGGAGTGGGGTGCCATTGCCTTCTCCTATAAACAGCACATACAGTATCAAAACAGTATCAAAAAAAACCCACCTAACCAAGAAATGGACAGAAGACCTGAACAGACATTCTTCCAAAGAATATATACAGATGGCCAACAGGCACATGAAAAGATATTCAACGTCACTAACCATAAAAGAAATGGGAATCAAAGCCACAATGAGGTATTGATAGCCTCATACCTGTCAGAATGGCAATTATCAAAAAGTTTACACAGAACAAATGTTGATGAGGATGTGGAGAAAAGGGAGAGCCTCTACATTGTTGATGGGGATATAAATTGGTGCAACCACTATGGAAAACAGTATGGAGGTTCCTCAAGAAACTAGAAATAGATCTACCATATGACCCAGCAATACTATCCCTGGATATATATCTGAAAAAGATGAAACCATGCGTGTGCCCCCAGTGTCCATAGCATTTCTCACCTGCAAATTTGAAAGTACACAATTCAATGCTGGTCAGTTGGCTCTGCTTCTCAGGGACTTGAACTCCTTCTAGGTCACCATGCCACACTTTGTGTGTTGCCCTAGATATTAAAGTCCAAGATGGTATTTACATTCCAGGAGGCAGGATAGAGAAGAGATCAAACACGAGGTACAAAGACTGTGTGTCCGTTGTATGTTCAAGGAGATTCTAGGAAGTTGTCATGTTAACTCTTCCTCTTGTATCCCAACGGCCAACTGGGTCACATCAACATAGCATGTGATTTGGGAATATATTATTTGTACCTAGGTGGAGAGCTGGTAAAGAATCTGCCTGCCAATACAGGAGCTGTAGATTTGATCCCTGGATCTGGAGGGGAGATTCCCTGGAGGAGGAAATGACAACCCACTCCAGTATTCTTGCCTGGAATATTCTGTGGACAGAGGAGCCTGGTGGGCTACAGTCCATGCGGTGGCAAAAAGTCAAACACGGCTGAACACGCACACATGCATGTATTTTTACACAATAGGAAGCATGACTTTAACTTGGTGTCCCAATGCTTTGCACAGTACCTCAGGGAGTACATATTGAGGAAATACTTGTTAATTAAAAGAGTTAATTAAAATTATCAACTGAACTCTGATAAAATAAGAATCAGAAATCTTGGGGAAATTTTTGAAAAGAATCTAAAACTTTAAATCTGAAAGATGGTCTCAGAAAGTTGTTATGGACTTGGAACTCACTCTAGCATCTTTGTGACTGTTTCCTAGGTATTTCATGAAAATATTTTGGCAGTCCTATGTCTGTTTCATTTTGGCACATTTTAGATACCAGGAAGACATTTCAGGAAGAAATAAATATCTAACATCTCTGAACTGCTCTGTCGGTAGGCAGCTTTCTCTTGATTAAAAATTGGTTAGCAACAGTGAGTCAGATTGCTTCCTTCAAGACAGTTAAACAGCAGGCTTCTATCTACTAAGGAAGTGGGAAATTCTTAAATGAATAGAAATTAAGCTTTACAAGCACGACCCAGAGGGTATCTTAACACTTACTGAATTTAAATCAAGAAACATAAAGTCTTCTCTTGTAAATGCCAGATGTGTTGTCTTCATGAGGTTGTGTCATGGTAAATGCAGTCACACACTGTTATTTCACACCTCCTTTAAAAGTTACCAATATCACAAGAAATGGCTTAAATTCCCTCACTTTCTTCTTCCCCAGGGCCTTGCTGAAAATACTCAAAAACTCTTGCTTAGATTCATTTACACATATTTCCAGCTGCTAGTATTTCAGTATTCATCTGAGTTCTTCTCCTAAAGTGAAAGTCCATATACTGAATACCCTATAAATGTCTGAAGTAATTTAAATTGGAACAAGGTAAAATCAGATGCAATCTAATGAAGCTTTGCAAAAATCTTCAAAGCACTGAAATTTCCTATCACAGAAAGCCTAACTATATTTAGGCTGCTATTCTTAATTAGAGGAAAAACTGGTTTGTGTTGGTCTTGATCAGGGTAGCAATCCCTGGTGGAAGGAGCCAATTTGTTGTCCAGGGTAGCTGGGCTCTATAAGAGGATAGCAAACTTTCAATGCTTCCTGATGGGTCAGAGATGCTTCCAGGATGAATATCAGACAGGTAGGATTGCTCTCTCTCGAGGACTTCATTTTGTATGCCACTTACTGAGTGACTGAACTGAATTGAACTGAACTATCACACACTGAGCTGGGTAAGTCAATCCCTGAAGCCACAAGCTCATTAAGAGGCTAATGACACTCCAAATTTGGGGAGAGCTCCATGATCCTTGTGAAATAAGAACATTATGACTGATACAAGTAGAATCTCTGTATCCATAGAGAATGTTATAGTTGAATCTACAAGGGGATAGATTTGGTTCTTTCTTGGGAGTATCTTTCAAGAGGGTTATCCTCAAAGGAGTGAGATGAGAGTAAGAGATTACAAGCACTGCCTATCTCAGCTAAACAATGGTTTATTCATCAACAAAGATCTTCTTAAATGTACCAGGATCTACATCAGGATATAGAGATGAACAACGCATAATATCTAACTTAAGGAAATTTGACCTATTTTCAGAAGAGCATGCAATTTGTTATTGTACATGCAGGAAATGTGCTAACAGGAACATACACAGGGATTATAGCAATAATCCCTTATTATTGGGACAAATACAGAGGAAACCTAACTCAACTTTGGGTGGTGAGTTGATAGGTTAAAAATGTTTCCAAGAAGTGGGATTTCATCTTAATCTCAAAAAGAATGGGACATGATCAGTTGGACAAGCCAAGAAGTAAATGTTAAGTAGAATAAATAACAAGAGAAAGTGTGGAGCAAAAGGCACAAGAGAAAAATCACAAATCACAAGTGGTTTGAAGTAAACACACAGAGCGTGACTGTGAGGGAAGATGAAGCCGGAGAGATTGGTCATATACTAAGTGTATGCCGTGTTGGATGCGGGATGGCTTATTTAGATGTATTTTTACACTTAAGTGAATTCAAAGCAGAAGGAAAATTCAGACTCATTTTCAATATAGTTTTAAATTGTATCAGTGGCATAACTTTAAAATCTTGCAATATTCTGATCCTGTGAAATGAAGGATTCATTACATCAAGTTCTTTTGACTTCAAGAGTACTTCTATGCCATCAATAATCATTCAGATGAAAACTGAATCAGTTACCAGAAAGACATTCTGCCACAGATGTGGCACCTCATCAGATTTCCCATCTCAGTGTGAAGTGGAGTTGGGCAGAGTAAAAAACCAGGGAAGATAAAATAAAACGGGTTCCTCCATTCCCTCCTCAACTTACTTACATGTTTGAATGGTAATGGAGGGTAGCATAATAAAATTTTATTTAGTGATTTTAGAGTTTCTAGTATATATATTTTTGTAACCCTATAAGAAAGACTAGGGAATTTTAAGACAACTTTAGTTTATCATGTCTCCTTACTTGAGGCAATAGTAAGTTTTTAATTTAACCTGTAACTTTTTCTGGCTGCATTCAGTCTTCGTCGCAGCATGTGGGACCTTTCCTTGTGATGCACAGACTCTCTAGTTGTGGCTTGCAAGCTCCAGAGCACGTGAGCTCACTAGTTCCCAGTGTGTGAGATCTTAGTTCCCCAACCAGGGATCAAATCTGTGTTCCCTGCATTGCAAGGTAGATTCTTAATCACTGGACCACCACGAAAGTCCTTTTAACCTGGAACTTGATACAAAGAAAGTCTAATTAAGTCAAACAGATTGTCAGGTGGGAAATAAGTCTCCATCAATAAAATGCATGCATGCTCAGTTGCCTCGGTCATGTCCGACTCTTTGTGACCCCATGGTCTGTAACCTACGAGGCTCCTTTGTACATGGGATTATCCAGGCAAGAATACTGGAGTGGGTTGACATTTCCTACTCCAAGTGATCTTCCTGACCCAGTGACTGAACCCAGTGGCATCTCTTACATCTCCTGCACTGACACTGTGCCGCCTGGGAAGCCCCGGACATACTAAGTACCAGGCCATTAATTCAGTCTCCATTCTGAATTATATTCTTATATCTGTTCCTTAGAATTTTTAGCCTTTGGGTATGCTAAGCTTTGGTTGGAATTATTTAGGGAGTGGTTAGATATATGCAAAGAGTTTTGTGCTTTAGAAACGTTCTTGTTTTATCAAAGTGAAAAGATAAATATTATACATGTTGAAAATGTGAAAATGTTTATGAGAGCTGCCAACTCTTTAGGTACCACCAAGTTGGGTGGCATAAGGTAAATAGGAAAAAGAACACATTGATTTTGTCGAAGATTATCTCTGACTTTCAAAATAGAGATAGGCATGGGTGTAGTTTGGGGAACCCATCCTTCAGGCAGCAGCTACAAAGTCTGGGGCACCAGATGTGTGAGTAAGCTCCTTCTAGGGAGATACTCATTTTATCACTATAGAGAGCCAGAAGGATAAGGTGAAGAAAATGTCCACATTTTTTTTGTTCTCTGGGGAGAACCACAGTCAGGTCCTAGATGTGTGCTAAAATTAGAAGTCAGATCCTCAGGCAGAGTTTGTAGGATATGAAGGTAGACCCCTTGTAGGAAAAGACAGAGATGAGGTTTTGCCTGCTCTCCCTCTACTGAGCCCTGGGGGATAGGGAGTATTAATACATGCTTCGTCTGGCAGCAAATTATGTTCAGACACCGAAACTGCTTTGCCAAGAACTTATCTAGCACAGGTTCACTGCAGGAATTGTAATAATTTCACAAGCCAATAGTACACAGGATAATGTCTCTTAATAAGCCAATAAAGAAATAATCTACTCCAAATCATCAACAGATTAATTACAATATTGTTTCAGGCAAGGGGAGATAAAAGGAATAAAGCCCAAATTTAGTGGAGGAGTACCTTTCTATGCATTGTTCTCAAGAGAGTTGGCTTAGCTAACCGTGAGCTGATGTCCAACTGCTGGTGCAAAAGCAAAAGTCCTTTGTTGCTAGGGTCGTTGCTAGGGTACAGAGATGCCAGCTTTGATGGGAAAGATGATTTTCTTCTTGGGGCCTCTGCACGATTTTGACCATTGCCAGCAAAGAATCGCCTTGCCCAGCCAGGAGCTAGTGCCCCAAGGTCTTTGGAAAGCTATTTTGATTAGCAAGGAAAAGTTGCCTTCCCCAGGCCAAACATTTTCAGTTGCTGGTCAAACCTCTTAATATTTAAAGCTTAAAATCCTCTAGCCAGAGTCACTCTTTCATAAAAGTTCTTTTATTTAAAAGAAAAATTTTTTATTTACTTAATTTTTTGGCTGTGGTGGGTCTTTGATGCTGCTCGCAGGCTTTCTCTAGTTGCAGTGGGTGCGGGCTACTCTTCATTCTGGTGCACAGGTTTCTCATTGTGGTGGCGTCTCTAATTGTGGAGTGTGAGTTCTAGGTGGTAGGCTTCAGGAGTTGCAGCACACGGACTCAGTAGTGGAGGCTCACTGGCTCTAGAATACTGGCTCAGTAGTTGTGGTGTACAGGCTTTGTTGCTCCATGGCATGTGGGCTGTTCCTGGACCAGGGATCAAAGCCATGTCTCCTGCATTGCAACATGGATTCTTAACCACTGGACCACTAGAGAAGTCCCCAAAGTGCTTATCAATAAGCTCCCAGCTGTGCCTGTCAATAGCTGAGCTACTGAGTGTTCATGCTAATGATGATATCCTGACACAGCCTTCTCAATGTAAACAACTTCATTAGAACAAAAAACAAGTGGATTTTGAATCATATCAAACCAATACCCAACATTGCACAAGTGTAAGCATGCCTGTTAAGAACCGCTCCTTTGTTTACCATAGTCTTATAGGTCTCATGGACATAAATCACGTTGGCTTTCAGGACTGAGTGTTGAGGGGGACCTGTTCCTCAAGTGGAAGTGTAAAAAGTAGGGGCACCAGATGTGCAGTCCAAATCGTTCGCTTCTGAAGGTGACAGTAGGAGTTGGGTATCCCCTCCCAATTGTATGCCATGGTGCCAAGATTGGGTTGTATTGCCAAGGCATGTCTCAGCTTTTCTTACCTGTTTCAACGTGGTATATTCTCATTTGCCCAATGTGTAGGAGTTGCTCAGCTAGTTTCTTGATTTCTTTCAGAGGGAATGGTTCCATCAGTTCAGTTCAGTCACCCAGTCATGTCCGACTCTTTGCGACCCCATGAATCACAGCATGCCAGGCCTCCCTGTCCATCACCAACTCCCAGAGTTCACTCAAACTCATGTCCATCGAGTCGGTGATGCCATCCAGCCATCTCATCCTCTGTCATCCCTTTCTCCTCCTGCCCCCAATCCCTCCCAGCATCAGGGTCTTTTCCAATAAGTCAACTCTTTGTATCAGGTGGCCAAAGTATTGGAGTTTCAGCTTCAACATCAGTCCTTCCAAAGAACACCCAGGACTGATCTCCTTTAGAATGGACTGGTTGGATCTCCTTGCAGTCCAAGGGACTCTCAAGAGTCTTCTCCATGGATGCTTGTAAATTTGGCATGCCTTCTTGTGAAGGAGTTCAGGAGCCTTCCATGCTGTCATCGTGGTAGACCTCAGACAGGGGATGGATTTAAATTTAAGTCTCACATAGCTCAAATTAACCCAACAGTGATTGGGAAATCTCAAAAAGTGCAAATACAGAGTGAGGTTCCTGACTTTACATCTCAAAATAATTGAGAATATTCCTGTATTATTTCCTTCACATTCAAGTAGTTCTTCCTCTTTGTATTTCACAAATCTATTCTTTCCCATTTTAACTACAGTTGACCCTGAATGACATGAGATTGAACCTCACAGACCTACTTACATATGGATTTTTTAAAATGAATGTATACTGCAGTACTACACAATCCCTGTTGGTTGAACCTGAAGATGCAGTAAATAAGGAGCTGATTGTGAAGTTATATATGAGTTTCCAACTATACAGGAAGTCAGTGCCCCCAACCCCCATGTTGTTCAAGGACCAACAATACTGTCAATTTCACTTGACATTTTTGTTTATTTCCTTCTCAGAACAGAATCTAAGAGACAAAAACTGAGGCATCATTTCCCAGGCTGCCACTGATGAAGGTGAGTTTTTACCTAGATTCTGTGTTGTTTCACATAAAATCGGGGACATTGTATAGATACCTGAGCTCATAACCAATCCCTCTGAAGTAGAATCACTAAGTTGGGGCTTAAAAATATGTAGAAGCTATGTGGAAAACCTCTTACTGAAATGGAGCAGGACCCCGTAGTCCTTGCTCCCTATGTCTTCAGCCTGCCTTTTGTCTGTGGAAATTTTTACCCAAAGAATGAGTTTAAGCAAAGAAATGAGAACATGCAGAAACAAGGGAAAACAGTCAAAAAAGACCAAATAATATTAGTGTAGTCATTAAGCATCGTCAAGGATCTTTTGTTCCTTCTCAGGTGCTATAGATAATATTCTGAGCCGTAACTTGGGAGCTGTCTTATAGATACTGAAACCCCCACTAAAAAAAAAAGGTGGAAAAGTTAACTACACAATGAGCAGACTCTGGCCATGACAAAAGTTGCCACAGTTCTGAGAACTGGCCTCAAAGAAATGGAAACACACTGACCCTGGAACTGAAGATAAAGTGTACCTAAAACAAAACGATGCTGATCAGCCCACCTATGACCAATTTCAAGATGACTGTCAGAGCTGACTGTGCTATCTCTGCATGTATCCCGCTCCCTCAGACTATTAAAGTTCTTGCCCACTGATTGTCAGTTGGGGGGAGTCGGCCTTTGGATCAAGGTCCGCCTCCCTCTCTCTCCTAGTTGCTGGTATCCAAAATAAAGCAAACTTCCCTTTCCACCAGCTTGGCCTCTTTATTGGCTTTTGAGCAGTGAGCAGCTGGCCTGAGTTAGGTCACATTATTATAAGAGAAAATCCCTTTTGCAGCTAATTTATTCATTTGTTAACAAATCCTTACTAATGCTTAGCAGGACTGGTGCTCAACCTTGGGAATTCAACTGTGAAGAAGAAAGGCAAAATGTCTGTCCTCACAAAGATTACACATTTGGGTGGGGGTGAGAAATTATATACGAGTAAACAAATAAATGGCTATATAACTTCAGGTTACGACATGTGCTTTGCTGATGCCTACGAGCCAAAGACCACAGAAAGCACACTCCCACAAAACTGAGTTTGCCAGTGCTGGAAACCTCATTCAATGGAAAATCATGGGACCCCAATAAGAGGGTATATGTATGGGCCCTAGTGGCTCAGACAGTAAAGAATCTGCCTGCAGTGCAGGAGACCCAGGTTCAGTCCCTGAGTAGGGAAGATCCTCTGGAGAAGAGAATGGCAACTCATTCCAGTATTCTTGCCTGGAGCATGCCATGGACAGAGGAGCCTGGCGGGCTACAGCCCATGGGGTCGCAAAGAATCGGACACGACTGAGCTACTAATACTTTCTTTTTGTACAGGATTTAGACTTGTGATTTGAGGAGTGTTCTGAAAGTGTGGTTTTACTCTGCTTTGGGTGTTTTCAGAAAAATGAGGGTAATTTTTTGACTAGATATGATGGTGGTTTTACGCTAGAGGTAGAAAAATAGAGCTTAGTTAAAGTGGCCTCGATCAAATTATGTGGAAAGGAAGATGTTTGATCATTTCTGTGGTTTGTGGTGTTCTTGTTTTTGATTTTGCTCAGATAGAATTACAGAGTGGTCTTGTTTATTGTCTTTCACCATCAGGGTTAGAATGACCCTGTCTGAAGTTTTATACTGTGAAATCATTTAACAGGAGGGCACCATAGCCTCATTGCTGGTGCCAGGACAACTCCCAGTTGATTGCTGTCAGTGGCTGCTTTTCTTTTCTTTTTCACATATAAAGAAAAATAAAGTAAGTTAGATGAAATGAGATGGAACGCATTCAGGGAAGTATGGCCGTGGACAAATAAAGAAAGTTGGATGGATGTTGACTCAGGGATAAAGGTAATTTAAGAAAAATCTTTACTGTATGCATATCACATGTGCAGAGATCTAAATGATGTGAAAAATAAACTATGAGAAACTCTGTAGAAGACTGTAGCAATTAAAATAATGGTTGAGGCATAGCAAGGAGGCTGAAAAATGCAGTGCCTGAAATAAGTTAGAAATACATTTCTCTTTCAAGTAACAGTCTGGTTGATCCAGGGTGGTGAGGCAGATTTGGTCCACAGCATTGTTAAAGGATTTAAGCTCTATCAATCAATGTCATCTTCAAGAGAATGGTATTCATTAGTGTGGTTAAAATAAATTCATATTTAAAACCAAAAAAAAACAAAATAAGGAAAAAGTCAAAGTTCAGGGAATGAAGTTTCTCTTTAAGTTATAATAGACCCACAAGTTATATTTTTACATTTTTTCTACCCATTATCTGTTGGCTCTAACTTAGGCATTCCTATGAAAAGGGAGACTTGTCTTTTAGTGGGTGTCCTGTGTACAGGGAAAAAGATTTTTAACCAGAAGAGCTTTCCAGAAAAGAAGTTTTAGCATCTGTAAAGGCTCTGGAGCAGAACAAACTGGATATGTTAAAGGAATGACAAGAAGGCCAGTGTGACCAGAGGAAGTGAAGCCGCTTGGTCCTGCCTGACTCTTTGTGACCCTTTGGACTGTAGCTTATCAGGCTCCTCCGCCCATGGGATTTTCCAGGCAATAGCACTGGAGTGGATTGCCATTTCCTTCTCCAGGGGATCTTCCCAATCCAGGGATCGAACCCAGGTCTCCCACATTGCAGGCAGATGCTTTACTGTCTGAGCCACCAGGGAAGCCCTGAGACCAGAGGAGGATGAGTGGAATTCAATAGAATAGACAATACCAGAGCATTTCAGGCCTTTCATGACAACATTTGATTTTATTCAAAGTGAAATGGAAAGACATTGTGGGGAGGTGAGGAGAGACATATGGCATAATCTAATTAATATTTTTAAAACCTTATTCTGCTATATGGATGCAGATAAATAGAAAGACAATGGGAAAATGGTTAGGAAGAAATTGTCACAGTCCAGCAAGAGGGGGAAACTTGCAAATTAAGGCAATAATGGTGGATGATGTGGCAAGAAGCAGAGAGATATGAGATGTCTTTTGAATGCAAAGCAGCAAAAGTTCTTAATAGATGAAATCCCAGGTTCGTATTAAAGAGCGTGAGTGCATGCTCAGTCACAAAGTCATGTCTGACTCTCTGAGACCCCATGGACTGTAGCCCGCCAGGCTCCTCTGTCCATGGGTTTGTCCAGGCAAGAATACTGGAGTGGGTTGCCATTTCCTTCTCCAGGGGATCTTCCCCACACAGGGATTAGACCTATGTCTCCTGCTTGGCAGGCAGATTCTTTACCTCTGAGCCACTTGGGTGGTGGCGTGTTGCAGAGAAGAGTTAAGAATTATGACTAGATTTTTTTTATACCTCAGTAGGTGGTGGGACCATTTACTAACAAGCAGAAATGAAGCAGTGAACCTCAGAAGAGAAGAGACAGTTCCTCCATTGAAATGGAACAGAGTGAAAGGAAATGCTAGGGGATTGTAACATTCAGTTGTAGGACAATGATATAGTTTTCTCCTTATTGCTTTGAATTTTAGGTGAGATCATTAGAAAGGCATCTGACAAATGTGAGGAAAAGGATGAGAGTTGCAATTCAAGGAAAAAGATAAGATATAAAACAACCAGTAGAGAGAATTAGAGGCAAAATTTATCAGGCAAAGGAAATAGGGATATTGGACAGTACTAAGGACCCACTTGAGATTGGGGATCACAAATTTGAAATGTGTCTCATCATCAGGTTGGGGATTTTTCTCCAGCTATGTTCAGCTTCTCAGGTGAGGTCAGAATCAAGGGGAGATTTCAGTTTAACAAATGGTGTTTCCACAGGCTCATACAAGGTGGAAGGACAGGATGTTGAGGGTAGTAAGACAGTAATTTTAGTTTTGGATGATAAAATCTAAGCTAAGTAAAGTGCAAAGTGAGAGTGTGATTAGTAGTTGAAAAGTGAACAGAGGTGGGCAATAGATTAAGTAACATCATAAATGGTAGAGTGAGAATCATAGATTATATGAACTGAAAAGAGAAGATGACGTGGATAGAGTGAGCAGAGTGTTTGAAATTGAGATTTTTGGAGAAGTTGAATTTATTGAGAGTATAATAAGTTCTATAGTATGACTGTGGAAATGATGGGACGAGATGAAATGGTTAAAATGTTTATTATTGGAAGTGAAGATGTCAGAGACTGAGGAGGGTGATTGTGGAGCGATTTTGCCCACGTAGGTGAAACTCATAGATAACGAATGAAGCAAGTAATAGGAGATCAGCTGTTGTTCAAAACGCCAAGGGTTAGATCATGAAATTGTGTTATGCTCTGTGGTTTTTTGAAGGAGAAAGGAAAACCGGTATGAAAGTGGCTAGAAGAACTGTTAAATGTAGTGTGGTTAATATATTCCAGGCACTGTTCTAAGCATTTTATGCCATATCAGACCACTTTGCCCTCACCCAGCTCTGACGTTTTGTAGTTGAGGAGACAGAGGTGTCCAAGAATACTAGTGAAGAGTGGGGCTGAAGCTGGGCGTCCCGACTCCAGAGTGGACACTCCTAATCACTATGGAATAGTTTCCCTTTTAGGATCAGTTCCTTGGGCACTTTTTAATGTTGAAGCTGATAGGATTGTAAAAGATGGTGGGGAAGTGGTTATGAGAAATCATGATTTTACCAGAAAAAAACTCAGAGATTGGTGGGCTACACTTAAATCCTAAGTGGAGTTTAGCCTATGGGAGGGAGTGCTCTCAACTAAAGGACACAGAGTTCTCAAAACTCCTTAATTCCAGAATAACTCAAAACCTGGTTATCTGCCTTCAGAGATGACTGTGGGACTTGGTTGCATTGCTGTAAATAGAGGTCCTCATAGGCCACCTGTCAAAGCAGCAGTCTAGGAGACCACTGTTAATGGTGGGTCGGAAGGACTATGAGGGTTTACGAGACCATAACTACAGTTTTTAAGGAAATTTATGAGGAGTTATTTAAAGTATTCCTTTTGCCTCAAAAATGTTCTCCTAAGTGGGAAACATATTAGTCATACAAATTCCTCAGTGAAGTTAAAAATAAAGCTATCATTTACTGAATGTGACGGGGAAAAGTGGATAAGGGTAACTATTCTAATGGAAGTAAATTTGCAAAGAAACATAGTTCTGATGGCTGTTGTCTTTTTATTAGCTATTAAATTCATTTAACAGAAAAACAAATTCAGTCTAAGATCATTCGTTAAGACACGCATAATTAACAATAATTCATTAATCATTCTTTGAAGATGGTCCTATTTTACTTCTATTGCCTTCCCCATTTCTGAGATTAATGAGTAAGTCTTGGAAAAGCACATGTGTTTCAGTTCAATGAAACATTCAAATAATAAAACAGGTGTTACTTTGTTCTGGGTTAATGACAGGTAGGCTAGACTTTGCGGTAAAACTGTCCTAATCTCTTTTAATTTGGTTTAGAATGGCAAACATTTTAACTGCTTGAACAACCCATTAAGTGCTTTGCAAAATGACAAAACATTCTATGTGACTTAATTAATATCTACTCCAATTATACACAACATTTCATGCTCAAGATCTAGATTTATTTTAAAACATTTAGTCCAATTTATAGTAATGCAGAAAAAAATCACATCTAATAAACCACAACTGTAGAAGAGACAAAATAATTGTGCTCTGTCACATTTCCACACAAATATAATTTGATATTTCATTAAAAGAAATCACAATCACATGTAAATAAAATATTTATCCTCTCAGTAGTAGTAAGAACCTCTTTTGAGTATGTAGGGTCTTCTGGGTTTATTTTCATAAAGCTGCCGTTTCAGAATGTAAGGAATTTTTCTCTTTATCACTTCTTCCTTTTCATTTTTGTCATTTCCAGCATCAAGAATGTCTTCCTGAATCAACTACAAGATAGACAGAATATGAATCAAACTTACATGCATTAAAGTCTTCCATTTCAAGCTGTTTCATCTACCTTTTATCTCATTTGCATTCAGACATAAGACATATGTGGATGATGTGGTTCATAGCAATTAAGTGTTTTGCTTGAGGACAGGTAGATATCAGGTGGCTGAGAGGATGAAAACATGGTTTTTCTTATTCTCTGTTCAGTGTTCTTCCTAGTTCATCAGCTAGCTTTAAACTTTTTATTTGTCAAGGCCATATTACTACCTCCAAATGAAAAAAATTCACTTAATGTTACTTTCAGTATTTTCCTTCAATGTATGATAGATCAAAAGATGGAAATATATCATAAGTCACAACAAATATAGAGATCTGAATTTAGTGAACCAAGTTTGACCTCAAAGGTCAATAGAAATTTATATTCCATTGTTAATTAATGATTTGAATTGAAAGCCATTCTAGAGATCCATTTCTCAGTCATTAGAGAGAGGAATGCTTGTTCTGCCTACTTGCTCAGCTGTTTAAGCAAGGCTCTGTTTAAGTGTTAAAGATCTTTAGTCTGTGCTTCTTTAATTAATCATTAAAATCAAGTTCACATTCAAAAACTCAAGGGAGTTAATCTTCATGTAGAATCTTGCCTAATATCTCATTGAACACGCTGTATTCTAAAATTAGTTCCAAACACTTTTTCAGATAGTACTGCTCTGATTCAAAATGTTCAACCAGCATAAAATATTTAGAAACTCTTCCCAGAATTTTGCACATGATTTACATAAGATTTTTAAACAAATCAATGCTAATGCTCAAGATAAGAATTATGTTCATATTTGTGATTATCTTCTAAACTTTGGGGTGACTATAACTAGTACTAATAGGAGACTAAGTTTTTAATCATAATCTGTATGCATTGAATCGTATCACAAATACTTTATTTCAACCCACAGCTATTCAATTTCAGAGAAGGAAAAACAGCTACTGTCAGAAAATCTAGTTCCTTAATCTTTTGTTTCTCTGTGCACATAGTCTGTAATTACTTGTACCACACTCTGAGTAATATCATCATTTCATTTTAAATCACTCTGTAACATTTCAAATAGCAAAAGTTTTAATCTTATGTGCACCTGATTTTTGTGTATTATGGTTTATTAAGGGTTTTTTTTTTTTTTCTGAATAAAGAGCACATAATTGACATTTCCCAATTTTCCATGTTTTATTGACATAATATTTTAAAGAGAAAATCGTTTAACTGGAATTGGAATTAGAGGATAAACAATCCAGCAAGAAAAATTAAAAACCATTTTTTTATTTTATTTTAATCTGGAAAATACTTTTTTTGTCTAAAAGTTAGAATAAATACTAGAAGTTCTGCACTGCATTTCCTCTTTTCTACAGGATATCTCTGTGATGGCATGTTATAGAGATGGTTATAGAGATGGTCATATTAGCAGGAAAGGCACCCTCAGACCCTCAGATCCCTGATGTTGGTGTAAGCTCAGAATATGAAACATGAAGTAAATTTCCCTTAGGGGTTAATCCGAAAGAAATGTTTCCCTTGTTGGGAAAATTATAAAATTATAAATTTTCTTAAAACATTTTCATCTTCCTTTTCTCCTCCAAATATTTTCAAACCAAAGGTGGTGAGTCACCAGTGTAGTATTTTTTTAAATTTTAATTTCATTTTTAAATGTTTAGTTGGAGGAGAATTGCTTTATGATGTATTGGTTTCTGCCATACAACAATGCAAATCAGCCATAAGTATACACATATACCCCCTCCCTTTAGAGCCTCCATCCCACCCACCCCCATCCCACCCCTCTAGGTCATCACAGAGCACTAGCTGGGCTCCCCGTGTTATATAACAGTTTCCCACTAGATATCTATTTTACACATGTGGTGTATAATATACATCCATTCCTTCGTTGTAGTTCTGTATAGTTCTATATTTGGCTTTATTAGCCAAATAAAATTAGCTGAATCTAATTCAGCTTCTAAGGATGATTGAAATCCACAATCCACACGCTCAATTAAAATAGAAATAGAAGTGGTAAGTGGAAATATATATATTCTTATCATTCCAGTTTTATTTACCTAATATTTTCAAATACAAATGAAACCTTTTGTGTTCTGTGTTTATTTATAAACAAACACACAGGATTTAGTGTTTCTAAGAAAACATTTTGAGTTTCCTAAATTTCTTCAGCATGCCACTAACACCACCAGCACCAAAAGCTGCCTAAGCACGCCATCCACAATAAAAGCCTGTGGATCAAATCTGCCTGAAGATAGATCCCCCTTTAGAGACCAAAGGAAAGATATTTTGCTAAACTTCAAATATTTGCAAAACACTTTAAAGATCTGAAGGAATGTTAACCTCAACACATGGTTTATTCTTCCTTAATATTTGTAAGTCTTCCTGTTATGATAATTATCAGGATTAAAACAATCAGTGTAAATGAGAGTTAACTAGTATAACCATAATCATATTCATATTTTTCTTTTGTTTTACCTCCCAGTGTTGAAAGGCCCTGCTGTGACAGATTTTTCGGAGCTGGTATATCGTCAACATTGCTTCCAAGCTAAAACCATCTAAGGCAGCAGGAAATTTCCTTCTTGTAATGAGCTCCTCCTCATGAAACTCTCCTGTTTCCTCAGCTTGGCTGTTCAGGTTATTTATAAGACTGCAGACATTCAGCAGGCTCATTTTCCAAGAGGGAACACTTGCCTTACTGATCTGAAATGTAGAAAGAAATAGCTATTGTAATTAAACTTATGTCGTATGAGTTAGAAAAATTTCTACTGTGTTAAGCCATTACCTTTTAGGATCTAACTGTTACTCTAGCCTAACACTGTTATTAACTTAGTAACTTCATATCACAAAATTGAATAGCTCCAAATACTTCATATCCTCTATTTAACAAAAGCAATAAAGCTAACACATAAACACACACATACACAAGCAAAGCAAGAAAGAAAATAGAAATTACAGTAAATAGAAATGCGTAAATATATATGTATACATCACAGGTGAAAATATTCAAATACCACTCTCTCTTTATTATACTTCAGGTTAGTGTCCAATGGAACAGCAACTATGATGGTACTAATAAATATTGGCAATTATAGTATTGTGAGACCACAAATCTATTCCACACATTAATAGTTGTCATCTTGCTGCTGCTGCTGCTGCTGCTGCTAAGTCGCCTCAGTTGTGTCTGACTCTGTGCGACCCCATAGATGGCAGCCCACCAGGCTCCCCCATCCCTGGGATTCTCCAGGCAAGAACACTGGAGTGGCTTGCCATTTCCTTCTCCAGAATAGTTGTCATAGGTAGCATCAAAGCTGACTAATTTATTTATCTTAAAATTATAATATTTTCTAAAATAACTATTCTTTTCTAATAAGACCCTGTATGAAACCATTATTACCATAGTAAACAGCCTTCTAATTTGTCAATTTTAGGAGAAACTAAATGTGAAATAACTTATAAAAATTAATAAACCTCAAAGGACACAGATAAAAAAAAGCATCAGTTTTTTCTAAAGAACATAAAAAATGTTTTGTAATGAACACAGAGCTGTGATAAGAAGACTCAAAAATATTAGTATCGATTCTATTGGCATCAATTTTCTCTGAATTATTCTCCAAATGCAGTGCAATTGCAAATCTGGAAAACATGGGGAGACTGGAAGAAGAGGGAGTGTAGGGAAATAATTATGAATTCGAAGTATGAATGTGTAAGAACCAAGAAAATTTAGGAAAATAAAAAGCTCATGAGTCAGGACTTACTCTGCCAGATATTGAAAGATATCTTAGAGCTCAGTGATCAAAGAGTGATCAGAGAGCGATCAAAGAGTGGTCAAAGAGTAATCAGAGTGATCAGAGAGTGATCGAAAAGTGATCAGAGAGTAATCAGAGAGTGATCAAAGAGTGATCAGAGAGTAATCAGAGAGTGATCAAAGAGTAATCAGAGAGTGATCAAAGAGCAATCAAAGAGAGCTGAGCGCCAAAGGATTGATGCTTTTGAACTGTGGTGTTGGAGAAGACTCTTGAGAGTCCCTTGGACTGCAAGGAGATCCAACCAGTCCATCCTAAAGGAGATCAGTCCTCGGTGTTCATTGGAAGGACTGATGTTGAAGCTGAAGCTCCAATACTTTGGCCACCTGATGCGAAGAGCTCACACATTTGAAAAGACCCTAATGCTGGGAAAGATTGAAGGCAAGAAGAGAAGGGGACGACACAGGATGAGATGGTTAGATGTCATCATCGACTCAATGGACTTCAGTTTGAGTAAACTCTGGGAGTTGGTAATGGACAGGGAGGCCTGGCGTGCTGCAGTCCATGGGATCACAAAGAGTCAGACACAACTGAGTGACTGAACTGAACTGGACTGAATCAAAGAGCAAATCAACAGAGCAAGAATAAATATTAAACTCAAAAGAGAATATAATGTCCAAATTTTGATCCAAGTCCATATGATTGAAAAGCACATAGCAAAGTGTGCATTTGAAGTCCTTAAGACAGTTGGTTCAGGGGAAATCTGGATTTAGATCTAGTTATAACCTTTATTTATATATTATAGTCTAACAATATCCAGATGGGTTAAATATGAGTAAAAATAAAAATATGTAAATATATAGAATTTATTTTATAAATTTGGAAATATATTGTTAATCAAATAGCCAAACCAGAATCCATAAAGAAAAAGATAATTATATGCATAAATTTGTAAATTATCTCTAGAAAGCTAACAGCCTGAACTAAAATCAAAAGCAAGATATAGCGTAAAAGCTGTCACAAAATGCTAATATACTTAACACAGGAGCAGCTCTTCAAAAAGAAACTGGGGAATACTCCATAAAAGATATTAAACCTCAGGCAAACAATATGAGCAGACAGGCACAGAATCACTCATCAAAGAACAAATATGTAACAGAAATATGTGGAATGACGTTCAGCTTGGCTACTAGCAAGTCAAGGACCCTAAAAGTATAAGTACACTTGATGTATTTATGAGGATATGGAGAAACAACACTTTATCTTCTAAATATTTTTTGGTCTGAGTAAACCTTGCAATAACTTTTTGAAAAGTGTTTTTAGCAATATGTATTAAAATTGTAAATGTGCATACCCTTTGATTAAGATTTTATCCTAGGGACATGAAAACCTATAAGTACAAAGATATTCACTAAAATGTTTTCAACCAGTTTGGAAACCCGTTGCTTCAATTTTTCTGCCATGGGAAACTTAAGAGGTAAAATGTTCCATTCTGTGGCAGCAACACCTGATTTGTTACCAATTAAGGCAACGCTACAATTTTATATCCAGAAAGCTCTTTAGAGATCATCTGAATATGTTCCTTAGAACACTAACTTTGTACTCACTGTTTTTAAAAAGGAGTTTTGCTGTCAAGT
>NW_011495084.1:7071406-7111359 GCF_000754665.1 Bison bison bison | reverse complement strand
AAGTAAATTGAAAAACTTGAGTTTAAAGGAAACTTAAAAGATTCTTGAATTTAGTATCCCCAGAATTTTTTGCTTGCAAATATTCATTAAAACTTTTCAGTGTGTGTGCATGTTAGTCACTCAGTCATGTCTGACTGCTTGCAGCCCCATGGATTGCAGCCAGCCAGGCTCCTCTGTCCATGGAATTCTCCAGGCAGGAATACTGGAGTGGGTAGCCATTCCCTTCTCCAGGGGACCTTCCCCACGCAGGGATTGGACCCAGGTCTCCTGCATTGCAGGCACATTCTTTACCATCTGAACCCCCAGGGAAGCCAACTGTTCAATGGTGCCAAGATAATATCCAATGCTCTTCAAACTAATTAGCCACAGAATGCTTTATTCATAAATTATTTGTCAGGACTTTTGTTGTCTGATTAATTTTTGGTTGAGAAAACAGTAAAGCATCTTGCTCTCTTCTGCCAGTTAAAACAGTCACTATAACACTTAGCAGTACTATTTAATATCGCCTTAGCCCCTGTCATACTCTGGAAGCACAGCAGAGAGAGTACTTTGAACCATACGGTATCTAAATAGACAGGTATTAATATTTGAGAACATTTCTTATGAGGTTTAAATAGTTTACTCAAGAAAATGACAAAGACTCTCTCTTTGATGAAATCTGAGTCAGGATCCCCTGAACCCTCTTCCTGACAAGGTCCCGACCTTGGTCTTTGTCCTTCATCCAACTGAGGCCAATTTTAGCAAGAATCCTTCAGAGTCAAGTTCGTAAAAATGCCTCACTGTTAGTATCTGATCATCCTAGAATTCTGCTTAGTAGTCTAGCAAGAATCCTCCTAGATTTAGATTTTCCTCTTAGTAATTTTCCATACACTGACCCCCCACCCCCCACTCCAACCCTGCTCCTTGGCTGGAAATCCACACTTGTCTTTGTTGTATTTGGAGTTGAACTTGACCTTTCTGCATACTGTGGATAGTTCTCTTTCTTAATAAAACTATACCAAAGCACTAGGATCAGTAATGAAGAGAATTCTATTGTGAGAAAAAATTCCTTTATCTTCCACTTCTAGTCAAACTTTGCCATTTCTCTTGACTTTCTGTTGCTACATTTTGGTGTCTAAACAGTTTTACTTTAAAATTGAAACTGCTCACATATTTTACCTTTAGAGCGGAAAGAGGAAAGCTGGAGGTTTTGGAAGCTTTTAATATGGAATTATTAATAGTATTATTAAATAATAAATAGTCTTAATAATACTATCCTTTTAAAAATTGAAATACAGCAATTTGCTTAAAATGGTCAAAAGTTTCGAGTTCTTATTTGCATAGAATACCCACAGCAAACATGAATTGAATCAGAGAGAAATAAGTGGTAGTAGTTTTGTACAAAGCAAGAAATGAGCTTTTTGTTCCCATTTAGCACCAAAATTGGGATAATTATGCTTCTGAGTGCTTCCTCATAGTAGTCTGTATTTTCCTTATTTCAAAGAGGCAATGAGATTCAAATTTTCTTCCATGATCTGTTTTAAAGACATATTCCATAACTGAATGAAAGAGAAATATATAACTGTGTCTACACTTTTGCTACGTATTTTTCTTAAGAATAAAACTAAACCACACCATATACTGGAATTGCTTTTCCCTTGCAGTATCTTCATCAAGGAAGGAATCATAATCACTCCCACATTTTTGCAAAGTAGCTAGCTCTCCTCAAACCATAACACATTTTGGAGATTACTTAGGACCTTTATTTATCAATTAAACTTGAAATCATAAAGGTAAAATCTCTACCAATACACTAAGGCATACTAATCTGCTTCATTATTTAAATAAGACTATTGACTTCACTTGTCTTCCTATTTATGAATTGAAGTGATTGTAGTCATGGTTATTCTGATTGAATATTAAACAAAGGATCCATTTTCTTAAAGTTAAATATACTTGGTCACTGAGTTTTAATGACTAAATAAAATTTGATCATTTGTGATAGGAAGTCTAACAAGTTATGGTAGAATTTGGTTTCAATGTGTTCAACTTTTATGGATCTGGGCAATTGTGGAAATACCCAAATGTCTTCTAAGGACCATAGTAGAAAATATGTCTGTTAGCTTTCGGATAATAATGTCTCACAATCCTAAACACACACACAAATGGGTATTTCCCCTTCACATCCACTACTGAACATAATTCTACTTACATGCTAGAGGTATTGCCCTGGACATCTGCCCAGTATATCTTTCATCATCTAATTAGGGAAGACCTGAGGTGGCAGGAGGAATTCTGAACATCTACTTTCTAATCACAGCATCTGTGGAGTCTGGAGTCCTCAACTTTGGGACCCGTGTTACAACAGTGATTACACAGGGTGACTGCCTCACTTCAAAATATATTTTTGATTTTTGGTTTCGTTTTGTTTTGTTGAGAAGCATCTTTTGGTTGGGAACGCTGTTCTCTAACCCTACATTTAGATATATTCTGATTATTTCATTCTGAGTAAATCAAAATTGTGTAGTAGCGTGGTACCTGGGGATATTCTAATTGAGTTTTATTCTTAGGTATAGGCTGGAGTCTAAAAACCTTGCTTTCAAGATCCCAAGAGAGGAATAATAAGGTCCAGTACAAAGTTTTATCTGATTCAATACAAACAATACGCAGGTTCCAATAACATTTCTGTTATGGGGAGAATTTAAATCCAGAGGAGGACTTCATGTAAATGTCCCACTACAGTATTCTTGCCTGGCAAATCTCATGGACAGAAGAGCCTGGCAGGCTACAGCTTATGGGTCACAAAAGAATTGGACATGACTTAGCAACTAATCAACAACAACTGCTGCTGCTGCTAAATCGCTTTAGTCGTG
Source organism: Bison bison bison (assembly GCF_000754665.1). NCBI lineage: Eukaryota > Metazoa > Chordata > Mammalia > Artiodactyla > Bovidae > Bison > Bison bison. The sequence continues at coordinate 7,108,507 of NW_011495084.1, read as the reverse complement.
TCCGACTCTGTGCGACCCCATAGATGGCAGCCCACCAGGCTCCCCCGTCCCTGGGATTCTCCAGGCAACAACACTGGAGTGGCTTGCCATTTCCTTCTCCAATCAACAACAACTAGGAGATCATAAACTCCCACCCAACATTTGAAAATGAGGATACAAAGGCAAGCATTGTTAACTAGCCCCCTTGCTTAAGATCAGACTGTTCACAAGCACAGTTGCAGGCTTAGATCTCCAAGTTTCTGTTTGCCGGTCTTTGCTCTTTACTTTCTGTCACATTTCTTTCATGGATTTCACAAACTTTCATTCTTACTTTAGGAACTTCATTTCACTCTCCCCAATACAAAAACAAAAGGCAAAAATGTCGCTTAATTTTCATTTATGTATGTAACTTGAAGTCAGTGTATCTTTCATCATATACAATGTGATTGAAATGGAGAGAAGATTTCCACATAAATGTGACTACTTAATTAAATTTGCAATGTAGTGATTGATATCACTAAACTTCTGTCCCTGTCACATTGATACCCTTAAGTCCTTTGAACTTAAGGAACAGTTTACCCAAAAAGGAAATGCCTCCCAGTGAGCTTTTCAGTCTCAATGGGAAGCTCTTACTATAAGAAGAGGACACCATGTTTGTAACAAGAGTTCATATGTTTTCAGTCTTTGGTTTAGAAAGAAAGAAAAAGTTACCTTTGATGTATGCATATTGGTCAATAAATCTGTTTCTAACGCTTTCATTTCCTCTTCTGAATCTGAGTAAAATCAAAACCACATGTTTACTATATAACCACATATCATATAATTATAATTTGAATATTTAAGATTAATCTCAGAAAACTTTGTCTTAGAAGTTTATTGTCTTTGCTATGTATTTATTCTCCTTATAATAATATTTAAAAAATTATAGTTTTATTTTAGGCTAACAGAATAGAACAATAGAAGCACTTTTACAAAAATAGGCACATGATTTTATGCCGAGAGCTCTCGATGATTTGGAGTTGTTTAATCTCTGAATCTCAGGATAATAAAACCTGATTATACTACAAAGATGTCATCAAATATGCTGGTTAATTTTTACTGGCAGTAGTCTACATATACATAGAGTGTATATATATTGATATTTTCAAAGCAAGATAATGAAAAGGTAAGTACAAGACATTTTTTAAAGATAAAACCAAAGGAAGTTACTTATTGATAATTTTGGAATAAGGAAGACACTGAGATTTATTTTATTTGAGATGCTATTTTACAAAACACACTTTGAAAGATTTGTTTCTCTATATTAAGCAACAATTTAGAATTATGTGTACTTGGCAATTTTATCACAGACTATTAAAAAATCATTTAAGCAAAAGTAGAGATGTCCACCAATACATGTACAAGAGTGTTGAAAATGGACTTCTGATATTTTTTAGAATATCCTTTGTTTCCACTAATGAATATTTCACAGAGAAGAAAAACTTGGAAAATACATAAGGTAATAGAAATAAAGCTACGGGACACTATAATGAAAACCAGAGCAGGAATTTGAATTAAACATTTCAGTGTTATATTTATGACATTACAGTATAAAACAGGTTAAATGATTTTTTCTACACTTATCCCTTGTTTTTTTTTTCCCACCTTGATGTGATCATTCAATTATTTTTCAAACATTAATTGGAGCATACTGCAATCATTATATTTCATATTACTCTCTAAAATTTGAAATTTATTTTCAAGGTAAGCTATTGATAGATATTTAGCAATGTATGATTTCTTCATAATTATTACATGCAAAATACACTATAGGGAAATAAGTTTTATCAATATAAGAATGATATTATTCTAGTTACATTATGTATTAACTTAAATGACATTCAAGAAAATAGTGAATTTCATAATATGTCTACTTGTAACAGAAAAAAGTTACTTAAAATATATTCTTAAAAAAAACTTGGCATTTTTTTTGTATTTTCCTAGAGATCATTTTCTACAAATAATGCTTTATTCAGTTGATTCATTAAACATGAATATTTATTTTATCTTTATACACACACTATGAAGAAAATAATTCTTGAGAGGGAGAAGCCACCATGTCTTAAGAGAATGAATGAAAATGATATAAAACATTTCAAATACAATCAGTTTGAATTATGAGTTTGCATTTTGACAGGCACCACTTCTGTACTTTTCATTAGATCAGCTTGATTTAAGTTTTACATTTTGTTTTCCTAGTGATTACATTGCAAACTGGAACATGAAGTGTCTCATTGAAATCCCTTATACTACCTAGCAAATTTAAAAAGGGAAGGGAAAATTTTCAGTTCTTGTAATCATAAATACAGAGAAAGAAAATATCCAGTTTCTATCACTAAAAAGCAAATCAGAATAAGGGAGAAACTCTTCTCCCCAGATACATTAGCATTAGTAACAACACATTGCAAAAACAGAAAAAGATATCATTTCAGGGAGTTGTGAAATGCAGCTGAGCTTACCTGAGCACAGACTCCAGGAGCTGAAAGCCAGAAGAATCATGCACACCAGCTGGATTTTCATTCCTGCCATCATCTTGAGCCTTCTAGCAAGCCAAGTTCATAAACGTCAGGAACAGGCTGAAGGGGGCTCTCTAGCACAGCTGACTTTGGAAGTACTGAACTATGAGAGATGCTTTGACCATTCCCTATATATACATGCAGGAGATGATGTCATGAGTATACAGAGATTATCTCTTCACGATGTACCCTTCATCTCCAACCCACCCCACTTCCTCCTCCCCTTTTCCTTTGTCCCCTCACACTTCACCCCCACTTCTGAACATCCAGGAACAGTGACATCTTCCCTAATTGCCACCGCTGCTCCAGATTATGACGCACAAAAGGAGTCATTCAAAAGCAATTCCATATAGAGCATACTGGAAAAGAACTTCCAGTACTATTCTTTCCCCCATTTCCTCTCATTCTTTAAGAAGTTGTCATTCTGATTTCGTGAGGCATAAGATCTGTTATTTCTAGTGTGAGCAAAATCTCCAGGATGAATGCCTAAAGTCAGTAATTCTTTAGGTTTGGAAGTTGTTAAAGAGTTAGGATTCTTTTCTGATAACCCACACTTTTGAACAAGTGTTTTGTGGTTTCAGGAATAATATAGTTCTGCTATACACTGTTGCCAATAAGCTGAAAGAAGAAAGGAGGTGGAAGATAAGCAGAGAATCAGTTATAATACTAGGTTAAGCAAGAGAATTTAGAGAAAGGAGAGAAAACCAATTTTAAGGGAAACTCGTAGCTCTAAGAGTATTATTTCCTAACAAATCGTAAAACCTATATAAGTAACTGGAAGGATGATTGAATTACATATGCTGACTTATGGTTGAATGTTTTAGAAAAATAATTTGATGTTTACAAAATCCAACTATAAATCATTTATGCGCTAGCAGTCAGAAATATGTATTGCTGCATCACTGACTGCTGTTTTCTGATACTTTCCTCTTTTTCTGTCTGCATTGCTCTGCTCCTTTTACAATCATTCTTGCTGCCACATTTTGTTCAGTCTGTAACCCCCTTCTCACTGGCTCTCACCACTGTATCAGATTTCTTGCCCCGTGACAGTCACAAAAATGAGACTGCACTTCTGGGAAGGAGAGAATTCTAAATAATCACTGTCCACCAGTCATGTTTCTAAGACAGCGTCTCTTCACATGAGTTACAATGACACTCATTCCCTCTCGGGGTTCTCAGTAGAAAATTGCTCAAAATGTTTTTCGGAGTGAAGTTTTCTTCTTGTATTAAGTATTTCAGGATATATGACGTGATCTGAAAAGATGGTACTGTTAGAAATGTGAATATTTGAGGTTAAGGGGTCTGAGACCTGCTCACTTCTGAAACATATCAGATAGTAACAATCTAGAAAAGAAGCCTTGATTACTACAGAGAGTTGATTTATTCCCTATAGTATATGTCTATGGGATTGGCTACTCTATTTTACCCTACACCTAAGAAGAAGGACTAATTTCCAACTTTTAATAATTTAAAATAGTCATTCATGTAATTTAATATTTAGGAATTTAACAATGGCTGATATTTTTACTACTTTTAGTTTGTTTTACAGGTCTACATGCCACACAGCATTGAACACGACTCACTTGAGGAAAGTTTTGTGTATACAGTGTAATTAACTAGCAAAGAAATGTGAAATATGTACTCTGAATTTTTGCTTCCGCGCCACTAGGGGGCGCAATAGAGGTCTAAAAAGCTGTATTTTCACTTAACCGATCATATTAGAATTCTGAGCGTTCTGCTTACTTTTTTCTCACTGTTAGAGCATCTTTGTGACAGAATACTTTAAGGGCACTTTAATAAATACGGCAAGAAATTTTATATTTTTTTTGCATCACATTTAAATTAGTCATTTTATGAGCTTCTGACTTGCAAATATAAAAACTAATCTTTTCAAATGTGTGATAGCAGCCAGATTGTAAAAAGTAAGTGTGATTCCTATTTATCTCAACTGATTTTTTAATACATGAGGTTCAGGGAAATGTTGGCAAAATTTATTCCTAATTAGTTAGCTGAAAAAGGAGTAGAATGGATAATGGGAATTCAATTTGTTTTAAATGGTGCTGCGGCTGCTGCTGAGTCGCCTCAGTCGTGTCCGACTCTGTGTGACCCCATAGATGGCAGCTAACTAGGCTCCCCTGTCCCTGGGATTCTCCAGACAAGAACACTGGAGTCGGTTGCCATTTCCTTCTCCAATGCATGAAAGGAAAAAGTGAAAGTGAAGTTGCTCAGTCGTGTCCGACTCTTAGCGACCCCATGGGCTGCAGCCTACCAGGCTCCTCCTGCCATGAGATTCTCCAGGCAAGAGTACTGGAGTGGGCTGCCATTGCCTTCTCCTTGTTTTAAATGTACCACTTTAATATTAGCTGTCAGTGTAGAAATTATTTTAAATATGACAAACTGAAAGAATTGGGGGAAATGTGTAAACAAATGTCAAATGATTCAAAATCAGATAGATTGTATACACTATTTTTCTTTGTAGGGAAAAGAAGGTATGTGACTTTTGTGGTAAAATTATGATATAGATAAACATTATCAGACCTTGAAATGGTGTTTTGAAAAAGTCTGTTACACCTTTGTTCTTCAGCCTCAATGTCTTTAAGCTATGGAAAGCCAATTAGATTATCTGTTCTAAGAAAAGGAAAGTTATGTGTGGATATTTGCCTTTAAAAGTATTTTAAGAAGTACCACAATGATGCCTTTTATGCAGGATTTCAGGCTACTTTCTATGGAGGTGGGTGAAATATCCTTATTCTAAAGATTTTATGCCTAAAACCCTAATTTTTATTTAGCTCTTGAAATACTAATGAAGAGTTTGAACATTACCCTGGGATTCCCTAGTGGCTCAGGTGGTAAAGAATCTCCCTGCAATGCAGGAGACACAGGTTCCATCACTGGGTCAGGAAGATTCCCTGGAGAAGGAAATGGCAACCCACTCCAGTATTCTTTCCTGGAAAGTCCCATGAACAGAGGGGCCTCACAGGCTACAGTCCATGGGTTTGCAAGAGTCAGACACGATTGCAGTGATTGAGTACAATCTTTATTTGTTGGCCTTCCAGGTTGAGGTCATCATGGAACAGCTAATTCTAAACAGGTTTTATCTATTTATCTAAATGCTTGAATACTTGAATGCTAAATCACTTCAGTCATGTCCAACTCTTTGCTACCCCATCGGCTCATCAGGCTCCTCTGTGCATGGGATTCTCCAGGCAAGAGTACTGGGGTGAACTGCCATTTCCATAGGTTTATCTAAATAGGTTTAAGGGGCTTCCCAGGTGGCACTAGTAGTAAAAGAATGCACCTGCCAATGCAAGAGACACAGGTTCAATCCCTGTGAAGATTGTGAAGATCCCTTGGAATAAGAAATGGCAACCCACTCCAGTACTCTGCTTGGAAAATTCCATGGGCAGAGGAGCCTGGCGGGCTACAGTCCATGGGGTCTCAAAGAGTCAGACACGACTGAGCGACTAAGCACAGATGATAACATCTCTACTGTAGGTAGATTTCTGAGTTTCTACTGTGGCTTAATTCAGACCTGTATTAGTCGATTATTGATTTTAAAAAATCAACAGAAATGCCTGAAGGATTGGCAACTGCAAAGAGTGGTCTGTAAACATATTTAACTTGGAGATGGAAAGCTCAGGAACTGTTTAATAAATAGTGTTTCTTCATTTTTAGGTGATTTCTTCCTCTACCTTTGAAGGTTCCAGTAACCCATTTACATAGAGCTTCCTGGACTCTCCAACCTTTTTATACTTTAATACCTAAAATTTACCCTGTAGTGTTTCTACCATCTGGAATCTTCCTTCCTTTTTCTCTGTGACCTCTCTGTCTCTCACTTTCTGACATTATCTTTCATTTTAAAAAGGCTGTATTTTATGACCTTATCAAAGTAAACTTTTCCAAGTTTGAATCCCGAAAGTCTCATCTGTTTCTACTACTTCCAGTTTCTGCTAGCTGTTTGTGGTCAACTGTGAAGGGAAGCAGAATTTGCACTCCCAAAATATGCCTCTTTGCTGTGTTAATTATCTTGAGCTGGTTATTTTTAAGACACAGCCAAGACAAGAGAAGCTCTGAAAACAGTAGAAGCTACCCCGCTTTTAAGGGCCCTTTACTTTAACAAGGAGAATCTCCACTTGTAAGATTATCTTCCTCTCTAAACTATGCCTGGAAGGGAAGGATGACTGCATCTCTGAAAACTCTCACCAGTGGAGAAGGCACCAATTGCATAACAATTACATCAAGGTTTACTGTGCTTTCCCTGATAATCTCCCATTAACAGGCCTTCCCCAAGCCCCTCCCCGACATCTCTCTTGCTTTTAGCCAAAGATGATATTTATTATGGTGGCTTGGACCATTTTGGGAGCAGATCAGTTTTCCTGGGTATCTCCCATGTATACAGGAAGTGTATCTGGTATTAAACTCCTATTTGTAAACTGTTAATCAGTTATTATGGTGCAGAGAGTGGGGATGGGGATCTTGATGAAAACCTGGAAGGATAGAGGGAAAATTTGTTTTCCCCTCCCCTACAACTGTAATAGGGCTTCACTGGTGGCTCAGATGGTAAAGAATCTGGAGATTCTGAGGAGGTGGCAGGAGACCCAGCTTTGACCCCTGTATCGGGAAGATCCCCTGGAGAAGGGACCGGCAATCCACTCCAGTATTCTTGCCTGGAGAATCCCATAGACAGAGGAGCCTGGCAGGCTACAGTTCATAAGATCACAAGGAATCAGACACAGCTGAGCAACTAAGAACACACACTCAACTGTAAACCTCTAGAAAAAAAGGATGCTCACACATGATTATATATTCCCTTCTTCCAAGGTTTGCAATCTGTAAGTACTCAATACGCAATCACTAAATTGAATTGAAATGCTGATTATTTTAAATTTCTAACTTGTTCTTCCATATTTCCTTTTGTGACATTTCTTTCAGCCACAATTCTAATTTCAATGACTGAGAACTCTTGTTATCACTAATCTTAATATTTGATATGAGTCTTTAATAATGAGGTCAATTCTCTCAGACTTCACTCTAGTCATTAGTGTCCTCCCTGACTGGGGAAGTCAACTTTAAAAGTATATTTAAGACATACAACCTGGGATCATGTGCATTCACCAGTTGAGTGAATAAATTGCAGGTTCACTCCATTCCTCTAAATAGGTCTCTGGTTTGGAACTGGAACTGTGATTCCTCTGAACAAACAATGATGCCAATCTCTTTGTAAACTCAATTGATTTTTCTGTTCCATTGAGGTCCATTTTCTAAACAAACAGACAATTAAATGCATTCACAGACCCACACCCATATATACTATTGTACACACACAGCAGGTATAATCCAGTCCTTGGAGAGTTAAGTAAATGTAAACCAAATGTCCAATTTTCCAATCTATGTGTAATCATGCTTTGCCCATAATCCCTGTAAATTCCCAGCTTCTTTCCCCTTGGCTCTTCCTGTCTGTGCTCTTGCATCCGTAGAGGTAATTAACTTGGAAAACTTGACGATGGATTTCTGCAGCCAAAGCATATTTTGCAACTTGAACTCCAATTATAACACAAGCTTTGCCTGGGATTCACATGTTAATGAGTTGCCATATTTGACTAAGGATTTTCTATATTGTAGTTTCTGCTGATCTCACATAATCTCATTTCTCATATCAAAGAAAACATTGATATGTTCACAAAAATCACTCCCCTCTATATGTGATGCTCCAGCAATTGTCCTTATAAGCCCTCTTTTTGAGTAAGATTGTTAGGTAGTTAGAATAGGAAACAGGAGTCCAGAATGGCAGTGGCTGAAAGACAAGGAAGGGAAAAGCCCGTGAAATAGAAAAAAGGGAGGTCAAAGGAAGGTCCAAGGACCAGAGTGAGGACCTCAGGTAGAACAAACAGCACTCCTGGAGAGCCCAATTTACATAGGGTAGGCCTAGGGGGAGGAAAAAAACATATAAAAAGAGGAACCAAAGGACCGGGGGTCTCTCTCTCTCTCTCCTGCGCGCTGGTGCACTCCCGCACTCTCTTCTCTTCACGTCTTTCATGCCCTCACACCTTGAGGATGGATTTTCCTGCTATTTTCTAAATAAAATTGAGCTGTAACACAGAGCTATAACACTGATCTGTCTAAGAGCTATAACATGGTCTTTTCAAGACCTGAGAGCTATAACAAGGTCTATCCAAGATCCGAGAGCTATGACACGCCAAGGGCTTTAATGTCCGTCACTCCAAATCTTTATTGAGACCCAACAGAACCAAGGAGAATACACTCGCCTGACAAGATCAAAATGAAAGAATTACAGGAAAAGTTCTTAATAATCTTCTTTTATTTTTTATTTTTACAAATTAGAGTGTAATTATTTTGAGTAAAAAATGAGATGAATGAGTTTTATTTTAAAGAAAAGTGTCTCTTTTTTTATTATAAAATCTAAGAAGATTTTTCTATCACTTGTAACACACAAAACTGAACAAACGTACTTGAGTCCCCATTTACCAGAAGCAGATTCAGTGACTTTTTTCTTCTTTATCTGAAGACTATATTAGACACTCAATTTGGAATATAATGGTCTATATTATTACTACTTCTTTGTTTTACTATTTTTTTCAACTTAGATTCTTTCCCTACTGATCTTGTTAAATCTCATGGCTGTGAATTCTATCTATTCCCTAATATCCCGTCAATTTGCATCTCCAACTTCTCAAATTGCATATCCAATCACATCTTCCGCAGCTCTACTTAAAGTATACTTAGTGTCCAAAAGACAACTTTTTTTTTTTTTTTGAAGTAAGGAGAGACTTTATTGAAAAAAATTATTACAATGAATGGAGGACTCTTGTAACAGGGAGAGTGCTCTGATCACAGGTCATAAAGTATGCAAGTATCTCCTAAACTAGCAATTTTAATAGAGTGTGAGAGGTACCGTAATAGCACACACGTAACAAGAGGCCTAGGACACAGATGACAAGGGGGTTAATTCCGCTGCTAGAGAAAGGGACAGAGTGACAGGAACAAGGGAATCGTGTCTTGGAAAGCAAGAAGTCACCTTCAGAATTAATAGGGGTTTACATTTACTTGCTTCTTCCCAGGTGCCTCAGTAGTAAAGAATCCGCCTGCCAATGCAGGGACTCAAGAGATGCAGGTTTGATCCCTGGGTCAGGAAGATCCCCTGGAGGAGGAAATGGCCACCTACTTCAGCATTCTTGCCTGGAAAACCCCATGGACAAAGGGGCCTGGTGGGCTACAATCCGTGGGGGTCACAAAGAGTCAGACACGACTGAGCAGCAGCAGTCCATTTACTCATTGAGTGCTTACCACAGCCCCGTGATGCTAAATTGCTTTCTGTATGAACTCATTTAATCCTCACCAAACTGTCAGCAGGGTATCAATTCATTTCTGCTAGTTTAACTTTGACAGAGACACTGAGGCAGGGGGATGGCATCCTTGGGAGCAGGCAGGGGAGCAGGGATGGGAAACACTGAAGCTTCCTCAAGCTCTTCTTTAGCCAAGTCTCCCTGAGCCGCTGACTCCAAAGTTCATGAATTGTGTGTCTGTTCAAGTGTCTTCTGTGTGCCAGGCATTGTATTAGGTGCCAAGTCTACAGCTGGTGGGCAAGACAGCATGGTTCCTATCACTCATCATAAGGTTTATATTCTAGCAGGGCAGCTAAGGGCTTCTCAGATGGTACTAGTGGTAAAGAACCCACTTGCCACTGCAGACCTAAGAGACTCGGGCTCAATCCCTGGGCCATGAAGATCCCCTGGAGGAGGGCAAGGCAACCCACTCCAGTATTCTTGCCTGGTGAATCCCAAGCACAGTGGAGTCTGGTGGGCTACAGCCCCTGGGGTTTCAAAGCGTCAGACATGACTGAAGCGACTTAGCATGCAGGGGAGATGAACTGGTGAGTTCCATTCCAGTGTGATGAAGAGAAATGAGGGGACACTGGGAGGACTCCTGGGCTTGCAGGATGAGGGGGGCTTCCTGGAGGACCTTGAGTTCAGGATAGCTGAGCACCACCGGTGAGGCACAGGGGCTGCCCTTGTCCCCCTTCACAAAAGACACTCCTTGCCCTTTGACCCTCCGCTGGCCCAAGAAGATAAGTCCCTCTGCCAGGACCTGGGGTCCAGTCAAGGGCCTTCAGACAGACTCACTTCTGTTTCCAGGGTGTCAGGGTTTCCACCTGCGGCCATGGCATGCCCAAAATAAAACTTTTGAGTCCTTCGAACACCTTTCTAAAAATATCCTCCTCCCTTAGTGTTCCCCATTTCAGCAATTAGAAGCGTCATTCCCTGAATTGCACAGATCCAAAAACTGGAAGTCATTTACAATTTCCACGCCCCCATCACTTCCAAGTTATCAGATCTCCCCAGGGTGCAGGTCTGCCACCCAAAAGTATTCCAAGTCCCAGTCCTTTTCCTGACTCCATCATCACCATTCAGCTCCAAGCTACCATCTTCTTATCACCATTTAGGCCTGAGCCGCCACTGCGCCTCTGGGCCGCAGTAATAGTCACTTACCTAGTACACATACCAACAGTCTTAATCCATTTCAATCTAGTCACCATACAGAGAAGTTTTTTGTTGTTTTTTGTTGTTTTTGTTTTCTTTCTTTCTTAGGTAAATGTATTCTTATTACTCTCTAAAGGTTTCCTGCTGTATTTAGGAGGAACTTCTGACTGTGACCTTTATTATCCTGAATGGGCCTCTGATTCCCTCTCTGTCTGTATATTTCAAGCACACTGGGCTTCTGATGTTTCCCTAAAGAAAGCCAACATTTTCCTTCAGAGATCTTCAATAAATGTTGGAATAGATAGAAAGAAACTGAAAGTGGTAGTCACTCAGTCCTGTCTGACTCTTTGTGACCTTCATTCAGCAAATACTCATCTCGTGCACCCTCCCAGAGTGGGTAGAATATACATCCATACCCTTGACTATGACTTCAGCCATGAGGCTTGCTTTAGCCAAGGAGATATTAGTAGGCAGGAGATATTAGTACACATAAGGAAAACAAAGACTTAATACCAGCTGTATCTTGGGACTTGCCCTCCTGCTTCTCTGCCACTGCCACAAGAACTTTCCGTGCTTTACCCCAAAATGAGAAGAAACATCAAGTAAAGCAAAGTCAACATCAAGCAAAACTAGTCAACTTGCAAAACTGCAATGGTGAAGCAGAGCTTCCTGAGCCTAAGGCAGGGTCCTGTTGACCCTAACTCACAGCTATACAAAGAGAATTAAATTATTTAAGTAGCTGAGTTTTAGGGTAGCTTGTTATGCAGCATTTTCGCGGCAATGGTTGACTGAAAAACTTATCTCACTGCTACTTGATTCAATCTCTATAGTCTCTATTTGTCCACTTATTTTTGTCTTTTGTGCTTAAAAGCAGGACTTTTTTTTTTTTTTTGGTCTTATTTTTCATATTACCAGAACATGAAATAATGCTTTTCCATTGTAGGGACTCAGTAAATACTGTTAATTGGATGAATTAATGAACTAACAAAATTCTTAGTAGCCGTCCCTGATGTTTTAGGGTGGCTATTTCTCCTTCATCTCTCACAAAGACATTTTCACTCTGCAGTCTGTGTACAATGAAACCCAGGAAGCAAATTTCTTTTGGAGAGAATTTTTCTCAAATGATATAAGAGAATGCTTCCATTCAGGGGAGTCGTGAATGTTATTTTTAATTGCAATTAATATTTTGCAAGTTATTATTAAGGAAAAGTGGAAGTATGGTGGTCCTAAAAGCACATGTTGATGTTTCCAGTTTGGTGAGTCAGTTTGTACAGAAAGTATATAGAGGGACAAGTTGTCAGAGGCAGAGGCCTACAGCCAACAATATAGCATTCTGCATCTAGAAACAGCCACCGTAACCAATACCACAGTCCTCAGAGTAATATAAGGATTAAACTTGAAATGGACTTATTGAAAACCTGCACTATGATAGACACTGTGTGAGATTAATTTGATTTCATGTATCATAACATACTATGAAGCAGGGTTCACAGAATGATATTATTCCCATTGTGTTGGTTTAAAAAAACTAAGACCATAGTGAGTTTAAATAAGGATAAGGAGACTTATTAAGTAGAACTTGGATAGGACTGAACAAGGCTTTCATTTCTAAAGCAACAACTAATCTTTGTAATATTAATGCTGGATCCAAGTACAAGTCAAAGAAAATCTTGTATTAACATGCTATAGAAAATACTATGCCAAATAAAGGGCTGGCTAATACTTTTAACCTAAAAGTACATTTAGTAAAAGTCAGATTGGATTTTATTTTCAAATTGATTCTAAGTCATCAGCTTAGCCCTGTTTTTCTCCCTTTTCAGGTTTAGATGTGTTGCACATATAAACAAATGAATAAATAATCATGAAAAAATAAATAAAAAATAAAATAGCAAAAAAAAAATAATAACAATCTCAGAATCCTCTTCTTCTGAGTCTAGAAACAACTACCATAACCAATACCATAGACCTCAGAGTAATCTAAAGATTAAACTTGAAATTTATTTATTGAAAATCTACTCCATGACAAGTACGGTCCCAAATTAATTTGATTTCATGTAATATAGCCTACTATGAAGCAGGGTTCATTATAAGGGCTATGTTGCATCTCAATGGCTCTACATGCATTGAATTGTTTCAACTGGGGTAGTAAATTAGAAAGTATGGAAGAAGAATCAGGAAGTTAAGCAAGGTTACAGCTTGTGCAGGGTTGGAGTGAGTGATCTGAAAAGGAGGATACTTCCCACTTCGGACTCTGGGTGGAGGCATTTGTATGTCTAGTATGAAAACACCACACAAGCACTCTGGGGAATCAGGTCATATTTTAATGTCATCTTAATTCATGAAGCCAAAGAATGTCACAACAAAAAGGCTGTTACAAATAAGTGGTTTTATATTTAAATTTTAGAGAAGGGAATACAGATCTAGACATTCTAAATGAGTTACAAATCTCCTCTATTTTCCAACTCTTCATCACATTGGTCATGATTGCACAGACTCTAACTTCACTTCTTATCCCAGAGGAAGGCTAGTCTTCAATATCAGTCAAGTGATTTTAAGAAATTAATTTATCTTCTATGAGTCTCTCTGTTACAGTACAGCATCCCCATAACAAGCTGGAAAGCATCCAATGGGTATTAGTCACTGTAGAATGGACTTTTATTTTGGACAGGTCTGTTTTTTTGTCTTGTTCTTTTATCTTGCTTTGGTCATTATCAGGTTTTGTTGCTCTCTTTCAGTAAACACATCCTTTCGCTTCTAAGTAATAGATTCCTTACTCATATTATCTTTTGTCCCCCCATTCACAGTGTAATATGACCTTTTTCCCTATGTCTTCTCTGGCCCTGAATTCAGAAAAACATGGTCATAAATTAAGTGCGTGCATAACTTCTCAGTCATGTCCCACTCTTTGCAACACTATGAACTGTAGCCTACCACGCTCCTCTGTCCATGGGAATTTCCAGGCAAGAATACTGGAGTGGCTTGCCATTTCCTCCTCCAGGGGATCTTCCCAACTCAGGGATCAAACCTGAGACTCCTTTGTCTCCTGCATTGGCAGATGGGTTCTTTACCACTGAGCCTCAAATGCCTTTAAGGACAAGGAGGTGACTTGTCCTATTTAAGTCCTATTTAAGGGGACCATCTGCTTGATACTGGGACTTCCCCGCTGACTCAGAGGGTAAAGAATCTACCTGCAGTGCAGGACACTCAGGTTCAATCCCTTGGTCAAGAAGATCCCTTGAAGAAGGGAATGGCAACCCACTCCAGTGTTCTGCCTTGGAGAATCCCATGGATTAGCCTGGTGGGTTACAGTCCGTGTAGTGGCAAAGACTCAGAAACAACTGAGCGACTAACATTCACTTTCTGCTTGATACTGAGCTTCAGATGATTTTTTTCCATATGGAAACATAGACCCCAAATGGCAAATTTCCCATTTTTTTCAGTATTTTCCAAAATTTTAGATTCTTATGGAAATGTCACAATATTTAAATGCAAATATTTTCTTCAATTTTCTCTTTTGCAGTACCAAGAAAACTGAAATGTCTGTGTACTGAATTCAGCCTCAAGATCCACCATTCTGCTACTCCCTGGTTTTAGTCCTATTCCAATAACTTTCTCCCTGTGGCTTAGACTTTAAGCCTTCTCTGAGCCTGTATTATCATCTGTAAACTAAAAATAATAATTGCAGTCTTCCCTGGTGATGCAGATGGTAAAGAATCTGCCTTCAATGTGGGAGACCTGGGTTTGATCCCTGGGTTGGGAAGATCCCCTGTAGAAGGGACTGACAACCCACTCCAGTATTCTTGCCTGGAGAATCCCATGGACAGAGGAGCCTGGTAGGCTGCAGTCCATGGGGTGGTGAAGAGTCAGACAGGACTGAAGCGACTTCACTTTCACTTTTCACTTTCATGCATTGGAGAAGGAAATGGCAACCCACTCCAGTGTTCTTGCCTGGAGAATCCCAGGGACGGCGGAGCCTGGAGGGCTGCCATCTATGGGGTTGCAAAGAGTCAGACACGACTGAAGCAACTTAGCTTAGCAGCTGGTGATGCAGATGGTAAAGAATCTGCCTGCAATGTGGGAGACCTGGGTTCGAAGAAGATCTTCCTGTGTTGAGAAGATCCCCTGTAGAAGGGACTGGCAACCCACTCCAGTATTCTTGCCTGGAGAATCCCATGGACAGAGGAACCTGGTAGGTTATAGTCCATGGGGTTGCAAAGTGTCAGACACGATTGAAGTGATTTAGCACGCACACGCACACATTCCCAGTAAATTTCTCTGATATCACAAACCATTTAAGGTATGGATAACCAACAGTTTGCTGCTAAGTTGCTTCAGTCGTGTCCGACTCTGTGCAACCCCAGAGATAGCAGCCCACCAGGCTCCCCCGTCCCTGGGATTCTCCAGGCAAGAACACTGGAGTGGGTTGCCATTTCCTCCTCCAATGCATGAAAGTGAAAAGTGAAAGTGAAGTCACTCAGTCATGGCAGACTCCCAGCAACCCCATGGACTGCAGCCTACCAGGCTCCTCTGTCCATGGGATTTTCCAGGCAAGAGTACCGTAGTGGGGTGCCATTGCTTTCTCCATTAGGCTCTATCCCAGACTAATAAATGCTAACACCAACACTTCTCAATAATTGTCTTTCATTATGTCATCTTAGGAAGTTGTCTACTAATCTGACAACATGATCACAATCAGTTTGAGATGCTATCTCAGTATTTCACTATTTTAAAATGCATGTATGTGAAAAAATAAAATAAAATGCATGTATGTGACCTGATTGAATTATCCTTTTCTTATTAGTTGGTATCCTTCAATACATTTTATTAAATTGTCTAAATTATCAAAGGTATTCATATACCATTTTTAGTAAATTTTCTTTACTATCTTTTTATTGTCTGAGAGTTTCTACAGCAACATTCGCTTTTTAATTGCTGATATTGCTTGTGCTTCTCTTTTCTCACTGTTTCCTTGATCAATTTTGTGGCAGATTTTTTAGTTTTATTCATCTTTCCAAAAAAGCTACTTTTGTCTTTATTTTTTCCATCATTTGATCTTTATTTTACTGATTTTCAGACTTACCTTTACTCCTATTTCCTTTTTCTTACTTTTGGCTTAAATTATTCTTCCTTCTTTATCTTTTTAAGGTTAGGTTTAGAACATTAATTTCAAAGCTATTCTTTTTCTTCCCCAATATAAACATTTAAACATATAAATTGTTTTATCAGATCATGGTTTTAGCTGTTTCTCACTAATTCCTATTAAAGTGTATTTTCACTACCATTCATTTAAAAACATTTTTTAATTTACTCGCAGGTTTTCTTTCTGATCCACAGAGTGCTGGATCCCACCCTGAAAAGTCCTTATTATGTAGACCAGGTTGGAGTCACAGAATCAGCATTTCCAACAAATTCCCAAATGATGCTAAGGCTGAGCTCAGGCACGGTCCTTATTCTCCAAGGATGGCCTTTCTGAAGAGTCTTCTCTCTAGCAGTTTGGAAACCCAATTTCTTCCAATACTGGGCTACTTCCAGAATCTCTGCTCTCATTTTCTGAGCAATTACTGAGTGCCTGTTTGTGGAGTCAAGTCTTGCAGGACATTGCCATGAATTTGTTTAGTTGGATATCTGGAGGGGCCACTATGCATACTTCTGAGGCTCCTTCTCTGTGCCTCTCCCTCATCTCTGCTAGCCTATGCCATGGAATATAGCAGCTTTAGCAGCAACAAAATAGAATCACTGTTTTCTTTGACCAGCAGCTTTGCTCTCTTCTCTGGGAGTTCTTCATTCTTAGGCAGCAGTTTGAATGTGCCCGGGTAGAAAATCGAAGGGAATGTGGGACTCAGTTCTGGAGTTATCCTTCTTTCATGAATTACGGTTATATGCTATGTTTTTTTCCAAAGCTTAAAAAGGGGTTTCATATATTTCATTCTATTTTGTTCATTTTTTTATGGCAGGAAGATAAACCTGACATTCAGTATTCTTCTGTGGCCAGGACTGGCTGTGTATATAAATCATTATCGCAAACTCTTACCCACAAAGGAATGAAAGATGTTCTCTCAAATAGCTCATTTTTTTTCTTTTCTTCCACTCCTCATTTTCCACTCTCCAATTCCTGCTCCAATTGTAAAAGACACAGCAAAATACTCAATACTTGGAACTCAACTAAAAGGGACCGTCAATGAACGAGAAATCATTCTCTCAAGTAACGCTTCAATTGAAACAAGGTAAATGGCAACAAACCACCTCATGCAAAGAAAATTGTTTGTTAATTGTTGATTCATTTTAAATTAATTCATTCCATTTATATTTATTGAACAGTGACTTTTTGTCAAGCACTGGGTTAAAGATTAGGAATTAAACAATGAGGAAGAGAGACATAATTTTTTATTTCAATTTTAAGAGAAGAAAGCCTGAAAGAAAAATATCACAGTGGGAAAAAAATAGAACATTTCAACTGCCTAGATACCAAGAGTTCTCTTTGGTTAGTATCTATATTAGTGAATTCGCCATGATTTAGGATCCAGAAAACTAACCATGTCTTAGTTTTAGATATAATCAAATCCTAGACAACTTAATTCATGATAACTGAACTCACTGGAGAGTAAACAGCAATTTACTCTGAAAGAGCAATTTCTTAATATATACTGAGTTCTCTGCTGCTGCTGCTAAGTCGCTTCAGTCGTGTCCGACTCTGTGCGACCCCATAGACGGCAGCCCACCAGGCTCCCCCGTCCCTGGGATTCTCCAGGCAAGAACACTGGAGTGGGTTGCCCTCAAAGTCTGCTGCCACACCCTCAGACCAAAACATTCTTTCATTTGATACAAGTCTATTATAATCAAGAGTTGTTTTGCGAGAATGAAATCAGCACAAAGATTGCTAAATGATAAGAATGGTTTCTGGCACCAGGCTCTGGTAATCTAATACTTGGCTTGCACAGTAATAATAGCTAATATTTATTCAGCCATTATTTTCTCACAGTATTTTGAAGTGGTACATACAATTATAATCCCTATCTCACAGAAAGATTGAGCACCTAGCAAATGGTAGAGTTGGCATTCAACATGGTATCTGGCTCAAAGGCTCAAGTTCTCAACTGCTTTGCCACAGGGCAATACAGAGTCACATACAGCATAGCTCCAATGGACTCATATTCCACATAGCTCCAATATGCTAGAGCTGTGCAGGGCACTGTATTCATTAGCATCAGCTGTTAACAACTTTCAGGTACTTTCCTTAGCAATCCTTGATATGTAGCTTAGCTTGAAGGAAATCATTTCTTATTTCATCAAACTGTATATAGATCTAACACTATTTTTAATGAGTTGTCTAAAATTGGAGTACGCTATTTATTTAAATACTTTCTTATTAAACTGTATTCAAAATGCTTCTTTTTATGAGAGGCAGCCTATCGTAATTGGTAAGAACATAGCTTTGCTTCTCTGTCCTGCTGTTCAGTAGCTTTGTGACCTCAAGGAAGTTATTTCACTTGTGTACATTCTAGTCTCCCTTATCTGTGACATAATTATATAAATGTTGAAGCTGAAACTCTAATACTTTGGCCACCTGGTGCGAAGAACTGACTCATTTGAAAAGACCCTGATGCTGGGAAAGACTGAGGGCAGGAGGAGAAGGGGACGACAGAGGATGAGATCGTTGGATGGCATCACAGACTCAATGGACATGAGTTTTAGTAAACTCCAGGAGTTGGTGATGGACAGGGAGGCCTGGCGTGCCACAGTCTATGGGGTTGCAAAGAGTCGGACATGACTGAGCTACTGAACTGAACTGAACTGAATCATGTAAAAACTGAGCTTACCGCATAGACTCTCAAAAGAATTAAGGAAAGTGCTAACATATAGTATGTTCATTACATAATTTGTTTTTCACTATTGCACACAATGATACAATAGTGCACCATTTGGACACTTACAAATACTTTTTAGGTTAGATTTTTAGAAGCAGAACCACTGAATCAAAGATATGTATACTTTACATTTTTATAGAGTGTACACTGGAAAATTATTTCCCAAACAGATCATTTTGATTGAATACCTACAAAAAGTGTATACCCTGGTAAATATTATTTTTAAAATTTGGCCAATGTAATGTTGAAAAAGTTACTTGACTTTGTTGTTCTATTTAGCATTTCTCTGGTATCTAGTAAGTATGATAATAATAGTTATTTAACCATATAATATTGTGTAATATTGTGATTTATAATAAGAAATAGTTATTCGATTTTCATGCCCATTTCTGGTACAGAGGTTGTAAAACCCTTGGAATTTACTAAATGAGAATGATAAAGATGTCTGTCTTTTTATGTAAATGAGGTGAATTTTGGATGGGATAATAAGAAATATATATTTGATTTTCATCCCCATTTCTGGCACAGAGGTCCTAAAACCCTTGGAATTTACTAAGTGAGAATGATAACGATGTCTGTCTTTTTTATGTGAATTTTGGATAGGGGTCTGGTTGCCAGGAGAACCAACCATTTGATTAGAGGGTTGCACTTGTCATTCCCCTGCCCCCTATCGACTCCAGGGAGGGGAGAGGGGCTGGAGGTTGAGTTCAATCACAAATAGCAAATGATTAAATCAATCATGCCTATGTAACAACACCTCCATAAGATTTTAAAAGGATGGGGTTCAGAGTGCACCTGGATTTAGAACTAGGAGGAGAATGGAGCACTCTGAAAGGGCGTGGAAGCTCTGCGTCCTGTCCCCGTACCCTGCCTTGGATGTCTCTTCCTTCTGGCTGTTCCCGAGTTATATCCTTTTATAATAAATCAGCCATATGGTCTCTTCTGCCATTATTTGTTAGAAGAAAGTCATTAAGTCAAACCTACGGCTATTAAGTGTGTCTCTAAGACCTGTCAACACACAAGGGGAGGAGAATTAAGCTTCATCTTATTGAAGGAGGGAGCATCAAAGAACCTGTGGAAATATTTTTAACACTTCAACACTGGATATCTCTAATCTTTCTATGAATTTTCTGTTTACAAACATGACCATTTTTTTTTTAAGTCATAGGTTTTAGGACTCTGCTGCATCTGAGAATCTACAAATTGTAAGCCACAAGTTTGGAGTAGCAACAGAGTCACATTTTAAAAACATATCTCTCCCATCAATCACCTGAGTAAATGCCTATATTTATGAGGAAATCTAGTATCACCTCTTCCTCTCTCCTTTACTTTCTTCCTTCTTTGGAAAAACAAAGCAATCCTGCTCACAGCAAATACTGGGAAGGAAATTTTGCAAATGTGAACTTTTTCTAGATTTTTAACTGCCCTTGTCCCTATCGCTCTCACAAGGTTTCAGTCTCAAAAACTGGAAACACAAAGTCAGATCTGTGTCCACTGCCCTAAAAAGCAAGTGCACAAAAGGCAACTTGGAAGGTCACACGTTTCTTCCTAACCTACCCTAACAAACATAGGTAGAATTGGAAAGTCTATGGTGGCTACTTTGAGAGTTTTCCAGAATAAGTCTTCCCTCACAGGCTTAGAGTTTTCTGATAGAACACTAGTGAGAAAGACACAACCTGAAAACTTCTTTCAAGTTGACCTTGAATCACCCTTGGCAGCCCTGGTATATTTTTGGTCCAGAATGGCACCTTTATTCACTGAGAAGTCCTTTAATATTAATTGAAGATGTGGACTGAGACCCCTGCACTTCTCAGGAGGCTCCCAGATCAAAGTGCAAACTGCCCCACCTCTTCTCCAAGAACACAAGGAATATTAAAGGAGGGACAACAGGTTCAAAAGGGATATTTTCTCTGGGACAAAAGGTTCTGGTTTGTTCTTCCCCAAGAAAGATTAGTCCAAATGTATCTGCTTCATATTATTGGTATATTCGTCTGCTTGGACTGTCATAACAAAATATCACAAACTGGGTTACTTAAGTGACAGAAATTCATTTTTTCAGAGTTGTGGGAGCTAGAAACTCAAAACCAAGGTGCTGGCAAATTTAGCTTCTGATGAGGATGTTCATCCTGGCTCATAAACTGTCTTCTGTCTTCTCTCTGTGTCCTAATGACCTTCTTCTCTATGCCTACAGTGAGAGAAAGTGCTGGTGCCTCTTCCTCTTCTTATAAGGACACCAGCCCTGTGGGAGCAGCACTCCACACTTATCTCACTTAACCTCATTTAGGTGAGTCCCCAAATATTGTCTGTTCAAATACAGTCACACTGGGGGTTAGAGCTTCAGTTTATTAATTCGGGGAGGACACAGTTCTGTCCATAACAATGGATATTAGTGCTATGACACATATGAGGCTAGTACATTCTACACATCATAAAGAAAGATAGCAATCTTTCTTTAGTGTGGTGAACTAAAATTACATTCACAAAATCTTTACTAAGTTTAAAAAAGGAAACAATCCCAAATGTACTTAATAACACATCTATTAAGTATCATATGAGGAAAATTTTCCAAAGATCACGTAAGTGATTATAATTTTAAATTATTATTGTTGCAAACATTCATAAAATAGAAATAATAATACCTAGTTCTCAGAGCTATTATGATTTTCCTCTAACTTGCCTTAATAGATTTAATTGCTTCTCCCCCATAACACCACTGTGTTTTATGCACAGCTTAATTCAAGGGATAATGTTTTATATTACCATTGCTTTTCACATTCAACTCAAACTTTTTGAAAACTAGAACAGTGCCTTCTCACCTTTTAAGAGCAGACTTTTAATTCAGTGCTTTGCATACTCTAGTAGTCTAATAAACATTTATTCTGTCAAAGAACTTAATAGCCTTAAGCCAATGTGCTTGTTAAACATGAACCAAACATAAATGAGAAGAAATACTAATTAGCAAATGTATAAGATTATGCTTGTATCTTTTTAACACTAATAATTTAACTGTTTTTAACCTTTGTTAAAAAATCATCAAAATTTGCCATTCTCTAAAATTCTCTGCAAATTACCACAAATTAATTTGAATTTTTCATTCACAAAATGTATTTCAAAGAAGAAAACCAGATTCAAGGCTTTAATTTTGGCTATAAGTAATACTGCAGACATGAAATTAAAAGACGCTTACTCCTTGGAAGGAAAGTTATGACCAACCTAGATAGCATATTCAAAAGCAGAGACATTACTTTGCCAACAAAAGTTTGTCTAGCCAAGGCTATGGTTTTTCCTGTGGACATGTATGGATGTGAGAGTTGGACTGTGAAGAAGGTTGAGCGCCGAAGAATTGATGCTTTAAATTAAACTGTGGTGTTGGAGAAGACTCTTGAGAGTCCCTGGGACTGCAAGGAGATCCAACCAGTCCATTCTGAAGGAGATCAGCCCTGGGATTTCTTTGGAAGGAATGATGCTAAAGCTGAAACTCCAGTACTTTGGCCACCTCATGCAAAGAGTTGACTCATTGGAAAAGACTCTGATGCTGGGAGGGATTGGGGGCAGGAGGAGAAGGGGACGACAGAGGATGAGATGGCTGGATGGCATCACTGACTCGATGGACGTGAGTCTGGGTGAACTCCGGGAGTTGGTGATAGACAGGGAGGCCTGGCGTGCTGCGATTCATGGGGTTGCAAATAGTCGGACATGACTGAGTGACTGAACTGAACTGAATACTTGAGGCAATCCAAGAATCTTAAATCAATAGATGATTGCCCTTTGTAACATTTTTAAATGCTCTGATTGAAGAATAGTCTAATTATTCCTCATCTTCAACATATAAAAGTTAACTCCTTTTAAATGTTTACTAATAATAACTATAACTTAGTCAAACCTGAAGGTTGACAACCAACTTTAATTTTTCACTAGTAATAATTCTATCAATTTCATGTGTGAGTGGTTGAGGAAGTGAGAAGAGAAGAAGTGACCCCAGTTCTGTCCAAGAACAATCCATCCAACAGGATAATTTGAGCCTGAGTCATACATTGTACAGGAGGCAGTGATCAACATCATCCCCAGGAAAAAGAAATGCTAGAAGGCAAAATGGTTGTCTGAGGAGGCCTTACAAACAGCTGTGGAAGGAAGAAAAGTAAAAGGCAAAGGAGAAAAGGAAAGATATACACATTTGAATGCAGAATTCCAAAGAAGAGCAAGGAGAGATAAGAAAGCCTTCCTCAGTGAACAATCAAAGGAAATAGAGGAAAACAATAGAATGGGAAAGACAAGCGATCTCTTCAAAAAAAATTAGAGATACCAAGGGAACATTTCGTGCAAAGATGGGCTCAATAAAGGACAGAATGGTATGGACCTAACAAAAGCAGAAGATATTAAGAAGAGGTAGCAAGAATACACAGAAGACCTGTACAAAAGTAGATCTTCACAACCCAGATAATCACGATGCTGTGATCACTCACCTAGAGCCAGACATCCTGGAATGTGAAGTCAAGTGGGCTTTAGAAAGCATCACTACGAACAAAGCTAGTGGGTGGAATTCCAGATTCCAGTTGAGCTATCTCAAATCCTAAAAGATGATGCTGTGAAAGTGCTGCATTAAATATGCCAGCAAATTTGGAAAACTCAGCATTGGCCACAGGACTGGAAAATGTTGGTTTTCATTCCAATCCCAAAGAAAAGGAATGCCAAAAAATGCTCAAACTACCACACAATTGCACTCATCTCACACACTAGCAAAGTGATGCTCATAATTCTCCAAGCCAAGCTTCAACAGTATGTGAACCATGAACTCTCAGATGTTCAAGCTGGATTTAGAAAAGGCAGAAGAACCAGAGATAAATTGCCAACATCTGTTGGATCATTTAAAAAGCAATAGAGTTCCAAAAAAACATCTACTTCTGCTTTATTGATTATGCCAAAGGCTTTGGATCACAATGAACTGTGGAAAATTCTGAAAGAGATGGGAATACCAGACCACCTGACCTGCCTCTTAAGAGACCTGTATGCAGGTCAGGAAGCAACAGTTAGAACTGGACATGGAACTACAGACTGGTTCCAAATAGGGAAAGGAGTACATCAAGGCTGTATATTGTCACCCTGCTAGTTTAACTTATATGCAGAGTACATCATGAGAAATGCTGGGCTGGATGAAGCACAGGCTGGAATCAAGATTGCCAAGAAACATATCAATAACCTCAGATGTGCAGATGACACCACCCTTATGGCAGAAAGCGAAGAAGAACTAAAGAGCCTCTTGATGAAAGTGAAAGAGGAGAGTGAAAAAGTTGGCCTAAAACTCAACATTCAGAAAACGAAGATCATGGCATCTGGTCCCATCACTTCATAGGAAATAGATGGGGAAATAATGGAAACAGTGACAGACTTTTATTTTCTTGGGCTCCAAATTCACTACAGATGGTGACTGCAGCCATGAAATTAAAAGATGCTTGCCCCTTGGAAGAAAAGTTATGACCAACCTAGGCAGCATAGTAAAAAGCAGAGACATTACTTTGCTAACAAAAGTCCATCTAATCAAAGCTATGGTTTTTCCAGTAGTCAGGTATGGATGTGAGAGTTGGATTATAAAGATATCTGAGCGCCGAAGAGCTGATGCTTTTGAACTGTGGTGTTGGAGAAGACTCTTGAGAGTCCCTTGGACTGCAAGGAGATCCATCCAGACCATCCTAAAGGAAATCAGTCCTGAATATTTATTGGAAGGACTGATGCTGAAGCTGAAACTCCATTACTGTGGCCACGTGATGAGAAGAACTGACCCATTTGCAAAGACCCGAATGCTGGGAAAGATTGAGGGTAGGAGGAGAAGGGAACGACAGAGAATGAGATGGTTGGATGGCATCACTGACTCAATGGACATAAGTTTGAGTAAAGTCCTGGAGTTGGTAATGAATAGGGAGGCCTGGCATGCTGCAGTTCATGGGTTCCCAAAAAGTTGGACACGACTGAACAACTGAACTGAGCTGAACATACACACTCAGAGTGGGAGGGACTGCAGGTTTATGGAACTGACTATTAATCAGGTATAATGTACTTTGAATGTTATCTCTGTTACTATACTAATTTTCATAATAGTCACATTAAGTATGGATTCTATTTGAAATTAGTTAGAAAATTATATTACCTGACAATAGTTCTCTCTCTTAGAACATTTGACCCTTTTCTTAGAGAAGGGAATGTTGACTGGGAGCTTCCATTAACAGTATGAACCAAATCTTGAGCACTCACTGTATGATTTTCTATTTACATCAGTCATAAGATGGGCCATACCAACAGTCTGACTGTTTACTCAGGCCCTTTGGACCATGTTCTAGAATTTTTTTTTTTTCACTCATTTAGTTCATACACAGAAAGCATGTCTTTTGTCCCTGAAATCTTCCTGGCGGCTCTACACTGAAATACTATTTACCAAATGTCAAATTGTGTATGATGTTCTTAATTCCATATCATTCTCTTATTTCCCCACATCAACAGGGTTAGAAGTCTGCAAACTATATTTATGAGATGCTTTGCCAAGCTCAGTCATGTCAGACACGACTGAGTTATTGAACTGAACTTGCCAAGCTAGTGGCTTCAGTGCCAACTTTCTCTTAAGTTTTAACATTGAGAAATGCAGGCAGAATTTGGAAAGTTGGAGAAGCTGAGAGATTTGCAAATACTGACCCAGTGCTATTGGAATGCACACTTCAGGATTTTCACCGGGAATAGTTAAAACAGAAGTGGAAGAAGTTGATGAAGTTTCTCCAGAAGCTGAGAATCTGGTGCTAGCTCATGGGTTTCAGTACAATCATGGTAGCAACTTCCTGGTATTCAGCTTATAGTTCTCCATTCTTTCCAACACCTTTGTAACCAATTTGCTGCATCAAACCTCACTTATCTTGAACTACCTAAAGTAGTGTTTAATTTCCTTACGGGAAACATATTGTATCACCTTCTCTTATTCATTCCATATTATATTTTCTAAAGGAGAGTTTTGAATGTTAAAATTGTTAGTTTCTGGCATATTAAAACTTGAATAGTAAGTTTCTCATAATAAACACATCACATGTCTCTATAAGACATATAATTTTTGCAGCAAAAACTCTTAGTGCTTCATGAGTTCATAAAAATTTCTTTCACTGAATTAAAATAGTTTTCCTTCTTTATTAACTATGAAATAGAGGTTATTTAGGTCTATGAGATTTGAACTGGTTATTTAAATGCTTGAAAAATAGATTAAGGACATACAGTTATATAATTTTACAAGAATACTGAATTGGAAGAACTGTGTTGAAAGCCTACTACTGCATTAAACTTGGAAATCTACTCTTCTCTGCACTTAAGTAGTAAAATGAGCCCTTGCACAGATGAATTCTAAGGGCTGTGTTTTTAATTATGCTATTTAGGCTGATTATTTTTATTTTGTTCTATTTTAATGTTAATCAAAAAGCTGTATTTGAGTTGTTAATATAGCCAACAAAGTCTGTTCTTGGTTCTACTTCATGTTAACACATTTTTTTGAGCAAGTGCATTTATATCTGAGTCTCGTCTTCTTCATTTACATAATGAGAGATTTGAAGTAGAGGGTAGAGCTATGCTTCTTACCTATACTAAAGTCATCTTTGCCTCCACATTTTGTTCTTTGTCTTGAATAATAGTTAAACCATCACATGGCTCTACACTTCAGTTTTCCTTATTTATAAAACTAAAACAGTATTTTCTCTTCTGCTGAACATACTGGGATCAAGCATATAAATGCTTTGTGTAAAGCACAAAGGTTATAATTCTATTATTATTGAATTCTATTGTTATAACATAATGTTATAATTCTATTATTTCATATAACAGGTGAATGTATATTTGAGGATGCTTATATATTCATATATACTCATTTTATTTTATTAAAGTATCTGTGCTTCACAACATAATCATTGAAGTTGATCAATTTCTAGGAACAGCCTTCCTTATGTGGATTTGTCACTTTATCTCATTTAGGGTTAATAATAGCCATGGCTGTTAAGGGAAGAAATTTGGCCTTTTATTTAGGACACAGGTATCTGGCCAACACCCAACAAGCCAGCTTTTCAAATACTGTTTAATCAATTAAAAGCTTGAAGCCACCTATTGAAGCTGTATG
Organism: Bison bison bison; assembly: GCF_000754665.1. NCBI lineage: Eukaryota > Metazoa > Chordata > Mammalia > Artiodactyla > Bovidae > Bison > Bison bison. The sequence goes on along the minus strand of NW_011495084.1, from coordinate 7,081,476 downwards.
ACTAACTAGACATGTGTTTATGTTAAATCTTCAAAAGCTTCAAAGTGCCATTCTAAAATTTTTCTTTTGGGAGAATCAAAAGAGCATTGCCACTGTAGAATCCTGGAACTGAAATGAACTTGTGCTTCTGGGCTTTTCCTCAACCATTCAAGATTGCTATTTCTTCCTTGCTCAAACTTTTAGAGAGGTTATTTCATAACCCATAACACATCCATTATTTAAAAGATTCTGTGAGAAAAAGTACATCCATTCCCCTTTTTAGACATGCTTTCTACTTCCATGAGCACCCTTAAGAGAGGAAAGAACTTCAGAAGATAGACACTTATTGGAATAATAATAACAGTGATAATAGCTCTGGAATTTCATTTAACCACATCTTCCACTCACATTTTTTTAGATTTTCTACCTTTTGCTTTAAACAGCTCTGTTCCACATGGTGCCCTTTTGCTGCATCTTGATTGCCCAGAGATTCTCATCCAAGTTTGGATTCCACTCTTCTGGCTAGTATTAATTATCTCTGAGTTCTTCATTGTCCAAATAAAACAGGTTCTCTGTCTTGCTGTGCTGTGCTAACTCACTTCAGTTGTGTCCACCTTTGCGACCCCATGGACTGTAGTCTGCCAGTGTCCTCTGTCCATGGGACTCTCCAGGCAAGAAAACCACAGTGGATTTCTGCGCTCTCCCCCAAGGGATCTTCCTAACCCAGGGATCAGATCTGAGTCTCTTACATCTCCTGAATTGGCAAGTGTATTCTTTATCACTAGCACCACCTGAGAAGCTCTCTCTGTCTTATTATTTTTCTCTTAATTGAAAATGGTGTTTTCAGTAAATCACTAAACTAATTGATTATAATAAGCTGTTATATTTAGTAAAATATAATAACATATAGTATGCTATTTCTTCACAGATTACCATATGGAGTGGAGTGATTAGCCGCTCATTCACATGACCACATGGACGGTAGCCCACCAGGCTCCTCTGTCCAAGGGATTCTCCAGGCAAGAATATTGGAGTGGGTTGCAAAGCCCTCCTCCAGGGGATCTTCTTGATTTGGGTACTGAATCCACATCTCTTATGTCTCCTGCATTAGCAGGCAGGTTCTTTACCACTAGTGCCGCCTGGGAAGGCTATACTCGTATCTACTATCCTTGTAATGAAGTAACACTGCTAAAGCTAAAAGTCAGCCAAATTCATATAATAAAAAGGTCAGCAGAAGTGTAGACAGGGTTGAGGGAGGGGGAATTGGAGGCAGGTGGTACAAACTTCTAGTTACAAGATAAATAAGTGTTGGGGATACAACGAACAGCATGATAACTATAGTTAACACTGGTGTATAAGTACATTGGGCTGGTGGCTCAGATGGTAAAGAATCTGCCTGCATGCAGGTGTTCTAGGTTTGATCCCTGGATCGAGAAGAGCTCCTGGAGAAGGGAATGGCAACCCACTTCAGTATTCTTGCCTGGAGAATCCCATGGACAGAGGAGCCTAGTGGTCTACACTCCATGGGGTCCCAAAGAGTCAGACACGACTGAGCGATTAACACTTTCATTTTCAAAAGATATACTAACTTGAAGAGAGTAAATTCTGAGAGTTCTCACAAGAAATTTTTTTTTTTCTTTTTTTGTTTTCTCTTTTTATTGTACCTATGAAATGGATGCTGGTTAAACCTATTGTAGTAATCACTTCACAATACATGTCAGTCAAACAATTATGCCATTCCCCTTAAACTTATACAGTGATATATGTCCATTGTATCTCAATAAAACTGGGAAAATTCAATTTAAAAAAGACTCCCTAGGGAATTCCTTGGTGGTCCATTGGTTAGGACTGCATGCTTCTACTTCAGGGAACACAGGTTAGATCCCTGGTTAGGGAACTAAGATCCTGCATGGTGTAGCCAAAAAAAAAAAAAAAAAAAAACCTTCTTAATATGAAGAGAGGCTCTGAATAAACTGGACCCCAAATTCATACATATATCTTGTTATACCTCCTTCTAAAACAGGCCTTTCTATCAGAATACCTGTTTTGACACTATTTAGCTTCTGATAACAGCTTAACCACAGATTCAATAGCATTCATATGATTCAGGAGAACATTCATTCTTCTATCAAGTCTGATGTGTATCTTTCTTGTTGATTTTCATCTTAATTTAAATATATAAGGAAATATACTATTTTTATTTATTTTGGCTGAGCTGTATACTTAACTATGATTGAAGGAAGATTCTATTTTCTACCATCAAAACACATTTTACACATTTTATCTTTTAATAAAGATAGGGATTGTATAGGAAGTTAACCAAATTTTTGCTAAGAAGATTTTCCATTGGTTCAGAAAAGGACAGATGCATGTTCAGAGTTTTTCTAAAGTATATTATTCAAAAACCTGAACTGTATGAATCTCATACAAATATTAATATATAGTGTGCAAGTGTCAATGATTAACGTATTAATGAAGAATTCAACAGAATTGTAAAGCCAGTCCAAAAGCAGATAGGAAAGACTGCCATATATATTAACAGTTAATGAATTAAAGAAAGAAGGCTGAAATAGTTCTCAGTTAGATGTAAGATTGGTTGATGTCTCACAGAGCAATAAAACTATAATCTTTTGCGTTATCTTTCTACTTGCATCTTTATTTTCTTCTGTTTCTTTTTTTTTATACAACTTAAGCCCTTATTTCACAGAGTTTGGGCCTAATCAGTAGTAAATAGTAAGTTCAAAAAATCTCACTTTTCAAGGGAACTGGATGGTCTTTGAGAGGAACTGTTAGAAAAAAGTTCCACTATATCACTGAAAGGCCATGAAGTCATTAGTTTGCCTTATTTTCAATATTAGATAATTTTTATACTACCTTCTACCTAATAAAGAAAAGTACCCAGTTCCTTGTCTAATACTGTGTCAACACTTCATGTGTAATTTTTTATTTAGTTCTCAACAGAGCATTAATAAGCATAAGCCTTTTTATGAAATTGAATATTTCCTTAAGAAAAATTCTTATGAGAAAAAACTTGGATAAAAGAGTTCAAATATTTTAAAGGTTATTGATGTACATAGCCAAATTCATTTTTATAAGGGATATAACCATCTGTACTATTCATGTAGAATAGAATACTCTGACCATCAACTGACAGAGTTGAGCATTATCATTTTAAAAATCAGGCATTTTGGTAGATGAAAAATAAAATCTCATTTCAATTTATCTACATAATATCTGGTTAATAGCTGTTTTTTTAAAACATAGTTTTGTTATTTTCTTTCAAATTATTGTTCACTTGCATTTCTATTTAGATAAAAGTGACCATGTTTTTGACTCCTTTCAGCTTTTAATATCTGAGGGATATTAATCCTTTGTGTTTAATTCTCATACATCAAAGAGCTTGTCATAAATAGTATTAATAGAATATTTTATGTGAGGAATAATTACATCCTAAATGAGGTTCATTTGTGCTAACTTGAAACTCAACATGATTATGTTAATAAAGATATAATGTTGTTTCCTCTTGTTCCATTAAACTGCTCTATTAAAAATTGTTTTATATGAAAACTACATATATAAATAATGTTAATAAGGGTCGAGGACTGAAACTACAGGAAACGCAGGGATATTTGTAAATGCAAAATTCTTTCCAACTTGGCTGCAGCCATTGTTAATAAGTGAACAGCATAGCTTTAGGGGATTCTATTTTGAACAACTTAGAATAACTGAGCAAGTTTCCATGATAGTACCATTTTGGGGGGATGTGCTTGTAAAATAAAGTCAAGGACTGAAACTGAATTATATCCAAGATTGTTTTATTTATGTTGCATGTAAAGTGTGTACGTGTATATGTATATATACATATATACACACATACATGTGTATGGTGGTGGTGGTGGTTTAGTTGCTAAGTCCTTTCTGACTCTTTGCGATCCCATGGACTGCAGCCTGCCAAGCTCCTCTGTCCGTGGGATTTCCCAAGCATGACTACTGGAGTGAGTTGCCATTTCCCAGGGATTAAACCTGAGTCTCCTGCTTGGCTGGCAGATTCTTTATCACTGAGCCACCTGGGAAGCCCCATACAGGTATAAATTAATATGTATATATATAAACATATAAAACAAAATATGTCATTAATACTTACTACTTTTAGTATTTTAAAGATTTTCTCTGGCATCATTGCCACAGATGCATTTAAAAGATGACTGTATTTTTTAAAAATTGTCCTATCTTCCAAGAGTAGATAAAAGGTAAGGGAAGCCTATCAGTGCTTCAATCCATGGGGTCACAAAGAGTTGGACATGACTGACTGAACTGAACTGAACGGAATTAAAGCACTGGCTATTCCAATAAATGAGCTAACATAACAATTAGGGATATATATGTGGCTTGTAATATTTATGTACAATTACAAATAATAAATTTTAAATAATAGTGCTATATAAAATACATATATATGTATATATATACAGCACAGAGGACTAGGTAAGAATTATGATAAATTTTGGAAAGATGAGTTTTTTGAGCTCTCTAGAATTCTGTACAAATCAGTGCATATAAAAATAATAGAAAACTTTGAGATCACCCTTTTTTCGGTGTGCTTTTGTTGAGGGTCAGAAGTGTGCTCCCAAAGAAAGTAAAAGCCTTTCATGTCCTTCGCTGAGGGCTAGAGATCCACTAGCCTGAAGTGTTACTCAGATTGAAGCCACAGTCCTTTGATTTTCTTTTCCCCTCCCTTCCTCCAAGCAAAGATCAGAAGAGCGGCGGGGCTGGGGGCGGGCAGGAGGTGGCGCGAGGATGTGGCAGACGAGAGGGGAGTCGGAGGAGAGGGGTGGAAATGAAATCTGATAAAAAAATGTCTTGGGAAAATTCTGCAGGGCCTCGCCCCTGGACAGCGCTTTGTTTCTCACGGTGTCTCCGCGCAGGCGAGCTCCGCCCACCCCGCACCCGCGGGTTGCCGGGGTCCCGGGTTCGAGCCTACGTGGGACCGGGAGATGCCCCCAAGCCCCTAGACCAGCACTACACACTTCCGGTCCCAAAAGGCCGCCCGGCGCGTCCTATCTCAATTTACTCGTCCTGGGGTGAGAGCAGGCACTTGGCTCTTCCTTCAACTCTAAAAGGGCTAGTCAATGACAAAGATGGGGCGGGGTCGAGACCCCAAACCCTGGCTGGTTCCTGTGCCAGTGCTGCGATCTTTCAGCCCTGAAGCCCTTTGGTCCTTCAGGTCCTCCAACTTTTGAAAGATGAACTGGAAGGGCGGAGGAGCTGGGAACCTCTTAACCTCCTGAACTCGGGGGGCTCAGATTCCGAGGTGGTCTTCGAGTCCACCAGGACCCAGCCTCCAGCTTCGCTCCTCTAAGCCTGAAACCCCAGGCAGGGATTTTTGTGGCGAATCGCTAGGCAAAGAATTCTTGACCCTCACTCCTGCTGGCCTCGGTCAGATTACTTTTCACAGACTGGAGCTGGCTGGGAGGTGGGGGATATTTACTTTTAAATCTTTTGTATGTGTTCACTACACCTTGTGTGGTTGGGTGTGGACAGCGGGGGAGGGGGGGTTTCCAAATCTAGTGAAATTCCCATTCGTGGGTATTATCATGCCTGTGGGGTTGGGAGTTCTTTAAAGTTTAGCAAGTCTGCAAATAACTACAGAACACAATACAGTCCCCCTCCCTTCCTCTCTCTAGCTCTCTCTCTCTCTTTTTTTTTTCCTTTTCCTGCCTCCAAACGCCTTCTTGGAGGCTGAAGCTGGGCAGGTCTCCAAAGGTGCAGCAGTCACAACAATCCCGCAGTTCAAAGTTAAGCAGCAGTTGCACAACTTTCAGCCGCTCTCTTTAGGCGGCTACTAATGAGCTAAGAAACCAGGAGCATCTGAGGAGGTGAAGAGGAAGCCCCCAGTTCTCCTCCCTCCACCCTACAAATCCAACCCCCCCATCCCACCCCCACTCTCTCCCCCGAGAACTTTAAGATATCATCCTTGCTGTTCGCTGGCCTGGCGGACCATGGCTCCCTTTGGAAGAAACTTGCTAAAGACTCGGCCTAAAAACAGGTAAAAGTTCAGCGTGTGTGTGTTCAGAAGCTTCTGTGTGAAAGTATGTGTTCTGTGGTAGTTAGATTCTGATTTAAAATGCTCTTGGGGGAATAAAGTCCTGGAGAGTTAGGTATTGTATTTGCACTCCACTGGTAAGGATATTGTTCAGTCACAGTGACTGCAGTGACCGCAGTTGAAGGATCTCTGAAAATAAAAATGATGTTTTTAACTCCCTTTTTTCTTCCTTTGGCCACTGCTGGCTCCACCACTAGCATCCTGCTCTTTGTGCTTGTTGCCTTGCTTATTTGATAGGAGTGGAATGGCAAGTTTTCTTTTGTGTCAGACAGGATTTTAGTGTATTAGATGAAGATAGAACTACAATTTATTACCTACTAATTAGAAAGAAACCAGAACTGCTGATACAGTCTGGAAACAATGCTTTGGCTCCCCTTTGAGTGGGGCATTCTTGAAACCTGGAAAGTTCCCAAAGTGAAAATTCTCGGTAGAGAAACTTTTTGTGAACTCATTCTTTCGAAAATCTTTGAGAAATTTAGGTGATTTTAGGCACTAAAAAGGATTCAAACAGCTGTCCTCCTTAATCCTTATTATTACTATTTGATTTGATTTACCATTTTTCAAGCCAGTAATGCCCATAGTGTAAATAAATGTATTTCACATACATGCAAATTTTTCTTGAAATGTATTTATGTGTGTGTCAGTCCTATTAAATATTTTATTAACTCAAATACCACATTTTTATGCCTAAAAAAAATGTGAGGGTAACTGTAGAGAGGGGCTTTACTTTTTTAAAATATTTTGACACAAGGGCTTTTCCACAACTTTTCTCTCAAACACACTTGTTTGTACTTGTCATAATTTACGTAGTATAAATTTGAAAGCGTATAATTACATGGCAGGAAATGATACGATTATTTTAGAGGGTCTGCATGCATTATAGTGGTACAACTTTAAAGTCAATCTCTAGACTTTAATTTGGGCCTGAATGTCTACTTGAAAAACACTGTCATTATCTCTTTCCAAGTGTCTTTATGAATTAGTTGACTAAATTAAGAAATGAAAGCAGCAATAATCAGTACTATCAAACTTTCTAAATATGTTTTATTTTCTAATAATTTGAATATATATCACAAATATTTCTTATCGTTAGTGAGACTATGTATATGTTAAATGTATCTTAAAGAAAGTGAAAGTATTAGTCACTCAGTGTCCGACTCTTTGTGACCCCATGGACTGTAACCCGCCAGGCTCCTCTGTCCATGGAATTCTCCAGATAAGAATACTGGAGTGAGTAGCCATTCCCTCCTCCAGGGGATCTTCCCAACCCAGGCATCAAACCCAGGTCTCCCGCACAGCATGCAGGCAGAATTTTACTGTCTGAGCTACCAGAGTAGTCTTTAAAAATGTGGTAGTGATAGTTATCAAAAATAAGCTTGTATTTTAGTACTGCCGATGCATTAAAAATTATTTCAAACAACTCCCTTTGCCAAAAGAAAATCCTTACTGCTTTTTGAAGGGTATTTCAGTACCATTATTTCTGAAGTGTGTTTGTTTAATGCTGTAAAGATATATAAAAGATTACTTTGGGAAAGTTCATGGTATTATAAAACAAGTTATGTTTTCGGTATAGTGATCTTTCTGAATAGCACCCCTGTAGATCAGAGTTGTTTTGTATTTGTATGTGTGTTTTAAATAACTCAAGAATTCTGTCATTGGTATGCCAAATAACCGTACAACAAATCTGGGTACACCCCTGGGAGTTTCCCTCCCATGTCTACTTCCGTTGCCTCAAATTGACTCTTCAACATCTACCCGTACAATTGGCTTTTGTTCATGGAGGTGAGTATACAAACATTTTAATATGACCTTTTCTATGCAAAATTATGAAAAAGTGGAAGCAGACAATGAAAGATGGGGAAGCTTAATAGTATTTTAAGTTGCTCTGAGAAAGTGGAATGGTATTGAAGTAATCGAAGGTGATGCTTCATTATGAACATGTGTTTTGGTGAAAGTGGTAGTAGTCTGTAACGACTGTAATAACTATGTTATTAAAGATTTGTGTTTTTCCAATCCTTAAGAAACACTTAAACCCAGAGGTGACTTGGGATGTAAAACTGTGGGTATTTCCAACTAAGTAGGTAAATAAGCCACGTGGTGTGTTGAAAGAGAATTAATGTATATTTGTTTTCTTCAAGGTTTAGTTTTGCTATAGATGAGATTTTTTGTTGTTGTTTTGTCTGTTTTGTTTTTCCATATTCTCAAAGGTAAAACTACAAGTGAAATTTAGTTACAGGATTAAGTTTATCAATTTCAGTTCCCGAGTTCTATAATGATTTAAATAATTATACTCCAAAACATAGAAACCAAATAACTTTCCTTAAATGACAGGTGATTCATCCTTTGATCGATTCATTCTTTGATGATAAAACAGTTATCTGATAACAGCCAATGCATTCTTTAAGTACATAGTATAAAATTCCTTGTAAAAAGTAAAGGAAGAATTTGAACAATGTATTTGTATACACTGTGATATAAAATGTATGCAGTTAAAGGATTATTGTATCTTTGTCAGTACGGAAATGAGGATTTTTGGAGGGAATATTAGCATTTTGAGATCATAAAATTTGAAGAAAGTTTATTGAAGTTTTCTTTTTTTTTTAATTTAATTTTATTTTTAAACTTTACATAATTGTATTAGTTTTGCCAAATATCAAAATGAATCCATCACAGGTATACATGTGCTCCCCATCCTGAACCCTCCTCCCTCCTCCCTCCCCATACCATCCCTCTGGGTCGTCCCAGTGCATCCTGTTCTCTCTCTTTTCAGTTTTGTTCACTCTTATTAATAGAATGATATTTAATCACCCAAGATTTAACCTCTTAAGGTAGTTCTGCCAGTAGTCTCATAATACATGGATATTTGAGAGTCTTAAAGACAGATGAAAAACAAATGAAGCTTCAAAGTATGAAGCATAAAAACTTTTAGAAAACATGCCCTGTAAATGTTGAGGAGGGTAGAGCCATATCTGTCGGTTCAGTCGCTCAGTCATGTCCGACTCTTTGCGGCCCCATGGACTGCAGCACGCCAGGCTTGCCTGTCCATCACCAGCTATCACCATTGTCTAGTCCCCATTGGTTCTAATTCTCAGGACAGTGCCCGACATGTGATGGACTTATATTGTACAGTTGTTTATGTAGTTTTATAAACTAAAATTGTTACTTGTACTCAAGTAAAAAAAAACACGGCAACATTCTATTCTCTCGTCATCATCTGATATCACCTGGTAGTATATAAATGTGAATACTCTGTAAAGGATTGGTTGACAATTGATGCAATCCAAAAACCAGGGAGATGGACAAAAAAATTATATGGATTTGAACACTAAGCTAATCCTGCCCTACCAGAACATATTTTCTAAATGTTAAGAATTAGTCAATTCAAAAAACTGGAAAATAGTCTTCAGGAATACTGAGGATAATGCTTGGTCACAAAGCAATTTTATTTGGACACATAAACATTTTATGCTTTTCATTTCTAACTTTCATGTAAATATTTAAAAGAAATGGAGCCAATCTAAAATCTTTATGCTTAAATCAGAATAATTGTTTTACAACTTTCTGATCGTTATAATATTTAACAGAAGAGTACACTTTTCAGAAAACCCTTTGGTCTCAGGAAGTGGATTGTTTACTTTGTTTCTGTAATAATTAGAATGTCCTGTGATTGAATCCCAAAGATTGAGGATTACCTTCTTATGCAACTTTTTGTTCACATAAAGAATAAAAATGTTGGAGAGTCTAGATATTTTCTTTTCAATGAACAATTCAAGTTTATGAAAATGTTTTTAAAAAGTCGCTAGGCGGCTTTTGTTTCTCATAGAAAATCCAGAGAAGCAAATAATGAAGTGTGAATTCATTGGTATTCAAATGGACATTCAATGATTGAATTTAGATTATTAACATATTTAGGTACTCACAGAAGTTCCATCTGTGAGTGTGCTTATCTTTGTATTGTACTAGGTCACTTCAGTCGTGTCTAGCTCTT
>NW_011495084.1:7071179-7071306 GCF_000754665.1 Bison bison bison | reverse complement strand
AAGAATACTGGAGTGGGTTGCCATGCCCTCCTCCAGGGGATCTTCCCAAACCAGGGATCAAACCTGCATCTCTTATGTCTCCTGCAGTGGCAGGCGGGTTCTTTACCACTAGCACTACCTGGGAAAT
>NW_011495084.1:7062367-7071079 GCF_000754665.1 Bison bison bison | reverse complement strand
CCCTATAGACTCCTGGCAGGCTTCTCTGTCCGTGGAATTCTCCAGGCAAGAATACTGGGAGTGGGGTTATCGTGTGACCTACGTACCCTAGGTAATTACTTCCCAAACGTACGGGTAGGGTACGAAACCCTAAGGGCCAACTACCTACGGGGGGTTAATTAGGGGTCTCCTGCAGTGGCAGGCGGGTTCTTTACCACTAGCACTACCTGGGAAACGCCTACAATTCCTTGGTGTTTAATAAAATTTGGGGGCAGAGAATTGGTTGGACTTTTTACCAAACCTTGCTAGAAGCAAAAAATTGCCTTTGTAAAGCAGTACTTCATATGTTTGTTGGAAATATAAAATTAGAATACTTCTTTCAGGTGATTCACTGAAAATTAACAATGATTATGAAAGAGTCTAATTGTGTGAATGCTGCTACTGCTGCTAAGTCACTTCAGTCATGTCCGACTCTGTGTGACCCCACAGACGGCAGCCCACCAGCCTCCCCCGTCCCTGGGATTCTCCAGGCAAGAACACTACAGTGGGTAATTGTGTGAATAAGACCTTATAATTATCATTAGGTGTCATTCAGCTGGGCTTCTCAGGTGGGGCCAGTGGTAAAGAACCCTCATGCCAATGCTGGAGACATGTATTTGATCCCTGGGTAGGGAAGGTTCCCCTGGAGGAGGCCTTGCCAACTCACTCCAGTATTCTTGCCTGGAGAATCCCACGGGCAGAGGAAGCTAACGGGCTACAGTCCATGGGGTCGCAAAGAGTCTGACATGACTGAAATGACTTAGCATGCATGGATGCGCTATTCAGACAACTTGTCTTTCCTTTGGCATTTTCCTATACCTATATCAGAGGTGATAACAAACTTTGCCCTAATATCTACTTGAAATCAAAAGTCTCCAAACATTTTGTAAAAAAATTATTAGTAGTAAATAACACAGCTATATTGTTTTATAATTGACATATAATTTGCATTAAAATTTGCTTTTAAATGAATGAAAACATATCTAACCAAGTTTTCTAAAACCGGGTGCCTCATATTGCTCTCGGAAGCTCCGCATGCCACAAATACTTCATCAGAAGGAAGAATTAAAGTTTTGTGCTCATGATAGAAATTACTGGCACGCCGGATGTTTTCTCTTTGTAATTAGAAGTATGGTAATTTATGAATTCTGTAAAACAGGAAACTATCATGTGAACTGTCTTGTCTAACCTCCAGTAAATATTTGAAATGCCCCTGAAACTGACTTGAGAAATGCCAGATATTTGAGTTCGTACATCTTTTCAGTTCCCAGGTGTTCCTGAAAGAGATTTCCCCTGATGATACCTGGTAACTTAAGTAGTTATTACTTGGCAGCAGACAGTGCATTAGGAACAATGATTGGAATGCTCTAACCCTGGCAAAAATACCCTGAGAGCAGTGGCTGTGGTGAAATTGAGCCCTAGGTTAAATCTTGAATTGTTATTCAAAAAACTACAAGCCAACTTAGAGCCCAGTACTTAAGATGCTTTATTATGCACATCAATTCGTGAAACATGTAAAGATGAAAATCTTAAGGATTTTTTTTAAGTATTTAAAAGTTTGTAGCTGGTTAACAGTTTTATTTATATGGCCTTTTTATTAGCTAGACTGTATAACTTAGAAAGTTTTGATGTTATTTGGTTGGTATATATTTGGGTAGATCTCTAAGTAATTCACAAAACTATGGCTCTCTTCTTTTGATTTTATTTCTAAAAATGGAAAAAAGTTGAAGTAGTAGTATGAATTTACCTCTTCCAGGTAAATGTGGATGCCAGTCCTTGATAAGAAATCTCTTAGTAACATATTGGCTTTCTTAAACAAGGCAACATGCCATCTGCATTGTGTACACATGACCGGAAAACATTCAGCGTACTTCTGTGTAATAATGTTCTTTAATGTATACTTGCCTGGGAGTTTTAAAAGATATCCATTTGGCAAAACATGCATAACGCATACAACATTGATTTCTTTATATCTCTTTTAAAAAAAATGGATTCTGATTCAATTATTGGGGAGACTATTGCAAGGCTACACCTTCTAGAGCTATCTGTTGCATATTGCATATCTGCATAAATTGCATATCTGTTGATTGTAATTTGAAGTAATTACTAATGCAAATGGTCACCCAACAGCAAAGTATTTAATAATTACTTGTGTGAATGAAATAGAGTCTTGGGGAGATGTTTAGCATTGGCAGTGATCAGTAAACTATTTCAAGAACAAAAATGAGTGATGGGTATTAAATATGCTGACTAACAAGGCAAATTACTCTCAATGGTTTATATCTGCATGTTAGAATGCCCACTGTTTTTATAAGTAAGATGACTTAAGATATCTATAAAAAATTCTCATAGAGTATACACACTCAGTGAGATCAGGGACCTCTCCTATCTTGTTTCTTTCTAGATAAAATTGAGTAGGTGCTCAATAAAACTTGTTGATTGAATAAATGAATTCATACTCCCCAAATACAGCTGGTCCCCATAAAGCATTTGCATCAGACTTGTACATTTGTGGTAAACAGATTCATGGGTAGTCAAAGAATGAATCCATAAATTCATGGCTGACCTCTCATCATCCCAGCTTCTAGGCTCAAGTCCTTGCTTTCAGATGGTTAAGGGCCATCTATGAGAAATAGATGCTGTAAGAGACTTTTACTGGACTCCTGGTAAAAAACAAACCAAGGCACAGGGTGATTCATTCTTCTCTAGGGATGCTCTCACTTCCACTCATGCTCCTAGAGTGTAGCCATGTATGTATGTGAGTTAGGTTTGGCGGGTGATGGTAGCTGGCTATTCTAGACCCCACTGTTGAATGTAGAACATTTCCTTCTTCTGTGGAGACAAGAGGGAAATACAATTGGGGACCAGTTTGTTTTCTCACATGAAAGGAGGATTTATGCTCTTTGTATATGACAATTACAGTTATGAGACAATGGGAAAATGCTAGAAATAGGCAGAAAGTAATCAATTGAAAATTCCAGTTCTTTAGTCACCTAAAGTTTAGGTCTTATCTCGGATTTGCCATCACTGGTTGTGTGCACCTTTTTTTTTAAAGTCTTTATGGAATTTGTTTCAATATTGCTTCTGTTTTATGTTTTTTTTTTTTTGGCCTCAAGACATGTAGGATCTTCTCTCCTGACTAAGGATGGAACCCAAACCCTCTGCATTGGAAGGCAAAGTCATAATTACTGGACTGCCTGGGCAGTCCCTATTTTATCTTTCTAATGCAACAATAACAGTAACAAGAGCAAGCAAAGGCAATTTTTTTTTTTTTTAACAGAAAACAGAAAAATTCTGTAAAGCAGTTATCCTGCAAAGGCAAAATGTTAAGTTTGACAGTTGAAGGGGTTGCTCTTTAAGTAGAGGAAATACACAATTATGATTGATAATATACTAAAGTCATTATGGGGCCTCGGAATGTGACTGTGCAAGTGAGGAAGCCCTTATGCCTCAACTTCATTAGATTCAGAGTAAATCCGTTTATAACACGTCTTAAAACACTTACTATGTGCACTAAGTAATTTACATAATACTTAAAATTGCCCTGTGAAGAAGGTACGACTTTTTCCCCTGTTTCATACATATTAGTCAGTTAAGACCCAGAGTAGTGCAACAATTAATAAGTGGCGGAGACAGAATTCGAATCCATCCTCTTAACCATTACTCTGCATAGTTTATTTAGTATTTAGTTTTCTCATCTCTAAAACAGAGTTAATCCTAAACCATCAAGAATTTGGATTAAATCTGAATGTAAATAAAAACTTAGCACAGTGCTAAGAGAGTAAAAATTCAGTAAATATTCACTCCTTGTTTAAGTCTCTTGGATTAAATATGTTATGAAGTATATCTTAAATTTTTAATACCTAAACATGATATTTTGTGGTTCAAAATTTCAACCTTGACTCACTAGAACTCTGGTCTTTTTTCCTGATCACCACTCATCTCTTTTCCTCCCTAGATACAAAGAGGTAACATCAAAAATGACCGAATGTAATTAGATATAAGTATATAAATGTTGCACAGTACTAACTTTGGATCTTGATGAAATATTTCAATTCTGACAGTTTTCCCTTTAATTGTCATCTCAGCAAATCTTAGCAAAATTAATTGTCATCACATCTCATCTTAGCAAAATTCTGAGACAATTAATGATTTTGCAGTGTATTGCATAGGGCTTCCCAGGTGGCGCTAGTGGTAAAGGACCTCCTGCCAATGCAGGGGACATAAGAGACATGAGTTCCATCCCTGGGTAGGGAAGATCCCCTGGAGGAAGGCATAACAGCTCACTCCAGTATTCTTGCTGAGAGGATCCCATGGAGCGGGGAGCCCAGTGGGCTACAGTTCACAGGGTTGCAAAGAGTCAGACACGAGTGAAGTGACTTAGCGTGCAGCAATGCTCAGCGTGATTTAAGAGACGGTTCTTTATGTGCCTCTGTGAACTTTAACTAAAACAAAATGATACATAATTTGAATATTTTAGTATTATCTTTGTTTAATAATATGAGAGACTGAATTGAATACTTAAGGTGTCTTTCATGGTTCAAGCTTCTGTGATTTTGAAATTCCCTCTGCAGAATATAATTCAATTCTCTTGTCCTGCTTTTTATGCCTTTTCAAGAAAACTTTAAAAAATGGAATTGAAAGAAAGATTTTTTCTTGTAATTTTATTTTACTTAAACATCTCATGCATTGCCACATAACCTCCACCATGAAAGGTAACATTATGGTAAAAGTCAAATGGTTTATTTTCAATTATAAAGAGACATGATTAGTTTATAAATTATAATATCTAAGAATTATTGAGTATTTGCTAAGCACAATTTTAAGTTTAGTAGCACAAATGTAAAAATGTTAGGAATAGCTATCATTTTATTTTATTTCTTCAGGACTGGTAAACAATGTATTTCATATTGTACCAAACATGCAAAGACACAACCTCATTCCTAAGAGACTAAACTCCTAATTGAGAAAACAGCAGTATAGTAGCTCATGCATGAAATTGTTTTTTAAAAATCACTCTTCCATGGGAAACTACCATTGACAGGGTAAATAAAGTCATAATCTTTATACTACAATTTTAAAAAATGAAAGTATAATCTTTTAGAGTTGAGGAAGGCTGTTCCTCTGTAGAGTAGCTGCTCACTAAATGTTTTTGACTGCTTCTAAATAGAAATACATAATAGAGAAGTAAATGAAGAAAAATAAAAATAAAAGGAGCATCGTCATAATTAGTGTTTATTGAACTCCCACAGTTAGGTGACAGGCTTGGACAAGAGAAGGGAACACAGCAAGGAATATAAAGAGAGGTAGGAGGGGACTGAATCATACAAAGCTAGGAATGACTCAGGATGATCAAAAGAGAAGAATTCAGGAAGCCCGCAGAAATAGGGTCGGTTTGGCAAGAATCCAGAATCTTGCTTGGGTTGGTGAAAACAATATTTGACAATTGAGAAAAATGTTAAGGATGTGTTTATATAAAGTAATAGACTTACAGTCAACTTTAATTGACTGGTGTTTATTCTAATAATCATGTTAAACTGGTCAGTCTATCAGTTTATAGAATTGAGTTGTTCTACTATTTTGTGGATCTTTTAAATTTTAGCTCTACTAATGCAGATAGTGGTCCAATTTCAACAAATTTTAATCCTCACTAATTATGGTGTATAATTGGAATTTTGTGTCTGGGTTTTACTGATGTATACAGTATATATTTGGTCTCAACCAATGACTGAGATATTTTATAGCCACCTAAGATGTCTTTGGTTACTCTTATGCTCCTCATTTACTCTGGTTTTTTTCAGTCCTTCTAGAATTCCCTGCAGTTACGGTTAACTGAAGGTACGTAAGAACTATTAGCAGTGAATCAGCTTGGGGGAGACCACAGACCTTCTTGGGCTTCCCAGCTGGTGCTAGTGCTAAAGGACCCATCTGCCAACACAGGCAATGTAAGAGACATGGGTTTGATCCCTGGGAAGATCCATTGGAGGAGAGCATGGCAACCCACTCCAGTATTCTTGCCTGGAGAATCCCATGGACAGACGAGCCTGGCGGGCTACAGTCTATAGGGTAGCAAAGAGTCAGACACGACTGAAGTGACTTAGCATGCACACCCCCACAGACCTTGAGAGTAGAACTTGGAGATATGTATTTTTAGCTCTGCACATAATTAGCTTTGTCTGGAAGCTCTGAGAGATGCTATTGAAAAACCATGGATGTCTCCATGGAGTAGACATATAATAACTACAATCTCATAAGAAGAAAAGAATTGTACACAATTAGCAAAAGCACTTATGAAACTCTAGTGGACCTTTGAGTTCTACCATTTTTAATGCACAGGAAGTCAAGCACTTTGTAGCAGGCAACCACAAAGTGTTAGATTTAATTTCTTGACTGCTTGTTCTTCTACTTTGATAGTGAAAGTCAAAGAACTTTTTCTTAGAATTACTAATAATAGGCATGGAACTTAGACTAAGTTTGTTTTTTTTTTAATGATCATTTTTAGTGGTTCTATTTTAGCTAGGAGAACTTGCTTAATCGCAATTTAGAGAATTACGTAAAATGGCAGCTTTTGCTATGCAATGCCTTATGTGTTCTCAGCATATAATAGTATTGCTTTATTATCTACCTTAGTGTCTGAAAATAAAACATTCTCAACTCTCCCACTCTATCAGATTTGGTATCTACTTGTATATATTTCCCTTGTTTGGACTCAAGATAATGGTTATTTGATGATTTTTAAAAATTCAAAAATATCAAATGAATCCCTTTTTTTGGGGGCATTAATAAGATTAAATGGACTTTACTTTAAGGAAATTGTTGCTTGGTAGACACACAGACATACTTTAATTAAAATATAGGCAGGTATTTTAAAACATCATAATAAAATCTATGCTTTCAACAAAAATATTTATTTACCTTAAGATGTGTGCCACACATTTTTCTATGTGTTGCAGATTAAAAAGTGAGAAAGACAGTCAATCTCTCTATTCTTATTGAGGTTGTAGTGCCGTGGTGGACAGGCAGACAGTAAGCAAACAATAAATGAACAAGAAATTTCAGGTAGAGATTACAGTTATAGGAATCACTATAAAGACAGAACTATAAGAATTCAAAACTGAGTAGAAGGGCATGATAGAAAGTATCAGGATGGGAAAAAACCAATCAATGATAACTATAATTTGGGCTCTGAGTAAATAGGAATATAGTTGTATCATCATAAAGAAAAGAAAAAGTGGCAAGAGTAATTTGAGGGAGGGAAGAACATGAGGGTGAAAAGTAAAAAAATTCAAGGTGTCCTTTGAATGTTACCAAATATTCCACCTCCAAACACCTGGTGTTTGGACACCCTGCACATTGAAAGCAGCCTTTCATCCAGCCTACTCCCATCCCGCCTGACATCCATATGGGACTGATTAATATGGAACATACTGCACCTGGAATGGGACTTTAAAGGCAAAACACACTAGTTTCCCAGCCAAGACCTTCAAGCTGACTAATCCTATGTTAAACCTACTCATTCTTCATCCAGCATTTCACTGCCATCATCTTAGTGAGCCTTCACTCATTGCCTTTGGCTGAAATTACCTCCAAACATGGTCATGACTTCCATGAGATTATGCATTCTACTGTATAAAGACCAGATTCTTTTTACTTTCTTTTATTTTTAATTGGAGGATAATTGCTGTACAACATGAATCAGCTATATATATATACATATATCAACTCCCTCTTGAACCTCCCTCGCACTATTTTTACTTTCTTATCCCCTAAAGAATAATACATAGAACCACTGTATAGATATCAGAGTTCAAATAATATTTTAGTAATTAAATAAACAGAATCTAGATTTTTGATACAAGTAAATCATCTAGGTCAGGAGTCGGTAAACTTTTTGTGTAAAAGGTCATATAATAAATGTTTAGGTTATTCCCACCATAATGTCTCAACCACTCAACTCTTTCCATGTGGTGTGAAATAGACAATTCAGAATTAAGTGGGTGTGACTATACATAAACTAATTTTTATTTACATGGAGTGGATAGTTATAACCAGCAGGTCCTAGTTGACTGAAAAATTCCTTTTATTTATTTCTCCCTCAAAACCCTTCCACCACTCATGCTCCAAAAAAATAAATAAATAAAAGAACACTTAGGTAGACATGGTGACTGTGTTAAAGGGGGATGAGCTAGAGAAAAAATCTAGGAAGACTCTGAATTTGCAAACTCGGGTGAAATGGCAGGGTGATAGTGATTCCCTTTTGTTAGGATGGGAAATCAAGAGATGGAAGAGTTTGAGATGTGTGAGGAGGAAATGGTGAATTCATTTTGATGGGCCATGTTTGAGGTGGCTATAATATAAAGATCAAGTAAACATGTAAATACTAAGTTGGGAATATTGGTCTAGAGCTCAAAGGAAAAAATAATAGATGTTGGAACTATCATCATACAGCTGGTTGATAAGGTTGTCGCTGACATTACAGTCACCCATAAGATATATATCAGTTCAGCTCAGTTCAGTTGCTCAGTCATGTCCAATTCTTTGGACCCCATAAATCGCAGCACGCCAGGCCTCCTGGTCCATCACCAACTCCCGGAGTCCACCCAAACCCATTTCCATTGAGTCAGTGATGCCATCCAACCATCTCATCCTCTGTCATCCCCTTCTCCTCCTGCCTTCAATCTTTCCTAGTATCAG
>NW_011495084.1:7056186-7062267 GCF_000754665.1 Bison bison bison | reverse complement strand
GTCTACATTGGTCATAACTTTCCTTCCAAGGAGTAAGCGTCTTTTAATTTCATGGCTGCAATCACCATCTGCAGTGATTTTGGAGCCCCCCAAAATCAATTCAGCCACTGTTTCCACTGTTTCCCCATCTATTTGCCATGAAGTGATGGGACTGGATGCCATGAACTTAGTTTTCTGAATGTTGAGCTTTAAGCCAACGTTTTCACTCTCCACTTTCACTTTCATCAAGAGGCTCTTTAGTTCTTCTTCACTTTCTGCCATAAGGGTGGTATCATCTCCATATCTGAGGTTATTGATATTTCTCCCGGCAATCTTCGTTCTACCTTGTGCTTCTTCCAACCCAGCGTTTCTTATGATGTACTCTGCATAAGAGTTAAATAAGCAGGGTGACAATATACAGCCTTGACGAACTCCTTTTCCTATTTGGAACCACTCTGTTGTTCCATATCCAGTTCTAACTGTTGCTTCCTGACCTGCATACCGGTTTCTCAAGAGGCAGGTCAGATGGTCTGGTATTCCCATCTCTTTCAGAATTTTCCACAGTTTATTGTGATCCACACAGTCAAAGGCTTTGGCATAGTCAATAAAGCAGAAACAGATGTTTTTCTGGAACTCTCTTGCTTTTTCCATGATCCAGCAGATTTTGGCAATTTGGTCTCTGGTTCCTCTGCCTTTTCTAAAACCAGCTTGAACATCTGGAAGTTCACAGTTTACGTATTGCTGAAGCCTGGCTTGGAGAATTTTGAGGATTCCTTTACTCGCATGTGAGATGAGTGCAATTGTGCAGTAGTTTGAGCATCTTTGGCATTGCCTTTCTTTGGGGTTGGAATGAAAACTGACTTTTTCCAGTCCTGTGTATATAGTGAGACAAGAAATGAGTCATTAAAAACCTGGAAGATGCCTATTGTATCAGTTATCATTTACTGATAATAAAAGCATCATAAAAATTAGTGGCTGAAAACATTTTTTTTTTTTTTTTTGCCACCTGGGGTCTTAGTTGCAGCATGTGGGGTCTAGTTGCAACATGTGGGATCTAGTTTCCCAACCAAGGATCAAACCTGGGCGTCTTGCATTGGGAGAATGGAGTTTTAGCCATTGGACTACCAGGAAAGTTCTAGCAATGCCTTATTTGCTTGATTTTCTGGATAAATTGGGATCGTTATTCCGGTTTTTACTTGAGCTCTCTCATGAGCAATGAGTTAGTCAAGGCTTAGGGTTCAGTGGGTTAACTGGTCAACTGAGATGGCTGGATCTCCCTGTCTTTCCATGTGGTCTTTCATCTCAAGTTTTTTCATTAAACAGCAGTCTCAGAACAGCATTCCAGGAGGAAGAAGGCGAAGTTCCAAGATTTCTTGAAGCCTGGACTCTAGAACGTGCACATGTGGTTTTCATCACATTCTATTGGCCATACTTAGTCCCAAGGTCTATTCAAGGAAAAAGAAATAGATTCCATCTTTCAATGGAAAAAGCTGCAAAGAATTAGTGGCCACCCCTGCATCACATCTACATTTATTGAGTATGCAGAAACAAGGGCCACGTCAGAACTGAAAAGAAGTTAGAAAGGGAACGAAATAAAGAGTAAAGAAAGAGTCAAGGGAACAGACTACTGCAAAAATGAGAGGAAAAGGTCACAACATAAATCTTATAAAGAGGTCAAGTCAGATCAGTTCCAAAAATAGCAATTGGATTTAGAGATTACATCTTTGATAAAGCTAGGAAGAAATGTGTCTGCTGTGGGTGTGTGGTGGTGGAAGTCACTTTAAAGTGGTTGTTATTGGAAAGAGGTGAATTGGAGAAAGTGACTGTGGGTTATTATTTGAGTTTGTGAAGGAAAGATAGTTGAGGTGTGTGTGTGTGTGGTCAAATTGAGTGACCTGATTGTAGGAAGGACCAGAAGTAAAGATAGAAGATATAAAGAGTTTGAAGAGTGAAGAGAGGTCGCTCAGTCACGTCCGACTCTTTGCAACCCCGCGGACTGTAGCCCACCAGGCTCCTCGGTCCATGGGATTTTCCAGGCATGAATACTGGAGTGGGTTGCCATTTTCTTCTCCAGGGGATCTTCCCAACCCAGGGATTGAAACCGGGTCTCCTGCATTGTAGGCAGACGCTTTACCATCCAAGCTACCAGGGAAGCAAGAAGGGATAAACTGGGACTTCCCTGGTGGTCCAGTGGTTAAGAATCCACCCTGCAATGCAGGGAACAGGGGTTTGATCCCTGGTTGGTGAACTAAGAGCCCACATGCCCCGGAGCAGCTGAGCCCCTGTACTGCAGCTACTTAGCCTGAGCTCCACAATTAGAGAATTCTGTGCATCACAACAAAAGATCCCACATGATGCAATGAAGATCCCACGTGCTGCAGCTGAGATCCCACTGAGCCAAATAAATAAATAAAAATAAAGTTATTTTAAAACATTGTAAAAGAAGGGATAAATTATGAAGCGAAGTCCTAGAGGAAGTGGAGACAGTGACATTCAGAGGCTATTAAAGAGTTAAAAACTTTGAGACGGTAAATGGATGTAAGATACTTTTCATGTAGATGACCAATGTTTTTCTTTTATCCATAACGTTTTCAAGTAGCTCTTTAAAAAAATGGCATGAGGCCCTGGTATATTCTTATTTCTACAAGTAATTTACTTGTTGCTCTTTAGGTAATTGATTTGTGACTAATGTGAAGAGATGATTATTTTAAATAAAACTGCCAGTTGGAAGTCACAGTTTATTACTGTTTATTATAGACCATGTTCAGAATGTAGAAATCAGGAATAAAGGAACTCCTCTTATGTTTTCAGCTATCCTACTGGATAATTCAAATTCTTACATATTTCTAGTGCCATTCAAATCTACCATCATATTTCAGAACACATTTAGAGAGGGATGAGTAGGTGGCTGCAGGCAAATACAAGCTGAAAATCACTGTCATTAGAAAACAGCTTCCACTAAGAAGGCAAAACCAATTATGGGCTTAGCTGCCAAAAGGAAAACAAATGTTAGTAGTTGACATAACTACAGCTATTGTTAAACTAAATATTCAGGCTGGGTAACTTTCCTTTAATGAAGGTGCTCTCTTGTTTTGAATTATTTCTTTACAAAGTACAAATCAATAAGGAAAGTTTTGCGAAGCACAGGTAACACTTGGAAGTAAGCCCTAGAATTTCCAATAAGATTAGATGTTTTCTCAGCATTTCATCTGGTAAACACTACATGTTAATATTTACATTTTGAGTATAATCAACTTCCGGAGTCTGAACTATAAGCTTAGTTTACTTAACCTCCAGTAATCTCCAATACACATTCTTTACACATCCCCCTCCCTTTTCTCTGTTTATGGGAATTATGTATAGTATTATAGGACCCTGCAGTGATGGAATGTTTAGGGTTTTTCTTATCCTATATGACTGGCTTATATTATTACACCCTAGAAAATTAAAACTGGTATTAGTAATGCATAGAACTAGTGATTTTTTCTATGCATATATATGCATAAAATTTTAATTTTCAAGATAGTTTTAATATTTGCTGCCCCTATTTTTCATAGAATGATTAATTTTCTGAAGGACTCTAGTTTTAAAACTATTTTAACAAAATGTGAATAAAATAAACAGTTTGCGCTTAATGAAAACTATTTGATAGCACTATTTTCATGCTTCATCTATCAAAACAGTAATCCAAATTTACATAGCAGCCTAAGCAAAGACTTGTATTGTTTGTGACTGACACTATCTGTGATGATCTCTTCCTGAGACTGCAGTACTATGATCTCAAAAATTTTACTTCAGAGGGCATGCGTTATTCTCTGGGTAAAATAACCAGAGTTATTTTAGCATGTAGATGCAGAGAGATTCCTCACCATTTGTCTGCTTCATTAATTTTAATTGTGTTCAGACTTTGTTTTGCGTGTGTCTAAGTGTGTAAACCATTCCTTATTTTGGGGGATTCCAAAATCACTGCAGATGGTGATTGCAGCCATGAACTTAAAAGACGCTTACTCCTTGGAAGGAAAGTTATGACCAACCTAGATAGCATATTCAAAATCAGAGATATTACTTTGCCAACAAAGGTCCGTCTAGTCAAGGCTATGGTTTTTCCAGTGGTCATGTATGGATGTGAGAGTTGGACTGTGAAGAAAGCTGAGCGCCGAAGAATTGATGCTTTTGAACTGTGGTGTTGGAGAAGACTCTTGAGAGTCCCTTGGACTGCAAGGAGATCCAGCCAGTCCATTCTAAAGAAGATCAGTCCAGGGTGTTCATTGGAAGGACTGATGCTAAAGCTGAAACTCCAGTACTTTGGCCACCTCATGCGAAGAGTTGACTCATTGGAAAAGACTCTGATGCTGGGAGGGATTGGGGGCAGGAGGAGAAGGGGACGACAGAGGATGAGATGGCTGGATGGCATCACTGACTCAATGGACGTGAGTCTCAGTGAACTCAGGGAATTGGTCATGACAGGGAGGCCTGGCGTGCTGCGATTCATGGGGTTGCAAAAAGTCGGACACGACTGAGCGACTGATCTGATCTGATTGTTATCTAACGTCTCCTTCTACACACACCCCACTGTTCTTTTCCCCAGTCACCTTACTTATTTTCTAAGTATCTGTTCCTTAACCACCAAGCCTAAACATCATCATATTAAGTAATAAACTGAAAGAGTCCTCCTCACAGATAAGATCTAAGGATCTTAGATACAGGATCCAAGATCCTGTCCCAAATGAAATCTCATGAGGTTCTTTTACCTAATTTGACTTTAAAGGGTTATGGAAATTGAGAATGTCTTGAAGACATTGGGGTCAACTTCTATGTCTTATTATGGTTTATTACATATTACCTAACTTTGATTATTATTGCTTTTTAAAAATTTTTGTGGCATTTTTATACAGAATATGTTAATATCTCATGATTTCCAATAATATTTAAGATGATATTGAATTTTTGAAATCTTTCTCTCTAAACATATCTTTTGTCCTTCCCTAGCTATATAATGCATTTCTGAAATTAAAGACCATCTTATCTTCTATAGAATTTTACCCGCATTGTTTATTCATATTTATTAAAATCATAATTCTGTTAACACATTATTGACCAGGGGATGTTTTGCAGAAACTAATGCCTCTGGTCAGTAATGTGTTAAGAAATGAATCTTGAATCAAGTTATAAAAATATGTATGCTATAATTCAAAATGGACAATTTATTTGGGGAATAACTAACTTATTAGTTACTAGGATAGATTTGATTTACATAGAACTTTTTTCAATCATATATTTAAACTTTTATCTTTACCAGAGTCTGTCTTAAATTTCTGTTTGGGTCATTTTTTTTCTCTTACTACAAAGCCACCCAATTATAGTACACAAAATATAAATTTTTCTCTTACATAATAGTAGTGATATTAACTAATTAATTAGCTAAACTCATTGTATTGAATTGGATAAAATGTTCATTTGAGTTTTTCTGTAAGATGTTATGGCCAAACCAATATTTGTATTCTGATAATTTTGATTATTGGGAAAAGATGCTATTAAATTTGGAAGCTTGACCTTTTAGTTTGAAAAGAGATGTGTCATGTAATTTAAATCCTGACTACCCAAACTAATTACTTATGGCATCCCTCAGTATTTTAAACTTCATAATTTGTAGAGCTGGGTTTGTAAGTTAAAATACCAGTTTATAATCTTTGGTATGGAATGTGATTTAATAAACTTGCCCTTTATCTTCACCTATAATTATTCTTTATTCTGGTCATAACAAACACCCTCTTCCAACAACACAGGAGAAGACTCTATACATGGACATCACCAGATGGTCAACACCGAAATCAGATTGATTATATTCTTTGCAGTCAAAGATGGAGAAGCTCTATACAGTGAGCAAAAACAAGACCAGGAGCTGACTGTGGCTCAGACCATGAACTCCTTATTGCCAAACTCAGACTTAAATTGAAGAAAGTAGGGAAAACCACTAGACCATTCAGGTATGACCTAAATCAAATCCCTTATGATTATACAGTGGAAGTGAGAAATAGATTTAAGGGCCTAGATCTGATAGAGAGAGTGCCTGATGAACTATGGGATGAGGTTCGTGACATT
>NW_011495084.1:7036649-7056086 GCF_000754665.1 Bison bison bison | reverse complement strand
CAGTGTCAGACTTTATTTTTCTGGGCTCCAAAATCACTACAGATGGTGACTGCAGCCATGAAATTAAAAGACACTTACTCCTTGGAAGGAAAGTTATGACCAACCTAGTTAGCATATTCAAAAGCAGAGACATTCAAAAGCAGAACCAACAAAAGGTTCATCTAGTCAGGGCTATGGTTTTTCCAGTGGTCATGTATGGATGTGAGTTGGACTGTGAAGAAGGCTGAGCACCGAAGAATTGATGCTTTTGAACTGTGGTGTTGGAGAAGACTCTTGAGAGTCCCTTGGACTGCAAGGAGATCCAACCAGTCCATTCTGAAGGAGATCAGCCCTGGGATTTCTTTGGAAGGACTGATGCTAAAGCTGAAACTCCAGTACTTTGGCCACCTCATGCGAAGAGTTGACTCATTGGAAAAGACTCTGGTGCTGGGAGGGATTGGGGGCAGGAGGAGAAGGGGACAACAGAGGATGAGATGGCTGGATGGCATCACCAACTTGATGGACTAGTTTGAGTGAATTCTGGGAGATGGTGATGGACAGGGAGGCCTGGCTTGCTATGATTCATGGGGTTGCAAAGAGTTGGACACGACTGAGCGACTGAACTGAAGTGTGTAAACATTACAGAAAGAGTCAAAATTGTCACTTAACAGGTTTTTTTTTTGTTTTTGTTTTTAATTTTATGGGTAGTGTATGGGAATAAAATGTTTTCCTTGACCCTGTTAAGTTCCATGCCTGGTTCTGAAAATTAAACTGACCAAAAACAGACTGACAAGAGAAAAGCATTCACATTAATTTATTGTAAGTTTTACATGACACAGGAGCCTTCTTAAGGAAATGAAGATCTAAAGAAATGGTTAAATTCCAATTGTTTTATGCTAGGTTTAATGAAGAATGCACAGTCGTGGAGAAGTGTGGTAGATAGGTCAAAGAATACAAAGTAAGTATAGCAAACTGGGAGAAATTTAATGGAGTCTGGATTCGTCTCTTCACTTTGTATTCAGAGATAAGAGTGCTCCTTTCCTTCCGATATAGGAAGGGCATCTCTCAGCTGAGGATGCTAGGATCACTTTCAGGGGAGAGGCTTGGATGGAATGTCCAAGTGAACTCCCCATTTCTCCCATTTTCTAGAACTCCTTCCGCTTCAAATACTCCAGGTACCATATTTTGACATATCATGTATTGAATCCCATCAATAGTACATTTGCTTACTTCACATGCCTTCATGGTGCATTAAGGTGATCAATGTTTAAGTACAGAAAACAGCCCAAACCAAATAGATTTTAAAATCAATATAGCTTTAAAAATGTGTTTATTTTTGATCGTGCTGGGTCTCCATTGCTGTGCACAGACTGTCTAGTTGTGGTGCGTGGACTTCTCATCGTGGTGGCTTCTCTTGTGGAGTGTGGGCTCTAGGGCGCCGGCTCAGCAGTTGTGGCTCACAGCCTCAGTTTCCCTGTGGCAGGTGGACTCTTCCCAGACCAGGGATTGAACCTGTGCACCCCGCATTGGCAGGTGGATTCTTAACCGCTGGACCACCAGGGAGGTTCTCAGTATAGCTTTTAAATGATTAGAGACCATGTCATGCTTTAGAACTTACTAAAAATGTAGTATATGTATAGAAAAAATATTTATTCTCTCTAGTTGCTGGGATGAATAAAATACTTCTAAAAAAATCTGAATTGAATGGGCAATTCAGCATTTTACACAGATGTCTACTAGAGGAACTATAAAATTATTTTATAGTTGCTTCTTAAACAGGTGAAAGAATTAGGAGTCTGTGTACTGACAAGCTTCCAGATTTCCAAGAAAGTCAGTCATTAAATATCACATTGATAGATGATCCTGTATGTATGGACAATGTATAGAAGCAGGTAGTAAGTAAATATATAAAATACTTTTATCATAATACCACAATTTTTTTCCCTCTTCAGTAGATGACTGTATCTGACTCAGATTTAGTGTCTTGTTTCCAGTGAGAGAAAACTTAATGAAATATGTTGATTATTTTATTAAGCAGTAGGGAGTTCATCAATATGGATTCAATTCTAACTCATTTAATCCAAATTATTCTTATTTTCCTTATTTCTACATGATCTGTATTTTCTCCCACTTACTAACTGAGGGTGGTATTGAACAAATTCTTAATTTCTTGTGCTTCAGTTTTTTAATCTTTGTAATGAATTTGATTACAGGACATAGCTGATAGGGTTGTGATGAAAATTATATGAGTTTATATATTTTAAGCACTTAAAACAATGCCTGGCACATATTAAGCATGAAATAAATGTGAGCTATTGTCAGACTTTATTTTTCTGGGCTCCAAAATCACTACAGATGGTGACTGCAACCATGAAATTAAAAGACGCTTACTCCTTGGAAGGAAAGTTATGACCAACCTAGATAGCATATTCAAAAGCAGAGACATTCAAAAGCAGAACCAACAAAGGTTCATCTAGTCAAGGCTATGGTTTTTCCAGTGGTCATGTATGGATGTGAGAGTTGGACTGTGAAGAAGGCTGAGCACCGAAGAATTGATGCTTTTGAACTGTGGTGTTGGAGAAGACTCTTGAGAGTCCCTTGGACTGCAAGGAGATCCAACCAGTCCATTCTGAAGGAGATCAGCCCTGGGATTTCTTTGGAAGGACTGATGCTAAAGCTGAAACTCCAGTACTTTGGCCACCTCATGCGAAGAGTTGACTCATTGGAAAAGACTCTGATGCTGGGAGGGATTGTGGGCAGGAGGAGAAGGGGACGACAGAGGATGAGATGGCTAGATGGCATCACTGACTCCATGGGCGTGAGTCTGAGTGAACTCCAGGAGTTGGTGATGGACAGGGAGGCCTGGCATGCTGCGATTCATGGGGTCGCAAAGAGTCGGACACGACTGAGCAACTGATCTGATCTGATCTTTATTCTTTAATTAATTATATGCTTTTATTCAAGACAATGTAAACTTCTACAAGGTAATTTTAGATTTGAGCCTGAGATAAATATCCTGAAATTGAATTTCTTTTGTTACTGTATTATAGCTGCCAGTCCTAATCTTTAGTTCTGAATCTTGCATTGTTGAGTTAGTCTGTCTCCAAGTGTTATTTACTGACTTGTTTTAAATATGAGTGCCACATGTAGTGGGTTATACACCAAAGAGTTTTATAGACTGGACCTAATTCCCTGTGATAGTTTATTTGGTCAAGATATTTTGAGAACAGACTTCATAAGGATTTTTATAATTCTACAGGCATCTATGTTTTCCATGGAAAAATCTTACTACTAGGAGGCATTGAAGTCTGTTCTCTGTGCTGAATCAGAATTCAGTGCAACATGTATTTTTTTTTCCTCTGTACTCTTATTTTTATTACAGGATACATAAATGAATAACATATGTTATATTAATTCTGACTGTGGTCCTTGCTATGGCTTTGAACTGCATGATGATATCAGGGAAAAATAAATGTCTTTTGAGGAGTTTAAATATATTTTGAGGTTTAATCAAAATTTCAAAGGGAATTAATTTTACTATGTGTTAGGAAATATTAAGGAGATTATTCATACTTTTCTATAGAATTAGAAGTTTGGAAAGCATTCATTTAATTTGAACTGCATGTAAAAAAAAATACTAAGACAATATCTTAGTTTGGCCAAAAGTCTGATAAAATTTAGAATAATAGCAACCTTTGTTTTGTATTCAGCAATCAGAAAAGCACAAATAATCAGATTTTTTAAAATACAGTATTGACAGCCTTCAGAATGGGAGAAAATAATAGCAAATGAAGCAACTGACAAACAACTAATCTCAAAAATGTATGAGCAACTCCTGCAGCTCAATTCCAGAAAAATAAATGACCCAATCAAAAAATAGGCCAAAGAACTAAATAGACATTTCTCCAAAGAAGACATACAGATGGCTAACAAACACATGAAAAGATGCTCAACATCACTCATTATCAGAGAAATGCAAATCAAAACCACTGTGAGGTACCATTTCACACCAGTCAGAATGGCTGCGATCCAAAAGTCTACAAGCAATAAATGCTGGAGAGGGTGTGGAGAAAAGGGAACCCTCTTACACTGTTGGTGGGAATGCAAACTAGTACAGCCACTATGGAGAACAGTGTGGAGATTCCTTAAAAAACTGGAAATAGAACTGCCTTATGATCCAGCAATCCCGCTGCTGGGCATACATACTGAGGAAACCAGAATTGAAAGAGACACATGTACCCCAATGTTCATTGCAGCACTGTTTATAATAGCCAGGACATGGAAGCAACCTAGATATCCATCAACAGATGAATGGATAAGAAAGCTGTGGTACATATACACAATGGAATATTACTCAGCCATTAAAAAGAATACATTTGAATCAGTTCTAATGAAGTGGATGAAACTGGAGCCTATTATACAGAGTGAAGTAAGCCAGAAAGAAAAACACCAATACAGTATACTAACGCATATATATGGAATTTAGAAAGATGGTAACAATAACCCGGTGTACGAGACAGCAAAAGAGACACTGATGTATAGAACAGTCTTTTGGACTCTGTGGGAGAGGGAGAGGGTGGGATGATTTGGGAGAATGGCATTGAAATACGTATAATATCATATATGGAATGAGTCGCCAGTCCAAGTTCGATGCACGATACTGGATGCTTGAGGCTGGTGCACTGGGACGACCCAGAGGGATGGTATGGGGAGGGAGGAGGGAGGAGGGTTCAGGATGGGGAACACATGTATACCTGTGGCAGATTCATTTTAATATTTGTCAAAACCAATACAATATTGTCAAGTTTAAAATAAAATAAAATTTAAAAAATTGGTTTAGATCTAAAAAATAAAAATACAGTATTGTATTCCAATTCATTTGAATAATGTGACTTCAAGACAATATTATATTCCAGGGTGCCTTTGAATAACCAAAGCAAGAAAATGTTATATTCAGTGTAGCTTTATTGCTAAAGTATTTTTAAAGATACTTTCTAACTTGTCTAGGCATGTCGTACATGCCTGTACTGTCCACAACCTTAACTAAGTGATAGATTTATTTATTTATTTATTTTTCTCACTTCCCTTGGTTATCTCTGGGAATTTCCCTTTGGTCCTGTAAAGACTGCAGATATTATCTTGACTACTTCTTCTCCTAAACTGAAGGTGTCTCAAAACCTTCATTCCTAATTCTGGTCTTTGGTTGTCCACTCTGTCACAGGGCAGAATAAACTTGCAAAGAAAGAGTAAGGGAGAAATACAATGAAACCCTTTCTGCTGACTTCCAACCCTCTCCATGCCTCTGGCACTGCCCTAGTCTCCTTGGCCACTTCTATCCTGTCATTTCATCCCCACATCTTTTCTTCCTACTGTCCATTCCCCATTTAATGGTCAGATATTCAAATGCTATTTCTTAATGAAGAAGGAAGATTTACTATTTCTTAATGAAATCTATGAATGCAAGTTTGTTTGTTTTTCCCCTGAACTAAAATTAATCCTATTCTGAATACTTGTGTTTCTATAGCATCTTAATGCAGCTATCAGTATTCTTTAGGACCAGTTCTGGGACTAACAGAGGGAAGTCCAGTTGGACAGGACTAATAATAATAATCATAAATACTGGCCATGAGGGTGAAAGGAGAAAAAGTTCCATTGGCAATCCATTAAGTAGAATGCCAACTTGCATCACTTATTTAGGAAATGTCTCACTTATTTGTTATTTTTGTTTTAATATATTTTACTGTTAGATTCTCCACAAGATGTAAGAAAAAACAGAATAGACAAAGCTGTGATGAAAGTATATTTTGTTGTATATATGGATCAAGATTCCTCAATGGGCTTCCTCTGTGAGTCATCAGTAAAGAATCCACCTGCAATTCAGGAGCCACAAGGGATGCAGATTCAATCCCTGGGTGGGGAAGATCCCCTGGAGGAGTAAATGGCAACCCACTCCATATTCTTGCCTGGACAATCCCATGGACAGAGCAGCCTAGTGAACTACTGTCCCCGGGTTACAAAGAGTCGGACATGACTAAGCAATGAGCCCACGCATGTATGCATACATGGTTCTTCAACAGCACCACTGTTGACATTTTAGGCTAGATCATTCCCATGCTCCTAGCATCCCCAGACCCTAATGTGAAAACCTGAAATGTCCCCACACATTTCAGGCAAAATTACTGCTGGTAGAGAACCACTGGTTTAGAAGGAGAGCGTTCAGTTTACATAATAAGCAATGGTAATAAAAAGAAACAGAAGAGTCTTTGGGCAATGAGGCAACACTAAGAGATATGTCCAACATGCTCGTAAAGCTTCACAGGTCTGTACCCTTCAATCTGTTGGAGACTTCCATCACTGTTTGCAGACAGAGGTTCCATCAATTGCTTGAAACTGATAAAAGTATAACTTTTGATTTCCAAGCATGGAATATGATTCTGCAGAGCTGAGCAATAAGAGCATTTCACTTAGAATCACTCCTATATATGGCAGCTAGATTATGTTAGTATCATACTTCCAGGCTGGCCTAGGAAATAAGAAGTTATAATGTAGATTCTTTGGAAAAATGCATTCAGAGATCTAAATATTTTTTATAAATACCATGGATTGCTAGTTTACATATACTGGGTTTTAGCATATCTTATAATGTAATTATTCTTAATAATTTCTCATTTTAATGATTCTTATTTTTTTTAAGTAGGGCTCAATATGTAATATTTGTCCTGATAAATTTTATATATCAAATTTCAATTAAACTTCAATGTCTACCATACTAGGAAGAAATGTCATTTTTTGAATTATTCTCCTGGGCCCCAAGTTCTTTTTTTTTTTTTGTACAACTTAAAGATAGCCAAATATTATCTATTTATCTTTATTTTTCTCTGCCTTCACACTAAATCCTTTTTCGGTAAATACTTATGTTGTGGATCTTCAATTTGACATTAAAATGTCTTATTTAATACTTAAGATTTCCAGATTTAAATAGTTGATTTATTCCCTACTGCTTTATGCACCATAGTTTCTCAATGGAAACTTGTTGAAGAAATGTTTAGTTGTATGAATTTGCATATATAAT
The DNA here is from genome assembly GCF_000754665.1 of Bison bison bison. Lineage (NCBI taxonomy): Eukaryota > Metazoa > Chordata > Mammalia > Artiodactyla > Bovidae > Bison > Bison bison. Next base: position 7,049,035 of record NW_011495084.1, on the reverse strand, counting down.
TCCAAGCCAACTCATCTTAATTCTGTGTGTTCTGTGGTATTAAAACTAATTATCAGTGGAGACATTTTTAAGTTCATGATTGAATACAGGGTGAATGCAAAAATTCTCAAATATAATTTTCACTCTATTTCAGAATAAATCTGGAAAAGTACCTGTGAGGCTAACACATGTTGCTGAATAGTTTCATTTGGCATATACATTTTCTTAATTGTCTGAAGAAGATAATCTAAAAGGAAAAAACTGAATAATGAAATAGTTATGGAAGAGTAGTCAGGTGAAATATAAATATATGTATAGATTATTTTCAGTATAATAAACTTTATTACCACAGTGTTAAATCAGAGAGTTATAAATCAGAGAAAGATTAAAAGGATTCTCAGCTCATCTGTGATCCAAATATTATACTAATGATCCTTTTAAACATCTTTAATTAGATAAACAGTTGTGTTATATTGGAAGTGTACATGCAAAAATACTGACAAGCTAAAAACAGGTGAAAAAATATTGTGGGATGGATTGGAAAATATTTTGAAAATAATACTGTTAACTACTGTAGCAAGCTCAATAATGTTACTGAATAATACCACACCCTTCTCAGCATTAAGTAATAATAACAGTAATTTTACCATTAGTGTTAATAACCTATATTTACCCAGTACATTTTCCACAATTTTCAAAGGACTCTTCTTCTTTCTCTTATCTGATATTTGAAGCAATCTTGTGAGAAATGTGAGTCAGATATATAATATATATTGCAGTATTACAGTGATGAGGACAGAAGATTAGAAAAATTTATAATTTTTCTAATTATAAATTCATAAATAAATTTATAAATAAATTCTATACATTAAAATAATTTATTGGAATTCAAAATGAATTAGTGAAAATGAATTGTTAGTGAAAATTAAGATGAAATCATATTTTAAACTATCAAGTATTGTTCCTACTATTCCTTTTTTGAAAATCTTTACAAATAAATCTTGTTAATGTTTCAGAAGGCAAAAAAGAATTTAAAGCATCAGATAAAAATGGATACTGTGGTGCTATGAGTGTTTTTTATTTTCTTTTATACACGTAAATAATTTTTAAGCTTATTTTGTGATTATAAACTATTTGAAAACATAAACAGAGCATGTTGTTGTTATTCAGTCTCTCAGTCATGTCCGACTCTTTGCGACCCCGTGGACTGCAGAAGGACAGGATTCCCTGTCCTTCACCATCTCCCGGAGCTTGCTCAAACTCATGTTCATTGAGTCAGTAATGCCATCCAACCATCTCATCCTCTGTCATCCCCTTCTCCAGGCTTCAGTCTTTCCCAGCAACCGGGTCTTTTCTAATGCTCTTTGCATCAGGTGGCCACAGTACTGGAGTTTCAGCTTTAGCATCAGTCCTTCCAAAGAAATCCCAGGGCTGATCTCTTTCAGAATGTACTAGTTGTAACTCCTTGCAGTCCAAGGGACTCTCAAGAGTCTTCTCCAACACCACAGTTCAAAAGCATCAATTCTTCGGTGCTCAGCCTTCTTTATGGTCCAACTCTCACATCCAAACATGGTGATGGTGGTTTAGCCACTAAGTCGTGTCTGACTCTTATGACCCCATGGACTGTAGCCTTCCAGGCCCCTCTGCCCATGGCATTCTCCAGCCAAGAATGTGACTACTGGAAAAACTGTAGCTTTGACTGTATGGACCTTTGTTGGCAAAGTAATGTCTCTGCTTTTTAATATGCTGTCTAGGTTGGTCACAGAGCAAGCATCTTTTAATTTTGTGGCTGCAGTTGCCATCTGCAGTGATTTTGGAGCCCAAGAAAATAAAATCTGTCAGTTTTCATTGTTTCCCCATCTGTTTGCCAAGAAGTGATGGGATTGGATGCCATGATCTTAATTTTTTGAATGTTGAGTTTAAGCCAGCTTTTTCATTCTCCTCTTTCACCTTCATCAAGAGGCTCTTCAGTTCCTCTTCACCTTCTGCCATAAGGATGGTGTCATCTGCATATCTGAGGTTATTGCTATTTCTCCCATCAATCTGGATCCCAAACAAAACAATACTTAATTAGAATCTTTGGATATATTCAATAATATCAAATTTAATAAAGTGTAAAATACATATATAATTTCTAAAGTATGTATGGGAAAGGTCATAATATATAGTAAATAATTATGTAGTATATATTGTGTATATAATAATAAGGACTTCCTACGTGGCTTAGATGGTAAAGAATCCACCTGCAATGCAGGAAACCTGGGTTCCAATCCTGGGTCAGGATCCCCTGGAGGAGGAAATGGCAATCCACTCCAGCATTCTTGCCTGGGAAATCCCATGGACAGAGGAGCCTGGCAGGCTACATACAGTCCATGGGGTCACAAAGAGTCCATGGGGACATGACTGAGCAACTAACACACTTTCATACTACATAATTATAGGTGCAGTATACTATATATTGGGCTTCCCAGGGGACTCAGTGGTAAAAGAATCCACCTGCCAATGCAGGAGATGCAAAAGACAAGTCTATCCCTGGATCAGGAATATCCCCTGGAGAAGGAAATGATCACCCACTCCAGTATTCTTGCCTGGGAAATCCCATGGACATAGGTGCCTGGTGGGCTACAGTCCATGGGTGGTAAAAAAGGCTGACATGACTTAGTAACTAAACAGCAAATGTTTTATAAATCATACAAATATTTCTGTGATCCACATTTCCATGATGGTATCAACCGCTGAAGAAATGCTCAGCAAATATTTGTCAAATGAATGAGTGAATAGAAACTCGATTGGAGCCATACTATAAAATAAACATCATTTGCAAAATCCTAAGCCTGCTACAAAGTAGAATTAAACATAATGTGGCTTATACTAGGTATGGAAGATTTACTGCCTACATTCAATGAAGAATAGTAATTACTTTTAAACACGCTTAGTCAAGTGGCAGAAGTTTCGAAAATTACCTGGTTTGAATGATGATAATAAAAATTCCTCAAAATATTTAGAGAATAATTGAGTCAAGAAAATAAAAGGACGTTTAGAGCAAATTTTTTTTTAAGTGTTTGAAACCAGTTAGCTTGTGAACTGTTAATAAAGGCACTCAATTTCTCGTATATAATATGGAAATAATAATATCTTTCTTGATTGTGCATAATGACTGTTAGGGTTATGTCATCCACATGAGCTGAAAACTATCAGGTCTCTAGTGGAAGCCATAACATATAAGCACTTGCTCCTTCCAAAACAAGAGAATCCCAATTAGCGCAGGGATCATGGAAGAACTGGGGAATTCTCATGTATGTCATTATTATTCTAGCGTACATAAAGACTCCCTGATCCCTGTTTTCCAGTCTTCTTCACAGCTGCAGTGTAGAGCTGAAGCGCTTATAAGTCATGTGTCATCCTTAGCTACAGACCCAGAACTGATGTTTCCCATCTAGAAAATGTAACAGGATGTAAGGATTACTCTAAGGAGTTAGCAGTAGGGCTTTTATATTTATGAGAGTTTTGTCAGCTAAGGGAGGCATCCAGGCAAGTCAAAATCCTTTATTGCTGTATGAAAGCAGGAACAAGATTAATAAGAAAAAGGCGTAGAAGGTAATACATTTCCACATGCTTTTCTCCATGGCTGGCTATTGGGAAATGTCCTTCCTTGACCAGTTGGGTGCTCTAATGAGGCACTGTGGTTCCACTGCTATCAAAGGCTAATTTATGTGATAAAGTTCCTCTTTAAGAAGTAGTTTGGCAGAGCTAATACAATATTGTAAAGTTTAAAAATAAAAGGAAAAAAAAAAAAAAGAAGTAGTTTATGGTTTTTCTTCCAATTTAATCCACATGTCTAAGCCGTTAAACTCATAAACTTGTTTTCACAGTGCATTAATTAAAAGTACACTCCAGTCAGCTTTTTTGCTTAGGTTGAATCTTCACTTTGTCACTACTGTGTGACTTTGTTCCTATTCACATGTCACCTTCTTAGAGAAATCTCTCCTGAGCTCTCTAAATAAAGTAGACCTCTTCTCTTCCAAGTCATTCTCTATCACTTCATCCTCTTTAATTCTCTTCCTAGCATTTACCACTGTCTTATCTTAATTACACATTTATGTCCATGTCCTTGTCTCCTTTGCTTATTGCTATATCTTTAGCATCTTCAGACATATCTGGCAGATGGTTGGCATACAGTAAATATTTGCAGGATGAAATAATCACTAATTTCAATAATGGACTATTTTCAATTCTTTTACTCTACTAACATTCTATTTACATTTCCATGATTATTCCCTAGTCCTACATCTCCAGCAAAGTAGTCTTGTATGTGCATGCTAGGTCACTTCAGTTGTGTCCTACTCTTTGTGACCCTATGAACTGTATCTCCTCTGCCCATGGGATTCTCCAGGTGAGAATACTGGAGTAGGTTGCCACGTGCTCCTCCAAGCGATCTTCCTGACCCAGGGATTGAACCGGCAACTCTTAGGTCACCTCCATTGGCAAGCAGGTTCTTTACCACTAGCACCGCCCTGAGAAGCCCCAGAATAGTCTTATTCTACCTCTTATTCATCACCACTCTGATTATTATCTTAACTCTGGTAATTCTAACTGCAGTTATATTGTGTCTGGCTTTCTAAAGATAACATAGCCTCCATTATCTTTGACAACAATTTGCCTGTTCCAGAGCCCAATAGGAGTTAAAAAGAAAACTAAGATATTTTTCATGGTCTTAAATTTTCTTTATTACCATAAAATGTGTGATTCTTATTTAGTCTCACCTCAAAATGCATCTCTCACTAAGGGTAAGATTTAGAGAGGGTATTAAAATTAAACCATCTTTCTGAGTTTATACACGTGATGACAGTAGTATAATGTACTTTGTTTTTCTTTTAGATCTCCAACTAAAGAAATGGATTCAGAAGAGAAGGAAATTGTGGTTTGGGTTTGCCAAGAAGAGAAGATTGTCTGTGGGCTAACCAAACGCACCACCTCTGCCGACGTCATCCAGGCTTTGCTTGAGGAACACGAGACTACATTTGGGGAGAAACGATTTCTTCTGGGAAATCCCAGTGATTATTGCATCATAGAAAAATGGAGAGGCTCTGAACGGGTTCTTCCTCCCCTAACTAGAATCCTGAAGCTTTGGAAAGCATGGGGAGACGAGCAGCCTAATATGCAGTTTGTTTTGGTTAAAGCAGATGCTTTTCTTCCAGTTCCCTTGTGGCGGACAGCTGAAGCCAAATTAGTGCAAAACACAGAAAAACTGTGGGAGCTCAGCCCGGCAAATTACATGAAGACATTACCACCAGATAAACAAAAAAGAATAGTCAGGAAAACTTTCCGGAAACTGGCTAAAATTAAGCAAGACACAGTTTCCCAGGAGCGAGATAGTATGGAGACATTAGTTCATCTGATTATTTCCCAGGATCACACTATTAATCAACAAGTGAAGAGAATGAAAGAGCTGGATCTGGAAATTGAAAAGTGTGAAGCTAAATTTCATCTTGATCGGGTAGAAAATAATGGAGAAAATTATGTCCAGGATGCATATTTGATGCCCAGTTTCAGTGAAGTTGAGCAAAAGCTAGGCTTGGAATATGATGAAAGGCAGATGCTGGAGGACCTGAGAGAAAGTAATGGAATTGTACAGCTGGAGGAACGACTGACCTACTACAGAAAGCTCATTGATAAGCTCTCTGCCGAAATAGAAAAAGAAGTAAAAAGTGTTTGCATGGAGATAAATGAAGATGCAGAAGGGGCAGCTGCCAGTGAACTTGAAAGCTCTAATTTAGAGAGTGTTAAGTGTGATTTGGAGAAAAGCATGAAAGCTGGTTTGAAAATCCACTCTCACTTGAGTGGCATCCAGAAAGAGATTAAATACAGTGACTCATTGCTTCAGATGAAAGCTAAGGAATATGAGCTCCTCGCCAAGGAGTTCAATTCCCTTCATATCAGCAATGCAGATGAATGCCAGCTAAAGGAAAACAGAGGAAAGGAATCTGAGGTGCCCACCAGCAATGGGGTGGCTTCTCCTTTTACTCAAAGAATATTTAACATGTATACAAATGACACAGACTCAGACACTGGTATCAGCTCTAACCACAGTCAGGACTCGGAAACAACTGCAGGAGATGTGGTGCTGTTGTCAACGTAATTTAAATGGCTTCACTCTGACTTACTTTAATATTGTTTGTGTTTGTTTAATTTAATAGGAAAATTTAAATATTCCACTCTTGATAAAAATGTAAATAATGTTAAGGAATTCAGTAGCTAGTAAGAGCTAGAGAAGTTTGTTTGTTGGTTTGTTTTGATTTAAGAGTTCCAGTGTTATCTAATTATTACAAGTTCAAACAATGAGCTGTTTATTAGGAATGCAGCAAAAATAGCTTGTAGGTATATAACAGAGAAATAATTTGATGTGAATTATAGTCTGTTTCTATGAGGAGTGATGTATTCAAACTGCAGACTAGTTCTTAATATTAGCATCAATATATTGAAACTATACACGTGAACAAGTAAAATTAAGATGTATTGTTAAAGAGTTTTCAACACTGTATCATTGGTATTTTATAATCTGTAAAGTATATGATAACTCTTATGTTATAACTATATTAATTCAAATCCTTGTTCATTTCTTTGCTATTTAGAATGTATATCATCTCTGTTAGTTCCTGAATCCCTCTACCTGTTTAGGTTTAGATAAGAGGAGATGGAAGGGTCATTACTGGAACATGTACAAATACCGTCAGTGGATCAGACAGGGGTATAAATAAGAAAAGCCAAGTTTTGCAGACAATAGCAACTTTTCTAAAAAAGCTGAAAATTAATAGATATTTATGTGCTTTCTCTATCTGATAGCAAACCTTTAGCTCAAACAAGTCATCTATGCAGGTTCATTCTTGAGTGAGATACGGTGTGAGTCACAGAGAAAAATCACAGGGTCATAGTCCTGTTTGATTATACCTTATCTAAAAAAGGTGAAGGGATGCAGCTTGGAGTCCTTTGTGTGGGTAAAATAGAACTCCATGTACCTTAAGTATCCCCTGGAGGAGGGCATGGCAACCCACTCCAGTATTTTTGCCTGGAGAATCCCATGAACAGAGGAACTTGGAGGGCTACCATTCATAGGGTCACAGAGGGTCAGACACGACTGAAGCAACTTGGCACACACACAAAAAACACCCATAAATATTAGTATTTTTCCTCTGAAAATAGAGATAGGAACTCATGTGAACAAAATCCTTTTATTCTGCTACACTATAATTCAGATGGTCTATATGGTCCTTCATTTAAGGTGCAAACTGAAAAAAAAAAAAAAAAAGAGCTCTACTCTATCCCACTCTCAAGCATGAAAGTAAATATCCAACAAATTGAATAGATGATTTAGATTCTGTCTTGACTGAGAATCATTATAGTGCCAGAAGAGGCTTGGTTTGGCTTGGTTTTAGTTAGGAAGTTCCTTTCTTTCTCTTTCTCTTTCTCTCTCTTATCTCCTTCTTTCCCTGCCTTATTTCTTGCTATTGAACACATCACATAATTGTATTAAAAAGTGTTTTGTTGTACTATTGCATGAATACAGCTGCAATTGTTTTTCCTTTAGCTAACATCTTCCTCACATGTGAGTAAATAGATTATTTTACTTAGTTTGAATATGTGGATATTAGATAAGATTCTCAGTATTTCTCATTTCTTTCCTTTTTATCTTTATGTTTACTGTACTATATGTTTTAACTCAGTCTCCTAATATTTTTAAAATTTCTCCATCCTCCAGACATTTTGCCAACCTTTGGGAAGATATTTAAAATTTTCTTAATATTTCAGTTTTGGGGAGTATCTAATGTTACCCTTTTTCATACTAAGATTCTGCTGAAGGCCTTATTTGAAGTTGCATGGTAAACGCCTTATCTGAAGTTGCATGGTAAGAAAAGTAGGAATTTCCACTGTAGGGAAAGTATGATAATAAGTAATAACACAAACATGGGTTTAATTTGAAAGAAATAAGAAAGTAATTAAATAGTCATTTAAGAAAGGGAAGTTTATTTGCCTAATATTTCATTAATCATTCAGTACTATGGAAAGCTATTGGCATATTTATTATTCTCTTCTGGGGATTAAACTCAGAAGATCATCATCAAAGATAAAACAGTTGTGGTATTGTTTTTCAAAAGTAATCTCGTTGAATCTCTTTGGATTACTCTCTAGTGAGAAAATAATGAGAAGAACATTGTTACCTGCTATATAATTTGATTAATTATCTGAATCCAAATCTGATAAGAAATAGAACTAGTTAGATAATGGCATTTTAGAAACTTTGCCTGATTTTATACAATGTTTGATTTTATACAATTAAGCATAGTGATGCATTCTAAGAGCTAATTCTTCTATTTTTTCAGTAAATAATGTTAAAAACTCTTGTCAGAAAGCAAGACCTTTGAGTTTTAAAATCACATTAAAATTTCAATTTGTTCTGTTGTTATACAAATGTATTTGTGCCTTTGATTCATTACAGTATTAAATCATCAATCACCATAGTGAATCTCTAATTTAGAATAATATATTAATACAAATAAAAATACTAAAATGCAGTGCCCTCATCTCTGGATACTGAGCTATGCAAAATTAAATGAGAATGTATAGTCTAAATTTAGAACTTGATAGAAACTTTAGTATTTTAGTTATTTATAGAAGCTTTAAAATAAAATGTTTATAAATTCTTGAATAACCTAACAGATTAACTATGAAATTGTTATATGAAGCTAGAAATAGCAAACAAAACCTGACTATTTTTCCCTGACTAAAATCTGTAACAAGACAGATTTTCAGAGTGTGTCTTGTTCATTCTCCCACTTGAAATGTCTCTTTTTTTCTTCCATCTGCTGTATACTGAAATACCATCCATTTCAAGCTTTTCAATGTGTTATCTCTTGCTATGAAACATGTTTTTCTATTCAACCATTGTAATAATTTATCTCTGAACCCACAATTATATCAGGTGTATTTTTCATAAAGGAGTGTTTATATTCTGGCTTAGCATATATTTATATATGTACTTATCTAACTTCCCTCCCTCAACACATTTTTATTGTCTTATTACTTGTCTGTCTTGTTAACCTTACTGCTTCTAATCAATCTCTTTGCCCCTACTCAATTCTGAAATTGAATTGCTAAATTTTAGAAGATTATAACTTAAAAAAGTTATTTCTATACATGGTAAATAATACTGGTGCATTTTATATATAAATATGCATTTTAGCAAACTTAAAACATTAACAATTCTACTTATAAATCCTTTGGAAGAGAGACTATGTCTTAGTGTCATTATGAAAAAATGTTACCGTACTATTTTCTATTTTATTTTTAATTCACAGAGTTACTGATTACAAACAATGGGAATATTTTCTTTATAAAAGCTTCAGTGGTTAAATTATGGTGTTTTTCACTGCATCCCTGCATTTAATGAAAAATATTTCATAGAGCTAGGTTTTAAGTGGTAGACACACAAGATAACTTTGAAATATCTTAACTATTTTATTTTATCTTTTTCATTAAAAATATAAATAAATGGCCTTTCATTGGTGTGTAGAAGCTATTTTAATCCCTTAAAATTTTATTTTTATATTTATTTAAACATCTACTGTACATGACAAAATATATATCTGTGGCTGCATTTTATAATTTTTCAAGGTAGGATTATTATTTTAATTGAAATGTATTTTTCTTGAGACAAAAGGAATACCTTTTAATATGATACAGATTTCTTTTAAATATTAGGCTATTTCTTTTCATACTACCTGATTGGTTTAATAACTTGATGTGACAAGTACAAAATACAATTTTTTCAAGTGTAACTGGTCCAGAATAATAAAAGGAATAGTTGTATACTTTTGTGTGATATTGTTTGCCTTTTGGGGTGCGTTATCTGTCTATTAAAAATAAATGTTTTTCAGTTGAAATTATATAATTGTCATGCTGACTCACACAAGTTAATATCAGGCATCGTTTCATGACAGTATTAATATAGAGCAAAATGATCTAACAAAACCTTTTGTTTTGGGTTTCATACATGTTTGTTTCAACTTATCATGAAAGAGTGTCCTCGCTTTTATACTAGATGGTGGGATTTATACTAGATGGATACTAGACGGCTATCTTACTTTCTATAATGAAGTCCAGTTAAAAACCAAACTACTCAAGTACGTATCTACCCTGCTATTATTCAGTTTGTCATTACCCTTATTTCTCAAACAAAAATAATTTTAATTAATTTTGGAAATAACTCAATGATTTGGAAAATAAGGAAACTCATTTGTTCACTTTATAAATGACCATGAAATTGCTCTTGAAAGATTGTATATAATATTTAGTAGTGACACATAGAAAAAAGTTAACACTGTTTTCTTAGTGTATCTCAATAGTGAGAGAAAATGCACAGCAGTCATTTTCTTAACCTGAAATTAACTTGTGTTTTCAATAACCCTTGGAATGGAGAATCACAATTTGTAAGGTCCATAATGAATAGTTTCATATCAGGAAGTGAAAAACTAAATGCCTTCATATTTTTAAAAAAGGAATTTATTAAATTTTTCCTAAATACTAATATCAGACACATTTTTATAGAAGACTATTAAGCCTCTCCCTACATCACATATGTATATATATAATGTACATGTAATACCATTGAGTTTGTTTTCAAGTAAAATAGACACATGATATTTAAATTATTATTATTACTATAATTCAAATACTCAAAAAATGTGTACCAGGAAAAGTAAGTCTCCCATTACTTAATTATCCAGATATCCTCCTCAGAAATATCACTGTTATTTACTGTTTTAGAGATAACCTATGCATATATATGTATATATGCACACACACACATATATTCCTACACTATTCATGTAGAGGTTTGATGGTAGCAGGGGATTCCACTATATCAACCATAATTTTATTTCACTAGTCCTCTTCTGATGGACATTTAGGTATATTCCAATTTATTATTATTAACAATCATTTACTGTTATCTCATCAATGCATTTCTGATAGGCTAGATTGCTAGAGAAATACTCTGTTAAAGAATGAAAAATATATTTTTAAAAATTGAATGAACATTGCTAATTATTCTTTAAGGAAATTAACTCTTTAAGAACTGAATTGGAAACATACTCATTCCTTCCACAGTGTGTGCTGCTTGTGTATTTGAATGTAAACATTTAAAAAAATTTTTATTTTGAATTTATGGATTTTTCTCATTAATAACACATGAGGGTTTTTTTGGGGGGGGATTATTCTTTAAAACTGCCTTTCCATGTCATGATAAGTGATTTTAAAACTGTTTCTATCATATCTTCTGTATGCTATATTTGTTTCATGTCTTATTTTTAAACATTTGAACTATCTGAAATTGAGTTTACCACAATGTTCAAAAGTAGAAAGACAATTTTTTTGATAATTACTATAAAAAGAATTATTTTGATAGTTACCAGTTATCCCTAATCACTTACTAAATAAATCTGTCCCACCTTTTTTTGGTGAACCAACCTCTGGTGTGTTTTTTGGGTCTATTTCTGGACTTTCTTTCAGATCAGATCAGACCAGTCGCTCAGTCGTGTCTGACTCTTTGCGACCCCATGAATCGCAGCACGCCAGGCCTCCCTGTCCATCACCAACTCCGGAGTTCACTCAGACTCACGTCCATCGAGTCAGTGATGCCATCCAGCCATCTCATCCTCTGTCATCCCCTTCTCCCCCTGCCCACAATCCCTCCCAGCATCAGAGTCTTTTCCAATGAGTCAGCTCTTCGCATGAAGTGGCCAAAGTACTGGAGTTTCAGCTTTAGTATCATTCCTTCCAAAGAAATCCCAGGGCTGATCTCCTTCAGAATGGACTGGTTGGATCTCCTTGCAGTCCAAGGGACTCTCAAGAGTCTTCTCCAATACCACAGTTCAAAAGCATCAATTCTTCGGCTCTCAGCCTTCTTCACAGTCCAAATCTCACACCCATACATGACCACAGTAAAAATCATAGCCTTGACTAGATGAACCTTTGTTGGCAAAGTAATGTCTCTGCTCCTCATTATGCTATCTAGGTTGGTCATAACTTTCCTTCCAAAGAGTAAGCGTCTTTTAATTTCATGGCTGCAGTCACCATCTGCAGTGATTTTGGAGCCCAAAAAAATAAAGTCTGACTCTGTTTCCACTGTTTCCCCATCTATTTCCCATGAAGTGATGGGACCAGATGCCATGATCTTCATTTTCTGAATGTTGAGCTTTAAGCCAACTTTTTCACTCTCCACTTTCACTTTCATCAAGAGGCTTTTTAGTTCCTCTTCACTTTCTGCCATAAGGGTGGTGTCATCTGCATATCTGAGGTGATTGATATTTCTCCCGGCAATCTTGATTCCAGCTTGTGTTTCTTCCAGTCCA